>NC_064878.1:9215000-9310000 GCF_943734665.1 Anopheles aquasalis | reverse complement strand
AGCCGCTGACGCTGCACCGAAACACGCTTCGAGAAACAGTTCCGTGGCTTGATTGTGACGCTGGCTGGTGCTTGTCTTGTGTTTTATTTTTCTTTGAAGTATTTTATTATACTTTCTTACGATCCATCTACATGCTCGCGTCTGCTCACGTCGAGCGATAGCAGCCGCAGAGAAACCATCTTCAGTTCCAAATGAAGCAAAACCCATCGAACCGAACAACCGAAATCGTGCTCACAGTCGTTATTTTGTGCATTTTATCTGGTTTCAATAATATAAATGCATGCATGCTACGCTAGCTCTCATCGTTCGCAACACGAGCATAGAACGCAACACACGGAAGCAAACCGCTTTTCAATCTTTCTTCCTTTGTCCTCTCTGAAACGGCTCTCGCGTGGCACGTGGGTGATAAAATATCGCGGCTCGACCGTCCGGTGCCGTGTCCGGTGTCTGGTCTGCGAGTACCACGCGCATCATCTGCATAAATTGCGGGCAGCACTGCGCCTCATACGACGGGAAATAACAATAATCATCTTCATCATCCTCATCATCAGCGGGACGGTGATCGTCGCCGTCGTCGTCGTCGAGAGTGTCATCATTTGTCGCATTTTATTTTTGGGATTTCTCATTGGGTGCGTATGCGTGTGCGTGTCTCTATGCCAAGTAGAGAGAGAGATCGAGTTGATTGGTGATGGTCTTAAAGCGGAAGTACGCCCATTCGATCGCAGCGGCTCTAGGGGAGTCAATTATTTACCGAAAGAAAATCCACCAAAATCCTCCAACAGTTTAAGGCAAGAATCGTTTAATGAACAGACACACAGAGACACTCTCTGTGTTGTTTGTCTTGGGCTTTAGCTTCTACAGATGGTCGATGGCATTAGGTCAACCTGAGGTCTCGCTCGGAGAGGTTGATTGTTCGGCGACCCCTTGTCACTTCTCGGGATGGTCATGTTTATGAATCATTTATAGCTTCAGCAGCGCGCACAGGACACAGAACACAAACCGCCAGGCCGAATAGAATGAAGCTACAAAATCGAACCAACAGAACAACGAACAACGGACCAAGTATTTAACATAAATTAGAGGGAGAAGAAAGCGGTGGCCGTTCGTCGATGGCAACGACAAGCGCGATACGATCGTTTGTCGATGCCATGCTGGCTGCCGATGGTCAAAGTGTGCGCGCTAATGTTTCTATTCATGCGTGACTGTGACTGTCGTCTTCTTCACTCTACTCTACTCCCCTGTGCTTCTTCCGAAAAAAAAAACTAGAAACCAAATAGTCCCAAAAACGTGGCAGCTGCAAATGAAGCAGCTCGTTTGCTAAGCCTCCCGCCCTGATGTCTACCATGGATTATAACTTTTTTCCCCGGGAGAGCCCAGCACCAATGCCGGGGACTTCATCATGATTTTGATGAGATCCCCGGCATCTCTTCGTCTTCAAGCGAGACCTTGGACATGGCACAAAATTCATTAAAAAGTTTGATCGATGCTGGCTGTTAGAAAAGAGATAAAGGAACCAATCCACAGGACTGGACGACACATAAAAAAATTGGAAAATGTTTGATTGTTGCTTGTCTTATCATTAGTGATCGATCCTCTACTGCTTTACTAATACAAACACACATCAAGAGGATTGTAAACCATGCAGGATCTGCCTCGAATCAAACGCAGACGGACCACAAGAGCCATTGTTCTTTGACGTCGTGCAGCATCGTAGCATCAGCAGTATCATAGAAAACCCAGAAACATGTTCCTGAAGGCCCCTCTCGAGCAGATTAAGATGTTAAAGGGTTGAACAATAAATTATTAATTAGATTCATTACTCCATCACCATCATCATCATCATCTTCACCATCCGGCACATGACTTAACAAACCCGCCTCGACGCCTTTTGCCATCTCGATCTGCAGCACCAGCAGCAGCGAAAACATGTGGTGCATGGCCTGATGCTGTCTGGGTCTGTGGTGGCGCTGGCCTCCCAGGGCGTTTTCGTGGCGTGCTGACTGGCGAGAGCATGTGGTCCGGTTCGAAGAGGCTAAACCTTTCGGTTTTTGGGGAACTACTAGAAGAAGAAGAAACGCCGGAACGGAGAACAGCTTCAAGCTTCAGGCTGGTCAGGGCCCTGGCTGTAGGCACCTGGGTGCCGGGTTCGATTTCGTTTCCTACCTAAGGCCCGGGACTAGGCACCTGGAAACTCATGGCATCCATCATGCCGCTGGTCCGCAACAAATTTGTTTAATAATCGTTTTCCGCGGTTTTTGCGGTCTGTGCCCCAGTCCAGAACTGGCCCGAGCGGAACCTTCTGGGCGCGATCGTTATGATTATTGGTGGTTGGACCCTCTGTGGGGGTTGTGCGGACGGTACCGACGGATCCAGCGTTTCGTTCCGGAGCTGTAGCGAATCGACGCTACGATGCGATGTTTGAACCAACTGATGGCCCTGGAGTTGATGTTGGAATTGTATAAAACAGATCAGACGGATTTCATTCGATGTTTAGTCTGTTAACTGTAAACGTTTGATCATTTCACAAATGCTCTCGTTATGACGCAATGCAGAAAGCTTTGGAGGTCGTTCGCCCTTATCAGAATCACACGAGCGGGAGGTCAAATCGAGAGGAAGTGACTGAGAGTGAACTCCGAACGATGATTGATCAGCACAAACGCGACTAGCGCGTCGCATTATCTGACGCGGCTGCTGTTGGATTGGAAAGTGGAAGATTAAAATCTCAATCTTGGAAGATGAGTAACCAGTTTTTCGCGCAGGCAGTTCGCTCTTTTGTCCCGCTCTTACCGAGCGAAACTAATATACGTACGACCTAAACAACTGACAGCCTTCCGTTGGTACATTGAGGCCGGATAGGCGGAAGGCTTAGCTTAAAGACTTAGCTCCTGCCATCCCTCGCTTTGACCTTGATCGCCCGGGACTCCTGGGAACAAGTTCAGAGCACAGCTTCGCTCGCTCCGTAAGCCCGGAGAAAGTCCCTTGTCATGGTCGAAGGATAACGCAGAAAGCGGCATTTAGGGACTGCGCGCCTTGTGACGGGCTTTTTGGGTCAAGGCCTATTTTAACTTTTGTTGCGGTCCTGTAGGCCCGGTAGGCTTAATGTCTTGCCACGTTCCGGGCCCTGGGGGGTGCCCTTTTGTTCTCTACTTTTTGACGACGGCCTAATATCTTCCTTTTCTTTTCGCTCCATGATTGATTCACCCAAACGTTGCGGAAGTACTGTTTCTTTTTGGGAAATTTCTCTCCACAGCACGAAATTGAGATGAACCAGTGGATTAGAGGGCAATTCCGTGACGATATCTGGTGATCGATCAATTGCTTGAAGGTCGATGTCGATTCCATATCGTATCGTATCCCTGAAGTGACAACAAATGAAAACGAATTTTGATTCAATCTGGCTTCTCTTCCGTGGAAGCCAATTTGAAGTCCTTTCTTCGCCCTCGCAGAAGCCAGTCTCGTTCTTATCCTTTCTCTGTTTCGTGCTGGATTAAACTTCTTGACTTGATTGCAATGAAAAAAAAGTCTTCAAAAGATCCTTCTACAGGTTATATCCCATTCCAAGGGGTCTCAAGCCGGGCAAGCACACCTTCACCGTCTCTGAAACCCGGAGATGAAGAAAAAAAGGGAAAAAGGGGCAAAACGGTTGTTCGATTTTTTGCTGCTGCTGCTGCTGGTGTAGCTCCCTCAACATTACAGGTACTTCCGGTCGCCGCGAAGCAAAGACGTCGTCCGAAGGCAAAGAAGAGAAGAAGGAGAAAATGAAATGGCGAAGAAGCAGCAAAAGGATCCGACCGAAGGGTAATAAATTCTACTGCATCGTGACCTGCAGCTGCGGGCGAAAGTGAGACACCCTAATTGAATGATGAACGGTGTGATCCATTATCCCTACCAGCGTTCGGGCTGGATCCCTGCTGGACTTCCGTCCGGCAACAGGCACGAGCGCAAGTCAGCGCTCTTTAATCCGCTGCCCTCCCCCGTCTCTGGTTAAAGCACTGTTTGGCTCCATGTTTCGGTGTCTTACGTCTTTGGCATAAGGAAATCATAAAGTAGCATAAATGTGACAGAGTGCTCCAACTCCAGCCATGCTACAAGAGGTTCACGTTTGCATCTTTCGAAGTAGAATTGCATTCATTAAGACCCAGGAGTCAAGTGTCACTCGCACAGCGAGAGCGAGTGGCGGACTTCAATCGCTTCGAGATCCATTGAGTCGGTCATCCGGTCTGTTGAAGCTACTTCGCTAATAAGCTTCGAGATGGGCAATAATTCTTCGCCCGGGAGTCGGTCCGGACAGGGCCGGGACCTCACGCAAAACTGTTCGCGGAGGTCCTAAATGAAAACATTTTCGAGCTGAGAATTGTCCAACCGATGCAGTCCGCATTCACTTTGGGTATCCTGCACGCCCTGCATATCCTTGGCCAGTTTCTGTGACTCATTCTACGGCTTGAGCACGAGTCTAAGGTCTCGCTTCGTCGAGGAGAACACTGGCCGACTGTGGGCATGGGGGAAATGGGAATAAAGGAGAACATAAAACAAAGTCAAAGAGACCGTTCTGATGGTGGTGCTGGTGTCTTAATTTTCTTTCGTTAGCGCTTCTTACAGCAGCAACGCAGCAGCAGCAGCAGCTCCGTAGCAACCTTCTGAGCACGCGATATTCGACAGGTGGCTTGGCGGCTGGTTCTGCTGTGTGTGCATGTTATGCTCGGGCACCCTCATTCTGCTCTGGAAAAAGAACAGGAAAGTAAGGAAGGAAGTAAACGTTCAAATGATGAATAGTTGGTGATGCCGGTCGAGCGTCTTAAGACATCCACCGTGTGCACTTTATGACCCAATCGGCCCCCTTGGTCTAGCGATGTGTTTACTTACACTTTTCAGGTCGGTTTCAATAATCTCCCCTACACTCTCCGTCTATTCCATTCCTCTGGCGGAGGCTAATAGTTGATGAAGTTACTGGACCGCGTAACGAACTTGCACCGCTGGAGTGGTCAGCTTCTTCTAGTCATCGTGGCCACCGTCATCATTTAGACGTAAATTTCATCAAACAGCTGGATGAAGAAGGAATGGAAAGAACCTAATCGCGCATCATGCAGCGAAAGCGTAGCATGACTTGGCAGATGTACGTGGCGTCGGTCTCCGCGCAACTCCGCGGTCCCAAAAGGAGCTCTTTTTGATCTCTCATTTACGTCGATTTTGGATCGGGTTTTTTTTTCTTCTTCGGCAAAAAACCTGAGGATATTGAACTGTTGTTTTATGATTCTGTTTATGCTGCTCTGGGGCTGTTTGGCTTCATGTGTGTAAAGCAGAAACTCCAGACCCCCGTTTTCGTGTTCGTTCCACATTTCCAAAGAGCATTTTACGCACGCACGCGGACCTGGCGCACGATGCCGTTCTGCAACGAGGGATTCCCGTCAGGGTAGCGCCAGCACGCCATTGCCAATTGCTGCCCGGAATAAATGAATTGCAATTGAGGAAGTGGTTAGCGTCGCATTGCCGTAACGCTAAAGTTATGAATGAACTTCGATGATGGCTCAGGCGCCACCGAGCGTTTTATCATTTTGCGGACACGATGACGATGGCAGTGGAGCTTCGCTAGTGCTAGTGCCTGGCTGGCTCACCTCAGCCTGGCGTGGCTTCACTATTTATAACTTTATTCTTCTTCAGCCTCTGGTATATTGAAACGGGTTCATAGCCGTGACCATGGCAACAGCGAAAATGTCTCGAGGGCACGCAAGCCACCGCTGGGAGGTTTCTCTCTGTCTTTCTCTCTCTCTCTCTCTCTCTCTCTCTCTATCTCCCTTCCACTCTGTCACTCTGTCACTGTTTGGTTCGTTTCGTGGTCGTTTCGTTTAAAAAAAAACACAAACCAACCGATTACGAACCGGAATCTTATGAATGGAAGACAGTCACAACCGTGGCCTGCTGTGGCCAGATCGTCCATTCACGGGCCACCATTCAGAATTGCATGGCCCCTTGGTCGCGATCACCTTCGATCTTCGGTCACTTGTGGATTGTTTGTCCGCGCTCGATCTCGAGCCGTCCCGCGATGAGCTGGAGCAAAAACCGGTCCGAACACTCGCCGTGTGCTGCGTTTGCATAGTGGACCAGACGATCGGCGGTGGCTGAGTGACGTTAAGAGGCCCCTCGAACCTCACCTTCACCCCCCGTGAGGTGGGGCACGCGTTCCAAAATTACAAAAACGAAAAACAAACTTTTGTCGGGCGTTTGGCTCGCGTTCCAGCCGCCTAATCATGCTTAGCAACCCACGCAGCTCGCTGGTTGGCCAGACCGGTATTCTCATGCGAAGCGCACCGGACGAGCCCGTGCGGTGAGCACGAGCCAGCGCCCCTGGCAGACAGTGAGGCCCCAGGGCGAAAAGGGGTATTGAAATGTGGAACTGATTGAGTGTCAAGCCGTTCCGTTGCGCCGGATGTGGAACTGTCATGTTCAATCGGGGCTTCAGTCTTTTTTTTTTTTTGGGCTATTCCAGCGGACTCAGTGCTTTTGAATGACACAAAAGTGGAGAGAAGAGAATGATGGGAAGAAGTTGGCGTACCTTCGAGGGAGGGTGATTGTATCGCGATGGCCACGGGCGCGCATTTCGATCTAAGCGGAGCGGATTCTCGCTCACTGTCTGGGGCAGGTTAGTGCGTGTCATGGTGCCCCTTTCCTCTCGATTCTGCTGCGTCTGCGACTGCACTAACCTCTTATTAGGCGGCCCTCGGCCTCGCCCTGCGCCCAGTCCTTCTCTGCAATCTGCACAGGGAACGCATTCCAATTGCTACTGCTGCTGCTGCTGCTGCTGCTGGCCAACACATTAGCTCGGCCACGGGTTACAACCGAGCGAGCGAGCGAGCGTGCGAGCCCTTTGATTATAGGAAACTCTTCAAACTCCCCCTCGGGTGCATATTTCTTGGGGAATGAGTTTACCAGCAGATTACATTCTACCCACAGGGCTAGTGGGCGAAGCGTTGAAGGAGGGAAAGAACTCCGGCAAGCTAATGAGTGGCGCTTGCAGGCTAAAATTAAGAAGAAAAAAAAAGAACGGGTCCATTTATAATTGTATCAGATGGAACTCGTCGTCTAGTGTCTTCTGGTAGGTTTGAGAGACAGACAGAAAGGTCATCAGGTGTCAGGTTACTGGCCAGCATGACAAGCTTGAGACTCTTCTGCATCGTCTCACCTGAGTCTTGGCAAGATTTTGTCTTACTTTGATCGCTTCGATGCTCTTTCCGCGTGGCAGCTATGGTAACCGTCTCCAAGTTGCCGTCACTCTTCGTCGTCGTCGCCGGAGTGCAATTACCCGCCATTCACCGACGTGAATGGCTTTGATGCGTTGTTTTGGGTCTTAGGATTGATTTCATTAGGGACCTGGTTCCACCGTCGTCTTCGCTGCCTCGTGGTCCAAATGATGCTTGCGTCGCGTGTGAACGTTCCGAATCAATAAAAATATCTGGCACGATTCGTTCGCTCGCTCGCACGACGCTGAGATCTAATGTGTCGATGGCAGTCGGTGTCGCTGAGTGCGTTTAGTGCAGCTCACGACGGTGCAGGGTGTTCCGGAGGACCAGAATTCAAATAAGTTCGGAGTTTTCATGTCATTTAAGGGGGGGGGGGGGGGGGGGGCGTGGGCTAAGGTTAATTTGAGTAAAGAAGACGCTTTTTGACGCTTTTTTGTGAAGAAACCATTCACATTTATTTTATCAGGAGAATCTCATATTCAACTACAACTTTTCAATCATGTATGGAAGTATTTCGGAGTAGTTTTGTGAAATAATTCAGCCATGGCATCAAATTTAGAAAAGCATTTATGATGATCAAACCGGGTTCGTCGTTTAAGCGAGCAAGTCTTTTGATTTGCTTCAAAGGCGATGCCTACCGTAGCTTCGTGATGGGTCGTCAGAAAAATACAAATCAGTATTCTTCAGATAATTATAAGATATATTATAAGTTTATCCAGGTAGCCCCGGATTAAGTTTTAGTTGAATTAACAATTTTTCGATTTTTGGCTGATTTTTTAAGTTGAAAAAGTGATACGTTTTACGATTCTACCTAAACAACAACTTTGACATCATTATTTAAAAAAACGGCATCAACATTTCTCATGAAAACTCCTCGGAGCTACCTCGCAAATTGTATAAAAATTATGTGTTAAAAATTTCAAATTGATCGGTCCAGTACTTTTTGTGCTACGATGGGCACAAATGGGCAAAAATGTTACACAATATTCTTGAAACAATTATAATCTAGCTCTAGTGATTGTATTAAAACGTGAATGTATCGATCATCAACAACGAGTGGCTCTTCCATGGCATTAAGCCATGATATCAAGTCTTTCACTTTCGCAGTGTTTTCCTTTTCAATCTTCATCTGTAAGCTTCCAGAAACCGGATAAATTTCGATTGAGAAAGTAAAGCGAATCGATTCTCGGTTAGGTCGAATTCAAAGTTGAGCGCCTCGGTAGCACCCTGTGGCACCACTGGGACCCTTTTCCACCTTCCACCCTATTAAGGGCCGCCAGATCGCTATTTCAGGTTCGTCTCGTTCATCAGCTCGCTCCGAAAAATCAAACATTCGATCGCTGCCGCGAACGCTGCGGTCCGCGGAACGGGACGGTAAAAACGGGTCATCTCTTAATGACCACTTTCGGCTTGACAGACGACAACGACGACGACGACGACGACGACGACAAAAAGTAGCACTCATTGGGGCCACAATCCCCTCCTTCTCTCTTCCACTGAAACGTGCAACGGCCACACGAGACTAATTGAAAAAGACTGCAATAATTCCATTAGTGGCGACCGAATCGAGAACCGCACGCCGTGAACGCCACGAGAGAATGAAGCCAACGGCGCCGTTGCGTGAGTGATAGAAGCGAACCACCCACCCACCCGCAAAACCCTCCTCCCCCCCCCCCCCCCCTCGGGGGTGATGGCCAGTAGGCATCGGTACTGGAGCCGGACCACGTCCGCGACCTGCGCGAGACCATTTCGCGGGATTCTCGGTCGCGGCCACGGCGGAGCGCGGAGGAAGCGAGGCGTAAGCTAATTAAAGCTTCTTCCCCAGTTCCCTTGGGCCCACGGCGAACTGACCCGGATGTGAGTGAGTGTGAGTGTGTGTTTGATTGGGTGCGTGGTCGATCTTTCGTCGAAGCTTTCGCCCTCTCTTGCCTACGGCGATGGTATTTTCGATTTGGGGATCCCGAGGGCTCCTCCGAGACTCCTGAGGGGCATCGAGACCTCGGAACGGAAGAGGTTTAATCAAAATTGGCATTTGGAGGCGCATTCTTTGGGCCAGCGACTCTCCTCTTTCTAACCTGTTTTCCATTCTGATCCATTTGGGCTCCCCCCGCCGGGGTGCACCACGCGAATCTGATACTCCTCCATTCATTCGTTGCCCAATGTTTGTTCAGTTTCTTCATTGTCGATGCTGGCTCAAAAAATTGGTGGAACAAACGCAAGAAAAGGTCCGAAGATGATATTAATGGTGATGATGAAGGTGCCGGGGCGAGTTGGTTGAGACAACGACTGGAGAGAATTCAAAAATGAACCCGGCTCCACGAGACCACGCGATCTTCTGGCGACGCTTCTGGCGGAATAATATCGCGTGGCCGGTACGATAAGATTGCACTCGGGACACATGCTAATGGCTTGCTGGTGTGCAACCAACACGCCCCTCGCAAGAAGTTCGTTCTGGTGCTGCCAAATGAATGTCTCCGTCGCAGTTCGCTTCTGAAGCTGAATCACAGACCAATATGGGTTAAAGAATTACCGGACACGGTGAAGAAGAGAAGAGAACTGAAGAGCATGCGAGCGAAATTGTGGTAGACGTGTCGTCCCACTCGCAGTCTGGTCTAGGTGGGCGAACCAGCCATTGCTTCCTTCCTTCCTTGGTGCTGCAAGACACTGCCGAGCCGAAGAAGCCGAGAAAGAAAGTTCTTGCGTGAGTCATTCGTTGGAGAAGCGAGTGAGTGAGTCATATGGAGGAATGAAATTGCTCCACTTGGTGTCGCACTTTCGGTAAAGCACTTCCACAGTCTGCGCCAGCATTTCTCATTAACGTTGCACATTACACCGCTTGATTGCAATTAAGAAACTCGCTAATGTCCGGACAATTAGTTCGCTGTTCCTGCGATTCGAGGATGAAGACTCCCGTGTGTCTGATAATGAAATTTGAACAAGTCAGTGTCCTACAAGTGAGTAAATCTTTCGAAACAACTTCCACCTCTACGTCGATGTCGATTAGGTGCATTTCGCCATGTTATTGGCCAATTGACACCTTGGTCGGAAACAGCAAAACCATCAGTTCATGCTAATCCATCTCCTACATGACCTTAACATGCTTTTTGGTGATGTGATAAGCCTCCATGCATTTCATCTCGACGTCCACCGTACGATCCTTTCACGAGCTGACGAGCGACACGATGATTTGACAAGACACCGGAGCCTGTGGCCTTTGGCCAGTTCCCATTCCTCCAAGCACCAGTAGAAAACAATCAAAACTCATTTACACCGTGTTCGTATGCCTCCTTCCCTCGTGGGGAGGAATGGATTCGCTTCGATGGCGGAAGCTTTGGTTTAGCGATTTGCAATTTGCATTTTTATCTGCCAACTCACCTCCGTCGCCGCCATCATTCTCCTTCTTCTTGTGACAGTGAAACACTCGACGGACGAAACTGTGGTTGGCAAAACGGTGGCAGAACTCGCACACCACTCGACCAAATGTCACCGAGACCGAGTGCCATAAATGACGATTATTGTTGTCCGGCTATCGTGGCCGTGGCCGGGGGATGATGGCTAGTTTTGTATTCTACCCCTTCTTTCCTTTTCGGAACCGAACCATAACCTAGCCAGTAGTCGAGGGTCGAGTTTAATTAATTTGAAAAAATCAAGATAAGTTCACCGCGTTGCTTGCTTGCTGTTGGTGCTGACGTTGCTATGTAACAACGCAACGAGGAGTTGATGAGCTCATCCCCCTTCATTCGAGACTTTCTCTCCTCGGTGCCCTCTGATGTCATTCTCGGGGGCCTGATTCGGATCCTAGTTCCAAATGTGGACAATCTATTGGACGCGATGTAACGGTCTCTTTGCCTAGAATCTGATCTGGAAAGCGGCAACCTACCAGCAGCAGCCGCAACAGCACAGATATGAATTGTTTCTCTCTTTCTCTCGCTGAAAAGAACTCGTTTTCTGAGGCGAACCCGCTATCAGCGCCGTAAGTGGACGTGATTTTCTACCTTTTGCCACTGGCCAGACTGGGCACCACCAGCACCATCACCACTGCTCTTCTGGTGACGTCGACAAAGAAGGAAAAAGATGAACCGGAGAGAAGCGAACGAGTTTCGTCGAGAACGACGGTCGAGTTCGAGTCGAGAGGCTTGGGTCTGATGTGGAACAGGCAAATCCATTGAAAAATAAATTATTATGTAGCAGCAGCAGCAGCAGCAGTGGGTCCGAAGCGAAGCTTTTCTGAAGAACTACACGAGAAGTGGGAGTTGGTGCTGCGTGAGGTGGGGTCCGCCAACTCTCACCTTCTTCCAAGTCCGCTGGTCGCCGACTTCTCCGTCCCCCAGTTCCATAGTGGGAGCAGAAGGTGGAGGAGGCATCGGTGGATGAAACATAAGTTTTATTTTATTTTTTATTCTCCTTCACCACCCTATACTCTGGCACCTCTCCATGGTCCGTGGGAAGAGACAGACTCCACAACCGACCACGACCAACTCCCCGGACCTCGAAAGCGATAAAGGAGGGCGGCCCGGTTGTTGGAGCAAACTCGCCTCGAAACTCTTCACGCACACACGGTCCGACCGCTGGTCGTTTGCTAACGAACGGCTATTACGGTGCAGGAGTACGCTGCTGGAGCATGAATCTGGACGAAGAGACTCCTAATTGTGTTTTCTAACGTCACCATCTTGGTCGTCGCTCGTCGTCGCCGTGGCGAGGCTAATGGTTCCAGCGATAACATGCCAAGGCACACGCCGATGGTCACGGAAAATGGCCAATCGAACAGAGCGCTGGTGGCTGCTGCGTGCTGTCCGTCTCGACCGATCTCGGTAGAACGGAGGGTGCCGCAACATTGATTGATTATTAGAAGGCTATGCGCTAGCGGGGACCGATCCCGGGACTGACTGACGCGACTCCAAACAGGTTCTCCTGTTTTATGGCCATCCCGGGGCGGTTGATGGAATCCAGCCGGGGGTATATAGAGCGGCTGCCGAATTGTTTGGAGGAGCTTTCAAGCGCAGTATCACCGCGTTGTTGTTGCTGATGCTGCTGATGCTGCTGCTGCTGCTGCTGCTGGCGGCTGTTCGATCAATCAAAATCGAACATCTTCCGAAGTGGTCGTTCGCGATTGACTTTGCAAACGGACTGAATGCTATGCTGCGAGCGCAGAGCGATTCGTGTTTGAATCCGCGATGAGAGGAGCTGATAAACCCGAGGGCCCGGGCATTTTGATACATGATATGTTAATTAACATTTTGTTTTGCGCCTTTTATTTTCCTCCAGCCGAACGATGTAGAGCCACAATTTAGGGACACATTTGAGCGCTGAACGATGAGGTCATTAGCGCGCGGGAACGCATCATATTCTGGCAGGAATGTTCCGGAGGGTCGTTTTGGAAACCAGAATTCCGGAATACTTTCGTGAACTTCTCGAAGATTCTTCACGTTGTGTCAAGTTGAAACTCGAAACAAAAAAAAGCGAATTTGATTCTCCATTTCTCGCACCTTTTGGATAAGGAATGTAGTTTAATTATTCCTAATCCTCCGCTCAGGGGGAAGCGATTCGGATCTCCTGCTCGCAGTAGGCCCTGCAAGAAGACGCGGGAACGGAAAATGGTCCATCAAGTTTTACGGCGAAACTATTGACGCTTCTATACGATGCGAAGCGATAGAAGTGGCGGCAACCCGGCAGCAAACTTCTCTCGACATCATAAAAAATCCCTTTGCCCCTTGCGCGCTTTACACTCATAAATACCTCATAAAATAGCACAGCCCGGCCAGCACAGCAGCCATGGCCTTTTTGGGGCAGCTTTTGGAGCACTTTTTGAGCAACAATTTTTCGAGTTCTGGATTTCAACATCCCCCCCCCCCCACCTCCGGCCCGGGAGACCATAAACACGAGCTAAATTACAACCATTTATGATTTACTATCATTGAACTTGATTTAATGATGGGATTGTGTGTGCCAGTGTGCAAGCAAGAAACAATCGGCTTCGGCCCCCGAACCATTTTGAAAATCGTTTCCAGCGACTTCAGTCTTTGGCTGTAGCGCTTTTGTAACGATTTCGATTCTCGGTCCCTTTCTCACTGACCATTACGTTGCGCCATCGGCCCTTGGTGCGAGTGCAGACCAAGGTTAGGGCTGGTGCCGGTTGTTCCGCTGATGGTAAGCGATGTTGGTGAAGATTACTGGCGTGGTGCGCACCCATCATCATTTGTGGGGTGCCCCGAAACGTCTGTTTTGTTTCTGCTGCTGCTACTGCTCCACAGGCCGTGATCTTACGTGAGGTGAAACTTATAAATTAATTCCCAAACCCAAAAGGCAAGTGCGAGAAGGCGCAGGGTAGGCGCACGCTGGTGGCGAACACACAGGTCATTCTAGGGAAGAAGCTTAACCTCTACGGGCGCTCCCCATGGAACGGAACTTCCCCCGGGCGCACACTGTGTTTGATTAAGGCATTCTGTCTGTCTGGGGCCGAAAAATCGTGAAAAATACTGAAATGCGCTACGGTTCGTTGCGCTGCAGACTGCGTGAAGGCGTACGTCAGCAGAATCCAGATGGAGCGATGGCCATTGTTTTTTTTTTTGACATACCGTGGGAACTGCTATGTGCTAAGGCAGAAGCATTGCCCGTGGTGGTCGCGCGTTGGTGTTTCAATTCGCAATCACACCAAAAACGGAAGACACCACAACCACCCAGGGCTAGTCGGGGAACAAGCGAACTAGTTGGCGTTCAATAAATTCCTGATTATTTTGATCATTCATTCATCCACTCCGGCCGCTCCGGATTCCGCCGCGGAGTAATTAAACGGAAAATTAATTGGCGAGGTCGATGCGAACTGAGCTCGTGAGAATTTAATTGGCACCACTGGACCTGGCCTGGCCTGTCACGGACCGAGTGCTCGGTGATAATGTATTCCTTCGCTCCGCTTTATTGCGATTTCCGGCGGCCACCTGATGCAACCTTCAGCCGCCAGTTCGCCATGTTTGCTCTTTTATCCTTTTTATTACAAACTGACTGACAGCAGAAACTGGCCATTCAAGTCCAAGGCTCCGTCATGAAGCAGCATGAATGAAATCCTAGTCCGATCCGCGAGGCTACGACGATTAACGTCGTCGACTCAGCAAATGGCACCCTCCGAGTCGGGTCGAGTCGAGTATTGCCGTTGGCCGGATGGACGGTCGGATTTCGTAGTGACGATTCCGGTTCTTCTCAAGGAACCGCACCTTGATCGACCAGTTTTCTCCCGGTGGTAATGATTCCTTCAACTTCATTCATGAAATGGCAACAACATTAATGCTTCGATGTGGTGGCTCGATCGGGCCCGGGGACCAGGTTGCTGTGGTGAATGACAAATAGGACGGCTCTTTCTCACCTGTTCCCGGTGGGGGGAGGGTGACCTACGGGAAGGGTACTACTAATTTATCACAAACACCGTCTGCGTGTGAAGCAGAATCATCGCTTTGTGGCTTCCGGTCAACAGGATACATTAAGATCGGATCGGATAGTGTAGTGAAACCAGTTCAGGACGTGATCTTTGAGTAAACAGATCAACAATAAAGGTGTGGTTTGCGCGAAGAACAACCAGAGACGCGTTTGCTACAAAGTTCCCGATGGCCAACGGAGTGCGAAACAGATGTCGACGATGTTGTTTAGTGGATATTACCGACTAGCCGGCGACACTGGTCGGTCACGTACACCCTGAATGACAAATTGCAACTCAAGAGTTGTCCCCGAATAGGTCTGCAAAATGAGAGTTAGATTAAAGAAGCGCATGTCAGAATAATTTGTAGCAAAGGGTGTTAAAAGAATGCTCTTCTTGACGTTGTCGCACCAAAAAAAATGAGGACAAAGTTCACGAGGCATCAAAAGCCATTCACCGTTCACAATCTGCACTGCACCACATCGGAGTGGTGGTGGCGATTTGTTCAACGCGATACCGAGCACGATACAAGACAGGACCAACGACTGGGTGGACGATCGTCTGCTAATTAGCATGCTACTGTCGAGCCCTCCTTCTACCCTGGTGAGTCTGGTGATCCCAAGCAAAAGACCAAATTCGATTCATCCTTGGCTGTCGGTCCTCCCAAAGCGTCCCCCCCAAAAAGATACTGACCAAAAAGTAGAGCTCCGGCGCAAATGCTCGTCCAAAGGGAGATATGCAGAGCAGCACGAAAGTAAGCTCGGTGCCGGCCCCGGTCCTTGTGCACTCATCTGCAAGCTTTCGCACCCTGGACCCTCGTGGCCGTAGCTACCGACTCATCGTTTTGGGACAGTCACCAATCCCCACAAGGTGCACCCGGCGCGCGGTCGCACTCGCGCTTAATACATCAATTTTTATTTAAATTTATTCATCACAAGAATCGTGGGAACCATTTCACGGTTGGACCGCCTTGGACACTGGGCTGGTCCACCCCGGGTGCCGCTACCGTTGGTAGATGGCTTAGATGTCGTTCTGGGGGAGAGTATTTCGGGTTTCGTTCTCTCGGTACCACGTTGTCGTCGCAGTCAGCCTGTTGCTGCAAGGTGCATCGCAATGGAGCACAGGAGTTGAAAATGGGATTTGTGCAAGTGTCTCGTCTGCAAATCACTGGCAACTGTCAGCCCCGGTCTGATGGTGGACGAAAAGACCGATAGCCTGCCATCAAGGTACATGTAAAACAAGTGCAAGATAAGCGCGCAGGCGGTCTGATGATACAGCAAAACCACCACGCTTTTCGGCAACTGTTCGCCAGTTGAACAACCTTCAAATGGAGTTCCAAATTACCACTTCGAGCAGCAGTAGTAATGTTAATGGAACTCGTCTAATCCTTTGAGAAGTTTTGCAGCAAAAATGTGGACCGTGGAAAATTCGGTTTTTGCTTTTGCGATTCCCCGGCGGATCGGGAGTGGTGGATCAGCCTGGCAAAAGTGCCACATTGTAGCTTTACTCCTTTATCTAATCTGTGCAAAATACAGATTACACCATCCGGTGCATCCGGCTGTCGTGGCTGGTGGTGGTGGTTTCGTGGTCGTGCCATGATGTGTTCGAGCGGATCGCGCTGAGTTCCGCTGCAGTCGCGGTGAAATGATGAAATGAAAGAAGCGCCGCCAAGTGGAACAGGTTGTAGTGCAGGAGGTAGATCAGCAACGTAGCAGCAAAAAAAAAAAGCGAGGAAATAACCAAAACCAAAGCAAGAGCGCTCAGCACAAAACAGAACACAGCGAACGAGCAAGTGGCCTCGTTGCTCTGCACTCTCGAGGGGTTGCTGTGCAGCCCAACGAACCCACGACTGCGACTGAGTTCTGTGATGCAACCACGGGGACCAAACAAGGCTCCCGGAACGCCCTCAACTGTGACCAATTATTATGGTGAGAAAGCATGCATATTTTACCAGACGGCAGCCTGCCTGCCTGACGAATGTCTCAAGTGTCGTCTCCGCGGTCCCCCTGGGACGATAGTTTGGCTTTTTACCACGCGACCTTCGCCGGGAGCCGTTCTTCATTATCTATCCAACCCCCGGGGTGTTGCCCGTAGTGATGCTTCCACATCAAATGCTTGATTTACTTTCCTGCTCAACAGGCAAAACAACATCCACACTCGAAAGTTTCCCCCCAAAAAACAAGGGAGCCACTGGCGGTTGTCACTGGTAGAAACCATCTTGATTCTGAAATTCGAGAACACGTGCTCTGGAGGGCGCACAGACACAGAGCGTAGCTAATAAACACGCTAATTGGCAACACTCGAGATATGCCGCGGATAGCGCGACGTAATTCATAATCCATAACCACGTCCCAGCCGCCGGCCATCCACCCTTCCGAGCCCTATCGCTCCGTTGGGTTCAACATTTGGTTTTCATTTACCCCAAAGTCCCAAACCAGGCTAGAGATCTCGAGGTTTGCTTTTTTTTTTGGGAACTTGTTTGAGGGCGCTAGAACTGCCGCCACTAGCGCTTCCGATTGCCACGCTGCACTTGAAACTGGAGCCAGCCAGTCAGCCAGCCAGCAAGGGAACACGATGATGAGTATGATTATTCGGAGCGATGTGCGCGAAACTGCCATTGGATGGATTTCGGCTCCCACGGTTGTAAAGTTTTGAGAGCAAAAGTTGCCTCCTTCTCGGGGTGTGTTTGCCACTGGGGAAGCAAGCAGGGTTTCTAGCAGGGGCTGGACGGCTTTGTGATCTGATTATGGATTCCACTCTTGTGGTTAGTCAAACCAGACTCACAGCATGATAAAGCTAATAATGAGTGTCGAGAATGGTTGAACGAATGGCTGGGAATAATGTTTCCCCATGCTGGGAGAGCATGCCGGATTCAACCGGTGTCTGTTCTGTGTTTGTTCTGTTGATTTTTTATGACAAGCACTCTAGACAGTGGTTTACGCCTGGGTCCACCCAACAACCACTTGTTCCATAACGCATGTAACTGAAGAAGTTTTTTAGCCAAGCTGTTCAACATAGAATTTTTATTTTTGGTTTAATAATGAAATATCACTAGGCTGACATTGTGTCAATGAATTGAAGGTGTACTAATCGCTTCTTATTTATTCTTTGATAGCAGCAAGCAGCTGTTGTTGAAATTCCTGATTAATCATTCCAATAAAGGATTTAGTTCCCTTGAACTTTTTTTACGTGGTTGCTTTCGCAGCTCGCTCAACGCTCATTTTCTCCATCAGATGGGTATAGTGGGCTATGACGGTAGTGCGCAATATTTTTGGTCAATATCCTAGGTTGCTTTGATTCATTTAGTGTGTACGGATTTTTCATGAGTACTTAATATCTTAACTATAGAGTAATTAATTCGTAATTTAAGAATAAAAACCACGTTTCCATCCCTCAATCACTTGCGTGTCTCCATTTCATGCTAAAAAAAACATCTGAATCATAAATTCTGCTCTCTTGCTTCATTAATTAGAAGCTGAAACACATGCTATCATCCATTTAATTGCTATGATTTTGGTGTGCAACTGAAACGAGATGCATTCTCGTGCAACGAAAAAAGTGTAAGCTCACGAAGTGAACTAAGAGTCTGATGTACTCTTCATGAACCAATGCCACCCAGACAGCATCACGCCCAAAGTGAGAGCGCGCTTCAAATGGAATGTCTGTATGCATTTTTCATCGAGCACAATTATCCAACTTGATCCAAGCAGCCCTATAAGCTCATGGTCCCTGGTCCAACCGAAGGTCCTTGATCCAATACAACACCTGGGCCACTTCCTGTTGCTCCCGAAACCTGCAGAGGGCACCAGGAAACACCCCCAACGACTGCTCACTTGCCGGACCGAAGGCAACCGGTCGTCGAAACGAGCAACAATGTCGACCAAAGGATTAGCTCATTTCCGAAAACTTTTCATCTATTTATTCTTCTGTATTTACCTCAACAAACACACCCACACGGCACAGCAGGGCGGTCCGGTCCTGTCCGGTCGGTCCCTGGCGTCGTCCTCGACGGCCAGTGAACGATTGTAGACTGGTCGCGCGAGTCCGAGGATCCCGACGACCGGATGTCAACGTTTATGTTGCTTTTATGCGCTCCAAGCTCGACGGCTGGCGTCCTGGCGACTGGGTCCGCCTGTTTTGCTAATGGGTAAGCGGCGACCCTTCAACCCCTCTCCCCAGGACCCGCTTTCATCATTCACGTGTCGACAGCTCGCATCGGGCAACACCTTTTTACTGACGGACGAACGAAATTGGTGTGACCACTGTGGGACCGCCCGTCTAGGAAGCTGGTGGCAGTAGCTCATCATCGTTTAAGGGGCTTTCGGGAGTTTTGTAGACAGTCCGCCAGCCAGCCAGCCAGCCAGCCAGGGGTTGTGACAGGACAGGATTTCGTTGTCGAGCGGACGACGTGTTGTCTAACAGAGAAAGGGACAGCATATCGACCGGCCGACCGACCGGTTGAGGTCGTTGGTCAATCTGAGTGGCCGCGGAGTTTTGTTGACTGTTGAGGTTTGAGGTCCTGACCTGACGCCCAGCTCGTCCTCGTTGCGACAGGATGCGGTTTTTTTTTGTGTTGTGCTCGGGAGTTGGAGTTCCAACATTTAACGCTCCAAGTGACGCTTTCAAGTTGGATGTTAAATGCAGAACGGAATAACATCTCCACGAAACTGGCTCCACTCCGAACAGTTGTGCCCCTGGCCGTGAGTCATCAAAAATTGCAATCAAAACCCTTCCGAGTGGCCATCGTGTGGTGTTCTTGAAGCCAAATTAGCAACAGCCAGGGAGCGATGGCTTTTTTTCGGGTTGTGATTCAAACTGCCACACCACGTAACCGGAAGTCGCTTTTCGGAAACAATGGACCAACGGTTCTCACCCCCTCCAAAGGCCAGAGTTTGCTTACTCGACTGTCTGGCAGCATGGGACCTTTCCCCCGGGGAGAGGGAATTACAGATAAATCCAACGTCAGCGTTGGCGCGCGTACCACAACACTTGGTGCGCGAATGTTAAATGGTCGAGTGGCGCACGCTCCGTCCGTAGGTGATTAAGACTCAGGCCAGTGACGTCCCTAGCCCTAGCCTAGTCGCCTAGAATTTGCGTTTTAAGCAGGGGCCATCGGTCATAAAAAAAACAATCTAGCTCCAGAAATCCAGGTTGGAAAGGTGATTTTGATGGAGTCGTTCTCGGCAGGCGGCTCTCTGGCCATTCTGGATTGGTCAGCGTGCTAACGCCATTTTCGTGTTCTGGAAATATTAATTGAAGCATCCGTTGACTGACTGGCTGACTAGCTGGTTCGTTCCCATCGTGGAAAGCATTGCGTCAAGGGGTTCAGCTTGCCGTGGCCCCCCGGGGGGCTGGGAAAATGAAAATGAATTTTAATGCTCCCTGACCCAACACCACCCCCTAAGAAAGAGATGACCAACACTTGATGCTTTCGAGCGAATTACCGCTCACTAGGTGCTGGTGCTGGTGGTGGATGGTGCGGCCATCGTGACACGCCCGCCACACAATCACGCTCAACCAATTAGTCATCAAAGTCGTAGCGCTTATCACGAAACATAAATCATTGGTGCGAGTGATGCCGGTGCCACCATGGCCATGGATCTCCTGGTGTTGGTGATGATTGCTAGAACATTATCCCCAAAACTGTGTCACGCAATGTCCCAACGTCCGTTCCTTGAACATCCAGAGTTCACACTAAGCCCCAAACTAAGCTTTCGTAGCATAAATCGGCGCGTTTACAAATCTGTTGTCGCGCGACATATGATTCAATTGGTGGCGTTATTGCGTGGCGCCAGCCAAACATATTGACCACTCGAACGCTCGAACTGTCATGTCCGGGTTATGTGCGCCCTCGATAAGCAGCTTTTCGCATGCCACACACATGCCATGGATGAGTTATGATTGGTTGCTTATGAAAATCGCAAGAATTAAAAGCAGCTGGTGCTGCTGATGCTGCTGCTGTACAACGGGGCCGATCATTAGGGCGAGGACATCTCGGAAATGGATACGTGACTGTGACTCGCTGGACAGTGTCCAGCTCTGGATCGAGCGCCGCACCACGTTTGCTTCATCATCAGGATAACGAAGCCCGAAGGTTGTGTGCATGTGTAGATTTGTTGGTGCTTGGTCACGTGCTGCTGGAGCACTGATCCACCCACCCACCTTTCCTCTTACCACCCACTCACTGGGTATGGTTTTTTTCATTAGCGAGCATCGACGCTGACCGGCCCGGCGTGTTGCGGTAGCAGCTGGGCATAAGAGTTGTTAATGGTGTCTCGCGCTATCGGTGGGAGCCATGTTTTTGCGGTGCCGCTTCCTTCCTTGCTGCCATTTCTTTCGGTTTTTTGTTGTTGATTTTTTTTTAGTTTGGAGAGATCCGCTTGATTGTCCGAAGCGTAGAGAATGATGCTTTCCCGTCGATGAAATGGAACGTTGTTGCAGTCAGCTCGTTGTGCTGCAACCAGTTTTTTGTAAACAGACTCCACTTTCGATGGGATTGCTACAGTGTTGCAATTATTTGATAAGGAATGTTGTCAAAAATCTACGAGGCAACGCTTGGCACTATTATACCTGATTGCTTAGGATTCATAAAGTGTAAACTTCTTCCGCTAAGTTATGCAAGTTATGTTTGATTTCAAAATTATTTTGTTTCTAATCAAATTTCATATTAATTATTGCTTTTAATTGTTTTTTCAAGAAGATTTGGTTACAGCTTAATGAAAATCTGGCTTTGAATACAGAATCTATTATCAATGTCCGTGCTGGATCATCTGAGATATACAGAGAAATTTCGGACACCGACTTAGGAGCACATCTTTTTGGGAAATCCGCTTTAAATATTCGACATTCACTGTGCCATGTTTAACTTGATTTAGTTTCCCGAATTACTGCTGGTTCGTTTCGATTGATCCCAAAATGTTCCAGTATACGCTGTAGAGATTCATCATTAACGGAAACATGTTCACGGATCATAGTTTGATGATTGGTGACCGAAATGTACGTCCGAATGCCAATGTAGTGCCCTTCAGTATTATCTAGTGCAGACGGTTTGAAGCAAAATCTGCACGCATACTGCACAAAAAACCTCCCCGAAATGGCATCTGTTTCCTCTCTGCGGTGGTCTCATCAAAAGCTCGTTCATCTTCCGTAGCTCAGACCCTCATCGATCGACAGCTAAATACGCTGGCAAAAGTAACAAACAAACCATCAATTAGCACTTCATTGTTGTCAACGCAACGATACGGCGGGATTTTCGGAGGGTAGCCCATGCCAGGCGGCGACGTGATACCACGCATTCTTTTCTGTCGTAACCAAAGTGACGATTCGAGTGACCAAAGATTCACAAGCAGCCACCATGACGCAGACTGACCACCAACCAATGACGACGACGACGACGACAACGGCGAAACAATCAGTCTCTTCTGACGAAAAACATCTCGCTCCCTCGCTTGCTTGATCCTTTTGCGAGCTAGTGGCAGTTCTGGTACCAGGATGTTGCAAAAATGTCATCCACAATTGCTCGACAAATCGGAACCGACCACCGGAACAGAGAAAGCAATTAAACTTCAATTCGGAAAAGGCCAGCCATCGGAGGGGTCTGTATCCCGGTACAAATCAAGTGCCATTCACCATTGAACCGGGCGAGGCGACCGAGCGAGCGAGAACAGAAAGGATAATCAATTCCAAAGATATCGAAATCAAAAACGGACGAACCTCGGACAGTCCGGTCGGTGGGTGCACGCTGATCTTAAGCTGCAAACCGTGCAACAGTAGCAGCAGCAGCATGAAGTGATAGATAGCGATTGCCGCTACGAGCACAAATTGAAAAGCTCGCAAAACGTGCGCAACAGTCGTCGGGTGCTGGGACAGCGTGTTCCCTGTTTCCGGGTTCCGGCTAGCTGTGGTCCAGGATCGTTGCAGTTTGCAGTTCGTTGGTAGAAGAAATGGAAGACAACGCGATTCTCGATCCCGCTCGATTCATCAATTCTGTGCACGTCAAATAGAATGATATTATCGAACTGGTGGCGGTTGAGTAATCGAACGTTTCTTGGCAACATAGTGTTGGGGTGCAGGAGTCACAGGAAAAAACACTCGATGCAAGCGACAAGGCAGCTGACAGAAGCCGTTCCGTTCGGTGTTATTAATTGCAAACGGATTGATCAATCTGCGCGCAGGGGGCCGGGATGTGCGAATGGAGTGGTGTATGGTGGATGAATGATTCAATAGAAAACGGAGATCGTAAAATGGTTCGTTCCAATCCAATGTTTGATTCCAATTCTTAGTACCATGAGTTACATGGTTTTATTAGGTTTGAAAGATAATACGTCAACAGTCACATAGTAGCATGCCCGTCATCTGTGTTGGCTTTCGAGTAAAGAAAATTAATAACTCACAGGAAAGGGAATTCAAGGGAGGAATTGTCAGCCATCAATAATTCAAAATGTCTATCCTATCCAAACAACGCTGTGTTTCTTTTAACGAATAAATATTCATTAGTTCTATCCGAGCGCTTGTACACATTTCATCACATTTCCATAACATTTCTCAAACAACAGGCTCTGAGCGTGATAGATTCTTGTGTTTAAGCGTGAGAGTTTTTATGTAAAAATTATTATTTTGTAAAAACAAAAACTCTATTCCTCTAGCCGTCGAGGGGCACCACAGCATAGATAGTCATGTTAGCGCGCCCGCGGATATTCATAGATTCATCAACCATTCAAGATGATGTTGTAACGTGAGCACCCTATGCTCGAGTGTTTTTCCGACGGTGAAAAAGAGGAAAAACAGAAAAACGGCCAGCTTTGCTCCAGCGTAGTATACACCTTTTCGGTGGATAGAAATGTAGTCGTAGAACAGAAGGATCGCTACGCGTTACATCAGGGACGGTGCTTGGGGATAGATTCATCATCCAAACCGTGAAACTCCCACGCGAGAGTTCGCGGTCACCCTGATTTTTTATGCTTTCAGGGTATGATTGTATGTGTCCCCCCCCATTGATACGATAATACATGGTTGTTTGTGCGAACACAAGACAGAATATGAAGACAAACAGACATGTTCTAGCCAGATTACAGACGCAGCAAAGAGCATGGTGGATGTCATAAAAGAAATATAAAAAAATATCGTCCCACCGTGCCACCGTGGGTGGGCCAGAGGGTGCATCACTCGTCAAGTGCACATCGAGTGAAGGGTGCAAAACCTCAGCTACCGTTTGGTAAGCGGGAACGACGGTGATCATCAGCTTGCTCCACCACAAAAGTCGGAAGCAGCACGCTGAACGGTGTAACGCAGACACTGACAGCTTCCAGTGACCGTTGTTGTGCTGGTGCGGGGGCAGCGTGACCACTCAACCGGTTTATGCACCCCTCCCGAACATGCTCATCATGTAGAACCGGGCCTACCGACCCAGAGCGCACTGCACAACAACTTCGCAATGCAACTTCGACGAATCTCTTGGGAAGCCTCAAGAAATCTGAGAGAAACTCCGGGTGCATCGTGAGAAGCTTGCATCCCCCTGATGGAAAGCATTAAGGGTGCTGTTGCTGCTGCTCGTTTGCAGATAAAACTTGCAAACCATGAATGTAGTTGGGAAAGAGGAAGTGGTGTAGTGTAACGCGCGACCAACTCTAGAACGCACTGCAGAACGACGACGATGACTCCCAAGGTCTCGGGGGTGCATCATAATCAAGAGGGGTTGAGAGCCAACCAAGCAGCAGTAGCATAAGAAGATGTTGTTGTTGATGTTGTTGATGCTGCTGCTGCTGCTGCTGCTATGGGAGTCATTTTTATAATTGCATGTATGAATGAAAGCTGCATGAATACGTACACACCACCCTCTTACCTCTCCACACGATATCAACCCCCCGGAAAAGAGGGTGCGCTCACAGCAGATCTGCATGAGAAATGCCCCTCAAGGTATGCAATACCGCATTCGGAACCGGAACGCTTAGAATGCTCCGCCACAGGAGCCGCAGAGCCAGCAGGGAACAGGCAAACCAACCCCCCGCTCCAACCACAACCCCTCCGCATACCAACTTTGCATTTCTACGGTTCCGTGTGCACATGAATATGAAACTTTTTGGCATGTGAAATCGCATATAAAATGAGTCCGTTGCGGTACTAACAATGCGGCCCTCCTTCGCCTGAAGCAGGTTTTGAGGTGCTTCTATGCTTTTCTACGAGAAAGAACGAGCGTCGTTGCGATGCCGAGTTTTCGACGGAAAAATCAAAAATGCATCCAGAAAAGTGCTCCTAGTAACGCAAGCACTCCCGGCATGCATGCTGCACGATATAATTGCTGGAACGTTTGGTTCAGGTTTAGCGCGACGCATTTGTTCCTTAACTGCCAGGAAGGAAGCATTATTATCTCTCGCGCCGGTACCGCAATCGAGCTAATTGCGCAAAAATCGGCCTAGATTGGCCGGTCTACTAGCTACTAGCTAAGTTGGTCAGCAGCCCAGCGGAAGGGGGAGGAATATATTTAATTCAAAGAATTAATTTTAATTATCTTTCAAACAGCTAATACTCGTACCGGACATTCGCATAGCGAGCAGTGTGTGCGAGCGGCGTCTGCTAGAAGATGGCGATCAGCCGACGGATGGAATAATGAGGTGCTGCTCCCGGTTACCGGAAAACTTGGATTGAGCGATAAAGCCGCTTGACACCCTTGACCGCGGATCGCTTTAAGATTCGCGAAAATTATAAACGTCGCTCGCCCCGCGTCACCGTACGTCAGAAAAGCATTTCCCGGAATTAGCATTTTCCGACCAAAGACGCTCTCCTTCCGCTCCGCTCCAGTCTCCGCGATAATTCATTATCCGCTTGCGCGCCGGTCCCTGGATAGTTCCAGGCGGAAATGTACGTGACGCGGGCTATAGCCGAGGGTTGATGACCGTTGAGTGAATTAGTTCCAGTCCCAGGATGGGCAGACGATGGCAGGCGGAAAGCAAAGAAAACTCGAATGGAACAAAGAGGGAAAAGCATAATTCCCTCACACAAAACTGACCGGTGGTGATCCGGCGATGAAACACTAATTTACGCGCTCCGTGCGCCACCCACATTGACATTAATCTTCATTCCCATTCCACCAACCATGAGCCCGGTTTGTGGATGGGGAAATTGAATAAAAGTTGTACAAATTGTACACTTTTCAGGGCAAGACTTTAGAAGCTCGGGAAGCGGGAGAAGGTATTTACCATTTCATGAAATTTTTGCACTGGATTGCGTGTTTGAGGAGGAAATTAGTCTCGCTTCCTGATTCGCTTCCTGCCTGCCATCTTACTTTTGCTGCGTTATCGGTTAATCTGAAGAGTGAGTGAGAGAGAGAGAAAGAAAAAAAAAAGAGATGGATTTAATGCCGTATGAAATATGACCTCATTAAGGGTGACACATTTTGCGCACAAAAAACCATTTGGACTTTGGCGGAACGGCATCAAATGGAACGGACCTAGTGGTCTTATTTTGATTCTTAGAAAGTTCCGGAAAGCAAAGTTTGCGATGAAACTTTTCCTACTTTTCTCAGTATTACTCCATCTTTCAGAAAGGCAAAGAAAAGAAGGCTAAAAAGTGATTGAGATAGAAGGAATGTGCTTATCATTGATTGACTATTGACAGGTCGTTGGAATGCGATACGAATATAAAAGGCTGTTTCAGGATTACGTTGCTTCGAAGTAAAAAAGCAGCATTTCTGTGATTTTGTTAGAGCCTCAAATATAGGAAATACACATCATTTGAACATAAAACACGAATTTCCTTCGATGAATTATGATTTTTCTAGTTCGTAGTTCGTTTTTTTTAATTTCAATGTTTGAAATTTTCTTCAAAACGAAATAAGCAATGTAAAACATTGCAAGCGGTTTTGATAAGTGATTTGGAAGAAATAAATGAAAACCAAAAACATTTATTTAAAAATATTACAACATGCTACAAAAAATACTAAAGGCATAAGATACCCCTCAAGGTCTGTTCAACACTCATTCTCCACTCTGCGCCACGCTTGTTGGCCAACCTACGATCGTACCGTTTGTCTTTCTTATAATGAACCTCGTTTGTTTTTTGTTTGTTTTTTTTTTAAACCAACAACTCTTGCCCATCTAACGATTGGCTTTCAACGTCGTAATCAATCAGAACACAGCCATCGGGCACCAGCCGAGTGAGAAGTTGGCGGCATCGCAGTTCATCCGCAACTATCTAACGAAGATGGTTTCCATCCTTTCCCATCCCCTTTCGGGCCACTTTGAGCTACCGATGATCCGAGACAGGCTAGAAAGAAAAGGGAAGAAAAGCTCGCTCAATCTCTTCGGAAAACTTTAAGACGCGTGCAAAAGTTGGTCCAGGCGGCGTGTCAACAACGCTTCCATTGGTGATGGCGTTGTGGCGATCGACGACGGGAATCGGATGGCGGAGGAAAACAAACAGCTGGCCCATAAATCCTAGCAAAGTCGCTCGCCTCGACCGGTTCAACTGTCCAACGCACGGTCCGGGTGCGTTTTGCTTCGATAAGTGCCTCCTCTCCAGCTTTGCTCCAAGCACTCTCTCTCTCTCTCTCTCTCTCTCTCTCTCTCTCTCTCTCTCTTTGTGCTGCAGAGTGATTGAATCTTTCTCAAGTGACGTTCTCACTAGTAACCATCGGTGCCAGGGCAGGGGACATGGTCTGCGTGCGAAGAAATCATAATAATCTCTCCATTAGAGATTGTTTTCTTGCCGTTGCCGTGGGTGCCGAGGCCAATCCATTATTAGCCACCCGTTCAAGGAGCATTTCTCTTCTTCTCTGGAGCTCTGGAGTGGCCGATGTTCTTGGATGCCTTTTTTCCAGACAATGTGACCATTTTGCTTGGTTTAATCACATTCATAATGAATAAAATTATGCCACCAACGAAGGGGAGCGGTTCCCGCTTCAGCCGCTTTGCCACATTTTCGGTGACATATTGTTCGCCACTCCGGATTGTGGTTTTTGGTTGAGTTTCGTCGACCGTTTCCGGTGCATCCGGTGCACGATGATCTTCACGGGGGAAAAAAGTAATATTTTGCTCCAGATCCACCATCACACAAGTTAACCTAGGAGCTGCTAGACAAGCGCTTTGTCCGTTAGATCATGCACTCCAGGAAGCATCGCTGCACTTCTCGAGGCATCCTCAAACGCCCAGCGCTGCACAAACTTCAAGATGCTATCTATTGAGCGTCTAGCAGCCCTCCTCGAGTAACACGACAGTTACGAGCGGCTTACGAGTTCATTAGCCACTTGAGATGCTGGCTGGCTGGCTGGTTGGCTGGTCTGGTTGAAGTTCAAAGTGTTTGATGCAGTAGTGTCGCCGCGACGCTCACTCATACGCTCCCTTTCCACTACCGGCTAGCCGTCGATCTGGCAGCGCTGCAGGAAGTGCTGCATGTTTAATGAGACATCGTCCGGAAGCTGTTAATTGCTAGCATGACAGTTTCATTTACACCGACACCGACGCTCCAGACGTGAACCAGCAACCGGCAAATGTGAGGCGTGCAGCACAACCATTGCACGAGTAGAGAGGGATTGCTACTCAACTTGTTATGTTCGACGTACACAGGATCTGGGTCTAAGGAGAATGATCCGATATCATCTACGGTTGCATTCTGTTTGCGGCGCAGAACACTGTCATAATTTAGTTGGCTCTTTCTTCTTCACTCTTTCAAGGCTTTTGTGGCTCATTAACACCATACTAATCACGGTTCGTTTCTTCTCACAATTCACCCACAGGTAACACAACCATTGGATGGTAGTTCATTATTGGAAAAAGCGCTCATAAAGTCATCATCTTCCTGGGTATGTAATGCAGACCGGGGATGATAAGATATTATAAGCATTTTATTAAATGATAGCAACGCAAACCATGAATACGTAACCGCAGGAACATCATCGCAGCGCGAGCGTTCTTAAAAACCAAAACCAAAAACCGAAATCTTTCGCACGCATACATTAAGCCGATTAGATGCTCCACCGAAAGCAATCAGCAGCAGTACACATAAGGTGATAAAAAAAGCAAATCACCCATGGGCCCACCAGTACGACCGACCTTCCTTCAGCATTCCATCATTCTTGGTTGGTGGCCGGCTGGCTGGGTGGCTCGCTGGTCGGTGACGAGACGACATAATGTGTAAGAGTTAATTTCTCAAAACGATGTTTATATTTTACGATCCAAGACTCTTTTTACTGCCTCCACGGTTCCATGGCTCACAAATGCCTGTCGCTGAATATCGTCGCCCCGTAAACGTATCATCGGGAGACGAAGAATCATCATAAGTATATCATAACCCAACCCCGGTGCCCGGTGGAAACCGACGTTGTAATACTTTGTCTGCCTGTCTGTCTGTCGGTGTGTGAGCCTTCCCGGGGCGACCAGATTTCATTTGGCAAGCCGTAAATTGTGGCACTTCTATTGCTTTCAAATTGTTTTCCCAAGCTGCATATTTGAAGCATTCGAAGCGGGAGCGGGGAGTGGAAATAAATACGATCTTCGAGCTTCATAAAACGCAGAGTTCAGTTCGTTAAGAGTGGCATTTGAATTCAATGCCCTGGAAAGTCCACACTCGAGAGTGTGTTGTCGAGAGGAATGTTACATTTCGACAACCTTTTGACAATAAACTTTTGCTCATTTTAGTTGATTGGAGTGGAGGATGAGTTGACGATGACGGGTTTCCAAATGTGATTTGTCTAAAAGAATCAGTTCTAGGAGCTCGTTTTTTGAGAAACGATTTCACATCAGCCCAGCATGTGTAATCTTAAAGACTTCTTCAGACGTTACTGATATGAAATTTCACTTCACAGTTTCGACGTGTCAATAGCTTCTTCGTATCGATACGACGCAAAAGACTCTTCAGGTTCCAAGGCTGCATGAAATGGCAATAACCGAACCCAAAATCTCGTAGCTCGAAGAAGCTTTTGTGTCCAATCTTGCTCGTCGCTCTCTCTCTCTCTCTCTCTCTCTCTCTCTCTCTCTCTTTCTCTCTCTTTTTATTCCCCAAAAATCTTTTCCGCGTCGATACTTCTAGCGCTGTGGAAATAGCGGGCTATCACTGCAGAATGACTCGGCTTCCATATTGGTTTTTGGACACGGTGGCAAGGATCTATATCCTTGATGCGCTTTGTCAGTTTGATTTGTTTCCACAACATTACACGGCATCATCAGTGACAGTGTGATTTCGTGACATTAGAGGTGTACCGATAGATGTCCTTATCGCTTACTTTCTACCGGGAATACCGGGAGTCTCCCTGCCAAAAAAAAATGGCGCTCCTCTAGGTATCGATTAGAATCTGGGCTGCAAGTTAGCGCATCATTCTAATCCGTGTATCCTCTCTGAATCACTTAACGCAAAGCTTCTCGAAGCTCGAAGAAACCAAGGAAACGACATTATTTAGCTATATCCTGTCTCACTTCCAGCCACTCCCCTTTTGTCACTCTTGGCACCAATGGTGACTGTGTTTTTTTTTATTTCGAGCAAGCTGCGAGCTGTGACACGCTCTGCTTGATGCGATGGAGTGGGCCGGTGAGAAGAAAATTTAAATTCCATCGCCGTTGACTACTTCGCTGCCTTGTGCCCGGGGGGGTGGGGTGGGAGGTTGATCCCACAAAATGGATGCTCGTTTGCATGGTGGCCGCGTGACATGGTGACATGGCTGATCCTGTGCTTCCGGTAACTGAAATCTAATGGAATGTACGTGCCATTGGTTACTGTTAGCGGAAGCGGATCCGCGAGATTTCTCGTGTGCATCGTGCTGGAAACAACAACGATGCTTTGTTCTGTTGGTTGTTCGCGATTTTCCATGGCACGTGGGATTGTTTGAGAGCGAAAAAGAGAATCCTCGGGGCCGTAAATCAGAATAGATCAGTTTGATCCACCGAATGCCAGCATTGGAAGGCAAAGAGATATGTTTGAACGAAATTACTACTCCATCTACTGCTGTATGTAGCGAAAACCGAAAAGGTCATCGAACTGGTCGCCTTTGGCGGCCAACAACAAATAAGAGCCTGCACGCCATAGCTGCCCTTCCAAATAAACACTCGTTCACGTCACGAAACGTTCATCTAACAGCCTTTCAACGTTGCTGCTCCAGTTGCCTAAGTGTAGCACTTCACGAATACAATTTTTGAGTGCCACCTCCGCCGGACAACCCTCTTCCTAGCCCTCTTCCGGTGAAAATCGAATCCGAAACCACCCATCGATCGATTGTTTTCAAGAATTCTGCCTCAATCCAATGCTGTCTGACAAATTTCGGGCAATTGCCGGTGGCCGGTGACCGCTGGCCGTTGCTTTTGTTTGCTTATGTATGCACGGCGGCTCGCCCTCGTCTAACCCATCAGTTAGATTGATGTTTGTTTATGCTTTCGTGTCGGCTGAACCGCACCGCACAGTCGTGGTGTTGACGGTGGCAATCAGGCACGCTCTCTGATCTCCTCCCGTTTGGATCGTGTTCTGTCGGTCCTTTGATGGGCCGTAATTGAATTTGGAAAAGCGGCGAAATGACGGACGGGAAAGCCCCCCCCCCCCCCCACCCTTGCACGCTGATGTTAGTGTTTGAGGTGTGCACGAGTTTCGAGCTTGGAGGATTTCAACAAAGGCTAGCCAATCTGTGCAGGTCCTCTTCTTTGATGCGTCTCCACATTCAAAATTCAATTAACTGGCTTAACTTTGAAGCTTAACCAAGGGGGGGGGGGGGGGAGAAAGATTAGGTCGCATCATAGGAGAATGCATAAAGCAACTGCAGTGACCTACCAGATAAGTGATGAGAGATCACGAAAGGGTGCAAATTAATCATCAAATTAGATTCCAGTGTCGAGATCAACAGTACGTTTCGTAGAAGCATCTGCTTATCACAAACCAAACGTCAAACGTCACTCCATTAATACCTGGTCCCGAGGTAATTGAATCGTTAACTTTTATTCTGTTTGTGTCTTTACAAGTCAACGCTTACAAGGACTGCTTGTAGTACAATCGCTAATGAACTGTACATTCTGGCGGAAAAGTTCTCCACCTAATTTTTGTGACACCCTCAAGCACGGTCTGGCCAATTGTTTGGCTATTTCTTCGTCGCAATGCCTGGCCCTTTCATCGGCTGCTAATCCAATGTAATTAACGTTTACCGAAAAAGGGGATGGGAAACAGGGAAAAAACTTTTATCCTTTTTTTGCATTGTCAAGAACCATTTCCATACCTTGCTGCAGGGTCCACTCAGCTCACCATGAATTTCCCGTGAAAGAAAAGCGAGAGAAGAAACAAGCTTCTCCTAAACAAGTTCTGACTGGTGGGTGTATGTGTGCGCGTTGAGTGGAACGATCAGCACGCGCGCTGATGATGGTGCTGTTGGAGGTTGATTGAAGTTTTTGTAGCAGCATTTATTATTTGATAAAACAAACTCGCATTCCCTCGCCAGACATTCAATTAATTGCTTGCGCCGGTGTCAGGAGTGCTATCTTATCTCGTGGCACCCTCACCTCCCGCGGGGGGTGTTCTTGTTCATCCCCTCGTTCCGTTCATGGAACGCAACTTTTCCAAAAGACGATCACGAAACATGCCGCTTGCAAGCCTCGGGTTGGCGTTGACGATGATGATAATATGTCGAGTTCGGCTTGTCAAACTAATTGCTCCGGACAGCCGATGTCGGTGAGGAGGCCAAGGTACAAAGCGTGCACGGACACCGTAATACCTGAGGAGGGGTCCAGGTTTTTTTCTGGTTGCTCCGTTTTTGACACTGATGGGAAATGTTGGCTGGCATTTCGTTACTGTCATCGCTAGTTTCGGGGCGAGGTTTGATTGAAAAAGTTTACAAACACGTCAGTCACATCACGCACTTACCGTTATATGATTGTTTTATGTTGTTTCACCACAATTTCAAAAAAAGGCCACATAACAAGTGCAGCAGCCTGCGTATCGCTTTAAAACCCGGTTCCATTTTGAAGGGCTGCATGAGCTTTGACTGCTTTAACGAAAGCCGCTGGTCAGCCGCTAATCCCATTAACCCTCGAAAGGATTGATCCGGTAAGCTACCAACATCACGATTGTTGGCGAAACAATTATCATTAATCTTAACATCATTTGAAAGCTCTCAGCATATTTCTGACTCTGGCATATCCCTTGGCAAGGGATGGGGTTGCGAAGCTGTTTGACCATTAAACCCGATCCGAACCGATCCCCGAAAGGTCAATCTGCTCTGCTGGCAAGTGGGTCCGGTCGATTGCCGGATGTTGAACCCATTGCTTCCGGTCCCGGAAGTACGTAAAGTGCTGACATATTCACCAATGCATCGGCACTAGGAGCTGGCCAACGACGGTGGGTGGAGGGTTGTTCTCTTTATGTTTATTGAGGATTCAAGTGCACTGCGCTCAGTGGAAATCTGTTCCTGCGAACGGGTTTATCCCGGGATGGGTACCTTCGCGAGGAATGGATTTATGAGGGATGCTTCTCTGGTAAAGGGTTGTTTAATGTTTTTGAAGCACATCCTAGATGGTTCATAGATAAGTGCGAGGGGTAGTGATTAAAAAAAAGGTTGTTTAAACTGATCAGTAACGACGGGCATAACTCCTTCTGCACTCTTATCAGGTTGCTTATAACAGTTATTCTTAAGTAGTTGGTTTTATAACAGTTACTGACGCGTGATGTTAGTATATCCCATTTCAATCATGTATAATGCTGATTTTATCACATCTAGCAGCGTTTTTGAGATGCATAGAATTCACTAAAAGGACATTGCATCACGCTTAGTGCCTAGAAACATGCTTAGTCCGTCTGCACACAATCGGAGGAATAACTTGAGCTGTTAAACGGTGTTAGAGTTTATTGTAAATGAGAAGCTTCAGAACAACCTCTTGTGGTTAGCTGAACGGCAGTCAATACAAGAGCTAAAATCACCTTATATTTGAATATTTTTGTAAAATATTCTTAGTCGAATTCACCAAAAACCATTCATTATGTTCCGCTGATAATACCAGACGATAATATTTCATAAAATCAAAAAATAATCATCATATGCCGCTCGAAAATGCGATTCGATACATTTCTCCGTTTCGCAAGCTATCTCTTCCTCCATTCACTCCATTCAGATCATTTTGCAGCTGAGGCTAAGGAAGGAATGTTTTTCCAACGTTCCAGCGAGCATTTGCTTGGAGCCTCATTTCAAAAAGCGATGAAGTAGCCGGAAAAGTGATTGATTCTTCCTCCGCCTGCCTCCCGCCGCACGCCGTTCGATCAATCTAACTCAAAAACTCCCAAAATGACCGTTTTGGGAGGGAAGGGAGCCCCGTGGCGCTCCGGACAGGAACCGATTTAAAATAGCAAAAGCACCAGTCAAGTGGAAATTTAATCTGATTTCGATTGTGCCACGATGCAGCAGCAGCAGCAGCCGCACCGACTGGAAGCGTATTTTCCTCAACGCAGACGAAGGTCCATCCTTTCGGAGCTGTAGAACGGACACCGTGCCCCTTCAGAGGCTCACCACGGTCAGAAAATACACGGCTTGAAGATTGAAACGATTTTGTGGGTCGAGATTTTTCTGGCTCGATTGCCCGTTCGGGCCATGGCCGTGGCCGTGTGGCGGCGATTGGAAACATGAATAGGGAGGAAAAATTGGTCCACTCTTATCGTTGCGAAACACGGAATGTTCCGGCGTGAGCTCGAGCGATTTTCTCTAGGCGTACGGCGTATGCTGGCGTGGTCCGAAAGTTGGAGAGCTCTCCGAAAGCAACTTATCAGCTGCTTCCAGCACAGCGGCAGCAGTATCAGCACGATTCCAGGCCGATCGGTTGCTTGCAGATGATTCCTTTGAGATGAGTGATGAAGGATTCCGTTTTCTGGCTTGAACGTTGTCCTTGTGGTGGTTTGGCAATCGTTTAGGAACGAATATCGGTAGCTATGGCACTACTTTTGGAATTGAAGTGATTGGTTGGTAGGGAATTAGCATTTAGGTGCTTGAATAAACGGGCAATACTACGCGAAAAATTCAAAAGATTCCTTTCCAATGAAATTAGACAACATTTGATGTGAAAGAGAGATCGATGCTAATAGTTTGGAAAGAGGCATTAGCACAATCTAGAAGATTCACAACATCATCTCAATTTTCGCTACATTGAACGTTCTCATCAAACGTCTCTGTTACATTGACGCCACTTCTAATGATTAGAATTAAATTCGACCTTGCTGGTCTTATCTAATCTATGTCTTGAACATCTCTAGCTACTGAAACGTTTCCAAATGACAAGAGACATCCACGAACGCACAGAACAGAGCAAACAGAGGAGAATGCTGCATGGTTGGCGAAACTTGTTGAAAACTATCGTCGCACAACATATTTCGTCGCAAGTTTTACGCGATAAAATAACCGGGAAGTGCACCCGTTATCACTAGCCAACTTCACCATAACCGAAGCGAGGAGTCGTTCTCGTCGTCGTCGTCGTCGTCGATGTCACGCAATATGGTGCTGAAGTCCCATTCGCAGTCATTCGCCAATGTATTAGCCAAATTTATTTACCCCATCTGTACGATACGATACGATTGTATCGTTCCACTATATTGAATCCAAATGAAACAAAGAGACGAACACTGAGTGGTGGTGGTGGTGGCGATGGAAATGGGAGATCGATCGGGCGTTCGTACTCCTGGCGGCTTGGTGGCAGAGTTGAGTATTAGTTTCCCCCCTCCCGGCACATCAGCAGAAAGTTTTCACGAGATTCTCGCGCGAGAAACTTTTGCAAACAGTTCCGACCGAGTTGCTTATGTTGATCGCATGTGGAGGCGACTGAATAATGAATGCCCTGGGACTCGCCGAGACTGCTGGGCCCCCTTTGGAGTAACGGAGGCACGTGTGAGTGATTGGAAGAAGAAGTTATGGGAACTACTGCTGTGACTGCTACTTTGCTCAAGCTTTTGTTCATGGTAGTAAGAAGCTTTTTGGTTTGGAATAATTTATTGGATTTTTTTTGGAGAAAAACGTAATTTAAAACCTCTTTATTCTTGAGTGCTGAAGTGAGTGTATTGTATCGAAGGCACTTACAGTTGAAAACACGAATAATAAAATTAAGGAACAGAACGGAATGATTCATTTCATAACAAGGGCGTTAGGTGAAAAGGAACGAAAACACATCAACCTTAAAACTCAATCGACGAAAGGTGCAGGTAAGCGAACGAAGACAAAGTCAAACACCCGAGTAAACACCAGTAAACTGTCACTAATCCAGACGAGGGACTGGCAATCTCAACTTTGGCACAAAGTTTTTCGCTTCTTCATTTTCTTCTCGTTTCGCGGTGGTAAAGGATCTTTTTCCGTCTCCCAGCAAACCACCACGGAAGCTAGAACCCCTATGCTGTCCCCTTTGCTGTGCCTGCGCATATTATTCAAATATATTCAAATACTCTACCAAACGACAATTTGATTGATATCGAACCGGTACCCGGAATAGATACCGGGACCACGGCGTACAACAAAACTTCCGAAACCGGACCAACCGGCCGGCTGGACTAGTTCCGACATCTTCATCTCTAGCTCAAAGCGCTGGATGTGGGTTCACCTTTCCTGTTTCCTATCTGGTTCCTATTTTCCCCTTCCTTGGAACAGGAACTCTCTTCTTTGCTAACTTTGAATCGAATTTTCTCCACCGGCACTGCCCATATCCTTATTTCATTGGCCAAAAGTTGCCGAATAAGCTGGTGAAAGGGCTCCGGAGCATGTCCTTTTCCGCCATTCCGCTAGTACGGCCCCTCAAGGTCACCGTACAGGAACGTTAACCAAAACCTGCGCTACTCAGACTCCGATGCCATCGTTCTTCTTAAGCTGCAAGATAAACACAGTAATTGAATATTAATTGGCACATCACGCCGTCGGTTTGGCCGGGTGGGTTCTTCTGGGAAATGCGAGATAAAGCGGAGCATTAACTTACCTCACGAATTACCAGACACGTTGACGTGTGCTTTGTGGTTGGCGATGATGACGATGATGATGATGATGGTAACGAAGGCATTGAGGATCTTGACATGAGCCTACCATGTGCCGCACAATACAGTGTGGATCGAACAATCGCTTCGATTGACAAGCATTTCAACTCTCGTCTTCATTTATCCAGCGGCAGTAACGTGATGCAGGAATTGTTTGTCGAACACTGTCGAACAACTGTACTTGTAACACACACAGAGACACTCGAACCCAATAATCAATAATCGATAAAGGATTATGGAAGCATCCGGGAGGATTGATATCAACCGCAGGAAGACCAGTGAACCGTTTATTGCTGGCGTACAACTCGGGACCGCCACCACAAACGACCAATAATCTGGGATTGCCCACCATTTGCAAATGCACGCGAGAGTGAACCGAAGTTTCGCCTGTCAATCGTGTGTTTACTCTCGGTGCTGGAATATAATTACATCCCCTTTTTGATGCTCTCACGCCGCTCTGTTGGTCCATGAACATGCGGTCCATTCCTGTCGTACATCTACACATAAACAATTCAACCAAATTTGCTGGCTAATAGCTCATAAAACCGGAACATCGCAGGCCCTTTACCTTGAGCGGTAAGCGGTCTTCAGCAAAAGCTTGGCGCGTTTGGAGAAGTCCAACATTTCCGTAGCGAAAAATCTTCCCAAAATGTTCGCCATTCCCTCGTAGAAGGTAATTTAGCTCAGTAAGGCCCTCAGCAGAGCGTCTGTAGTGCGAGCCGAGACACGGCAGACAGAAAAAAGGGGGTAATAAATGCTAAATCCAAATACCACGTTACACACAATTTCACTTTAGCACCTATGAAGCCGATGTCGATCGAGTTTGGCCACGACCGTAAGATGGCCGTTTCTTTCGCTCGAGACGGTGCACGTTAGGCGCGTTAAAGTAACAGCTAGCGTTGCCAGCAAATGGTAAGTGAAAAAGTTGGATAAACATCGTAATGGGCACCGACCGACCAACCGACATACTGCTGACACTGCAGGTCTACCAGATTTAGGTTTTCGCATAAACAGAGACAGCATAACGCCACGACCACATCACCAGATGATGATATGGAAAGTTGAACAAAGGAAGTGCTTCGTGCTTGCGATAAAACAAAAAAAAAAATGGCCACAGAACGAAGCTTGTTCTGGTTGTAGACAGGTAGTTTGAAATGTCGTCTAGTGGCTTCATGAGTGCGGAAGTTGCACCATAATCTCAGAAGTACTGACAACGACTACCGACACTGAATGATTGTGATGGGAATGTGTCGACCCAACACTATCAAGATGCAAAAAAGCTTGCTCGAGAGTGAAATTCCTGGAAATAAAAAAAAACTCTTTCTCCGATCCTTCGAACGCTTAAGGCACCGGCACCGGATGAAATCAGTAGCAAAACCGAACTACCATCACCGTTGGTATCATCACTTCCTTTCCAATTAAGCCGGACACACACAGCGTCGTCGCCAAAGTTTGCTGAGCCATTAAGCTGACCATTTACTGCACACCGATCCGCTCCGGAACAACCGGAAGTCTGCAAACTCTGTGGCTTCCCTTCCCTTCCTGGCGTGGCACCTTTCATGCCATCCGGGTACTGGCTCTGGCCGGTCGAGTGAGCTTCTGTGACAGAAGAGAATGTTATGTGTATGTGTGTTTTATTGATTTTCCGGAAGTACAGTTATTGCATAATCGCTACCCAGGATAATGTAAAGGCGACACAGTGCTCCAGAAACCAGAATCAGAAAGGATTTCAAAGCTCTCGAGCAGTGACAGCGTTGACATAGCTTTGTGGTCGCTGCAAGCGAAACAAGATGGTCAGTGAAAGGAGAAGCATTAGTAGCAGATTTTGCTCTTCCGCCATGGAGTGAGATAGAGTTCGGGATTGGTTTCCACCTTTCGCTTCTTTTTTTCCAGCTCAATGTCCAGATCCAAACGAAAACCTCCTGCGCAAAACGATACACATTCACTATCCTCACTAGGGATGCCTTGGAAGGGATTATCCTGCACTTTGTAATTACTGAGTCGGAGTCCGAGGGATCAAGGAATCCTTCTGCTGCTTCCGATTCTTTATCAATCCATTCGCCATCCCTACAGACGACCATCCAGTGGAATTAGTGTTTGAAGTCGAAACGAAGGCTAAGCATCGGATTGGATGCTTAGACAGGGACAAAACACGAGCCGCGACCTCAGGCTGGCTCCATAATGGCTGCTGGCTCGCTCCAGCTGACGTCAGCTCACAGGCATGTGTGTCACCGTGGTCGATCGATCGTCCTGTTGCGGTCTTTCATTCACCACTCACTGCATTTGCATAATTCCCGTTCACGGTCAACTGGGTGCCGGAGCGGGGGCTGCTGGTCAACCTGGTCAACGGGAATGTTTGCCGAATGTCCGCTCGCTAACTTCGCCGAATCGTTGATACGCTTTCGCAAACAATATGCAACCTTTTGCCAAATGCCATCGCCAATCGCAATGGCATGTTTTTTTTCCTTCCTCTTCCTCTCTCTGTCTCTCTGGACAGCATAAATCAAGCCAAGAGGCGAGAATGTGTAATTCGAAAACCGGTCCGAAAATCGGAGATGGGAATGAATGAACGAAAGATGAGACCTTTGATGAGCAGCCACAGCGGTATGTCGTCGCGGCTGGGCTTGGTGCTCAAAGAGATAATGGCTTCATTCATTGGCGGTTTTATGATCTCGCGGTTTCGGCTGCTTCAAAGTGGATTAGCGACTCAACTCAAGTGACTCAACTAAAACCTGTTCGAGAATGTGATCTAGAGTTTCGTTTGCGTATAAGTTTAAAAATATTAGTTAATTACGTTTGTTACCTAAAAAACACTTGCACAAAAAAGGCTGCGCAATCAATTATGCAATCAATCTACTGATTGAATTAACTTCCACGACAAACAGCTCATGATCATGATGCCGATACTGTAATTACGCTTCAAGAAACAGCCGGCACTTCATTCCCCACACCGAAAACTCATCACCGAATCCGTCCACCACGATCCTTGCCATCGATGCGCATCGAAGCACACGGAACACGGAGACCCACACACTGGCATTAAAAAGCAGGAATGTAACGAATGATGCTCGCAGCTTCTCCCCCCCCCCCCCCCCTCGAGCCCCAGAGGTCCCAACGAGGAATGAAGATAAAAACCAAAAAAAAAAAACACTCCAGAAAGACGAATGGATTCGGTGTACGCGATTAAGGCCCCGATGCTCCCGCAATGCTCCCGCCTGAGAGGCCGGGCGAGCCGAGCGAAAGCATAAAATGAAGAGCGATGTTTATCGCATGTTAAATCTAAGTAATTAAAACAATAACTCAAGCCGAACCTCGCACACCGAGAGGACATGTTTTTTTTTTGCACCCTCCACCCTCCATTCTCCATTCACTTCTCTCTCTCTCTCTGTCTGCACGCTGTCCTTATCTTTGCGGAGTAATTTTTCATTCGCGCAGCGAGAATCAGCAAAGGGAGAGGGAGAGTGGGAGAAGACGAAGAAGCAATCACCGTATTCACCGCCGGGAAACGTCGACTGCCTCGGCACGGCTCGTTATCATATCAACTCGAATTAGTAGCGTCAAGATCGTTGCGCCACCCTTCGAGCCCATGCGTCGATCGCTCGCATCACGGTTTGCAAAGCGCGGAAAGAATATCGTTAGTACGCACCCTTTCGGAGAAGCATAAATTATGCACCACTCCGTGCGTGGTGGTGGTTCCAATGCGTCGCATTGTCGCTCCTGAAGCACCTCGATTACTCGCCGGTCCTGATCCAGTTCCGTGCTTTCGATGGATCCCGGGGAGGGATTCTAGCGGAGCTCGCTCTGGGTTCTCCCGTTTCATTGTCATTAAATTTGCAGCTCGTTTGAAGTTTCGCTTGTGGAGGTTCGGGAATCGCGTTGGTTTACTGGGATTCCATGCGTCTCTCTTGGGAGTCCTGACACACGTACGGCGTAATGAAGACTGGACTGTCTGGGTGGCTTGCTGAAATAAATTTCACTTCAACACCGACACCGAGAGACAGTGCCGCAGTGTGAGGGCTGTTATTACGTGTTTGTCGATTTTAATGAACCATTCCCGCAGGACGGGGCGATGGATCACAAACGCACATCATTCGGTGAGTTTGGAGAAAACATGAACATAACTTTCCTCCACAGCAGCAAGTGCAGCGCATAGTAGTGGTAGCGGAGAATGAAGAAGCGCTCCTCGATGCTCGTGCCGTGCGTGCTATTTTCAAATGAAACATTGCTGGGCTCACAAATGGCTCGTACCAGCTCGTATCGTAAGCGCATATTTGGAATTTGGAATTTGTTTCCTTCGTTGCGCTCAAGCGGAAGAGCTTTCGCTCGCTCGTGGCCCTAATCCTCAATGGCAAATTACTTTTTCCTGCACCAAATCCTTTATTTAAAATGCTATCCTTCCGCTCGGGCTCGGGTGGAGGAGGTGGAGAAAACGCGGACAGGACAGGAAGCTTACAGTTACTACTCCATCACGCCATCCACTCCATCAAATGCAGCATAAGACACGGTGGTGGTAGCCACGGTGAAAAATGGCATAAACCACCATCTACGGTGTTCGGGTGAAGAGAGGATAGGCGGGGAGAAAACTGACAACCATCTGGCGTCTGGTGGGAGCAGTTCGTTTGCTTAGCTCGCCGGAAACCGGATGCTGCTTACCGGAACCGAGTCGAACGAGCAGCTCGAAGCTCCTGGCATCTTAGAGCCGACGTTCTGAAGGATTGCTGGCCAGTTTTCTTAACAGTTGCCAACCGTTTTTGCGCTTCATTAGAGAGCTGGTTTCAGCTCAAATGCTGCGAGAACTGGGCGCACTGACTGGGTGACTTCTCAGCTGCTGACAACGCGAGAAATCGCGAGATCTCCAATAAAAACGCAACACAGCGAAAGTATCATTTGTGTGCTCCTGCTGAAGCATACCATGTTAATAATGCATTTAAATGGATGCCACTGTGCTACAAGCACCGATAACGATCCTCTATTTCCTTTATGGCTGACTACTGGCTTCGTTAAATGGTGATGGTTCAAGATGGAAAAACATTTCGTCATTGTCGTTCCGTCTGGCACGTGAGTATGCATCGCTCACGAGTCCGAATGTTCAATTTTATGCTCATAACCAAGCCTAGGAATTTTCTATCTGCTAGTTTTGTGTCAAACACATCAGACAGTTGTACAATCAGCAAGGTAGTGACGCTGGAATGCAATCAGCACCAGAGTGCCATTGATGGCGCTAACCACCGTAATGCAGCGCGACCGATTTTGGACCTTAGAGTCGCTACTAACAACACCTTGCGATTCGTTTTTCGTCCTAGGGACTGTCTGCAGGCGATAACAGAGCTTGTTGTTCCGATAGTTTGCTTCTCGGATGGAATATTGGCAAGAAATGGCTTGGGAACAGGAGGAACCCTTTTTTTATATTCAAATGCTGTTTAACGAACCGTGCGTGATGACGCTGTCATCGCCGCAGACGTCCGCTTTGTGGGAATAATATCACGCCTTCGTCATGCACTGCGCTTGTCTTGATCTTGTCTTGAGATTTTTTTGTTTGTTGTTATTTGCATTTTTTTTCCATTCCAAACACGTGTCAGGTTGATCAAGATTCGATACGATGTTTTGTAACACCTATCTTCCTTATCTGATGTCGAGCATAGCACAATGCAAAAAAGGCGTTCCAGCCAAACCACCGCCACCCAGGTATGCAAACAAAGGAAAAGCAGTTGAAATAATTGACAGCCACCGCGAGCGTCAATAATTCGAGTTTCTCTTGCACTTGCCCACAAAAATCGATTCTGTTTCCCTCCTTCTTTTAGTGAACCTCTTTTATCCTTAACACTTCATTATCCTGGTTAACCTGCAAGTGGTGCCGCCATGGATGAGTTGGAAAAGTTTCCTTCAGGTCAGGTGCCACTTTGCTGCTGACACTGACCACGGGCACAAACACACTCACACAAGCGTGCCTCTTTTCCTTTTGGCCATCCCATTCACTAGCCAGATACCAGAAATTGCTTAATTGTTGACTTCAGTTGACTATGGCTGGCACACGAGGAATGCAAAACAACGGACGACGTGTCCTTTGCTCGAGGTTACACCTGGTCCTTCGCTTTTGTAGATGACTACTGCCAGGCGCTCGGACCAGGCATTTCCAACCGTTTTATGCTTATCGCTTATCACGGTCCTCGGTGCTCCGGGGGCCTTTTTTCTTCCATTATGTTCGCGTTTATAGTTTTAGTCGGCGGAGCTGCAAAGTTCAAATTCAATTTTAACTTGTCCCAGCGCTGTCATGGAGGAAAAAGTACAAAGGAGGCAAAAAAGACAAGCAGAGAGGATCGGTGAAGTGCCCAGCGGCACCACTTTAAGTAGTTTTAAACAGTTAAATTTGGTTTGGTGAAACTTACATCTGAGGCAATCCTCAACTCAACCAGGGGACTTTGCAACGGTGCTCTACTAATTTATTTTTGATGCGCAATGTGCAACCGCCATGTAGAATTAGTGGGAATAATCCTCAGAAGTGCAGAGACTTTATTATTCGTTGCTCGAGTCTTTCCAGAAATGTTATGCGGATGTTGTGCGAGATTAAATTGAGTTTCTAGTGGTAGCTCGAGCGGGTGAATGTTATGGATATTAAAAACTTGCTGCTAATGTGGTTAGTACATTGCTCTTGCCGCACGAAAAATTTCATTTCTAAATTTCAATTTCAAAACACTTTGTTAAGTCGAAAATTTGTAATAAGCAACTGAGAAGAGCTGAGGGCTGAGCAGTTCGGCAAAATTTTCATATAACCTTTCTACAACACTCAGCAGGAATTAAGATAACATGGGTACAACGGGCAAACCTTCAAAACGCACCGCTGGTTGACCGATTACAACTCAACGATGCAACGGCAACGCTAGTTTGCCTGGTCTTATGCCCTTGCATTGCCACAAGAAACGTTCTCTCGAGCTGGGCAATTGTTATTTCATTACAAATTGCAGCGCTTGCAACCATAAGACCCGGATAACTGGAACCTAGAAGGAGTGGAATTCTCTTGCAGTTATTCAATTACATTCAGCCAGCCGTGTCCGGGTCGGTGGCCTGTTCAAATAGTAAGCTCGACCGTGCGCACCAGTAGCAGTTTTCCAGGAGATGATAAAGGAAACGACTAATTATGTAGCAGTAAGGTGGTCTGGCCGGTACGGATTCACATCGGAATCGGACACCACTTAAGATTACTGTGTTTCTGGTGGACACATTTTTACCATTCTCTCTCTCTTATTAACTTTCCTTTTCCACTTTGTAGTGCTACCCCTGGTGCAGCTATGCGGTGGCGCAACGCAGCAGCAAAAATTCAAAGTCAAACCCACGGATCTGCTGGTGGCCGAGGGTTCGGAGGCGCTGCTGCGGTGCGAGATTCTGCATGCGGCCGGTGCAGTTCAGTGGACCAAGGATGGCGAAGTGCTCGGTAAGTCATAATTTCATCAAATTCACTCAGTTGCTCACTCGGTTGGTCAAAGGACTGCACTTGATCCCAAAGTCCGAAGGGAGCAGTCGACCGGTGTCAAGGATTTCATTGTTTTTCCTGAAGGATTTGGATCAGCAAAGCAGCAGTACAAAAGCAATTTGAAAATACCAATTTTGAGCAATGAAACTAGCAAATTCGGGATATTGCATCTCGTCTGTTGAGCGGATGGTTCAAGTTTTTAAATTAATTTTCCACCATACTATCCCCGGTAACGTGCATACGATCCGATAACAGGCCGATGGCTCGTACGCAATTAATGGGAGAACAAAATTAAAATACTGCACATGCTCCGCTCCTCACTGACTCCAGTTCAATTGGACATTTGAGTTTACCCATTTTCCTCTGCATGTTTCATTCCAGGCTACGAGGAGACCACCAACAGTATCACCGGCTATCCGCGCTACTCCATCCAGCGGGAAGGAAACGGTGGAAACGGTGTCTACAATCTGCACATCACGAACGTCACCCTTGACGACGATGACCACTACGAGTGCCAGGTGCATCCTTTTATGCACCACAAACCGATCCGCGCTAAGGCACGGCTCACTGTGATAGGTAAGTCCTCCGTAGTGTTTGCGAAAAAAATGATTTTCCTTCCACATTTTCCTTGAATGAAATATTCCTTCGACAAACGTAACGCAGGCCCTGAATGCGGCTGCGATGCTCTCCATTCAATCGCTGCGTCGTTTGGTTGAAGTGTTCTTGCTGCCTTCGTTGTCATATCTGTTGTCCGTTACTGCAGCGCTCGGTGCTCATTAGCAAGAGAGTTGAGAGAGTCACATCTCGTGAGTCTTTGCAAAAGGATTCACACAAATAGTATACCCAACGGGCATGGAAAAGTGTGTCACGAGAGGACCTATAGAGCTTCCATGGAATAGAAGTCATAGGGTTTTTGTTTTCTGAATTTGCTGTATTATTTGCTGACATTTAAACAGTTGATAAAAACCCGTTGGTTTTATAAAACAAAGTTCAATCGATTGTTTAATTCGTTTAGAAGATTGTGAATTCAACATGGAATTGATAAATAACAAATAACTAAATCTCAATATCAAGCTATACGTCCGTACAAAATGTAAAAGTTGAGGATTAGCTTGAGTAGTAAAAAAATGGGTTATAGTAGTATCCACCATTCAGTACAAAAAGGAACAAAAACCCTAATCAAATCATCCCCTCCATGTTGGATGCAGTTCTGCACAGTCCTAGTCCTTGTCGACTCTATCGCTTACGGACGACATCGCCATTCATCAACCATCAACAACACCATCCACAAACACGTACAAACCGTGTCAATAACCTTTCGCACCGTGTGTATTCATGAAGAAAAAAAAACGCATATTCATCGCGAGGACTGAGGTCTTTTGGTGAAGAATGAAAATGCAAAATCCACAACCACGTCACGTCACTAGCGCAGAATAAATCATCTTCGGGGTGCGCGTCAGGACTGAAATGAAACTTTAGCTTCGACTCGCTGCGCTAGTGCGCCATTGATTGCACACTGAGAGTGAGTTTCGAAAGGGAGGTAAAGGGGGTCCACACACTCGCAAAACCGAAAGTCCTCGTCCTCTGGCTCCTGCTTTCCTGGATGCTTTCCCCCGGCTCCCCGGGGGGAACCAGACATGCAATCATTGTAATTAAGCTTCGCCGCGGCGTGTGCGTCTTAACGTGTTAGCTGTGCTCCGGGGCTAAGACTCCTCCCCTGGGCATTTTTGTCTTGATTAATCCTTACTCCCGGTACCAACCACTCCCATGCCTGCCACGAGTTTTTCACGTGCTTTGTGCTACGAATCGACCTCTGACTCACACAGCAACCACCAGGAGGAGGAGTGGGACCGAGCGACACTCTTCAAAAATTCATCCTCAACTCTTTTCATGAACCACCAGAGTTACCAGAGGCTGGCGCAGAGGACAAACTACTGGTGCTACTGCTGCTGCGGCTGCACTTAACCATTCGGGGCCATAATCCAACTGTTTCCGGATGGCTTCAGATCTTCGTTTGCGTTTGCGGAGCTTCGGCAACGTGATGATGATCCTTTTACTCGCATGGCACGGGGCTCGAAAGCGAGGGGACACTTTTATTAAAAATTGTATGTTGCCTCCTACTCCGCCACCACCCTTTATCCCATTGGTCTCTGCGTTTCTTTTCATTATCAAGCTCCAGGTCCAATTCTACGGACTGGCTGGTGTGGGACTTGGTCCAGAGTGCACGCAGCCAAGGCTTATGTGGTCACAGACAGTCCCAGAGACCAGTGGCGATAAGGGAAATGGAAAAAGTTCTCCTCAAAAGCAGATAGAGAGAGAGAGAGAGAGAGAGAGAGAGAGAGAGAGAGAGCGAACGAGATATTTCTCGCATTCACTTCGCGCAGTTCCGAAAGCCATTGGTGCGATGGTGTGGCACGATATGTGATAGTACTACCAGCCTGGCTGGCTGGCTGGCTGTTCCAGTGGCAAAGTTGCAGCATAAACATTCTCGAGGACATTCTGTGGGACTTGGACTTGGACTGCTGTTGCTGCTGCTGCTGCTGCTCGGAAGTGCGACCCGTCTATAACCCGGCTACGTCTACCAGCGGGCAGCCTTTTGAGTACCACCATTTTGCAACTCTTTCACTCGCGGCGTGTACTCGTACTGGTAGGTTTTTGGATTCCAGCCCCCCTTTCCATCGCCGGGACAGGGGGTTGGTTCAAACAAACGCGACTTTCTTTTGTCTTCATGTTTACATCGCTGTTTGCATGCACGAAATGAGTATATTATGTCCTCGCCGTACGCCAGACACTCGACCATACCACCTTGCAGCCCTTTTTCTTCCCCTTTCCATCCTGGTGGGTTGGTAAAGTTTTCACATTAGCTCGCATCGCCAACGGCATCACGGTCGAGGAGGAGCGAGCAGGTTGTTAGTGGTTATGCTCGGTGGCACGCCATTGTCCGCCGGGGCACCCAGACTCATTCAGGTGATTCCTCTCCCTGCGCACTCTCTGTGTGCGTGTTCGTGTCCGTGTCCGTGTATGTGTGTTGCTTCGAAGATGACAGCAACAAACAAGTGCAAAAAAGCGGGCCACCCACCCCTCCCCGTACACCGGAACCGTCACACCTCTTGAGACGAAACCGTAAACACTTCAACGCAGCCACAAAGGAGCGTCGACAACGACAACGGCGTCGCCATCAAACCAGCGAAAGAGAAGGGGAATTGAAACAGAATAACCAGAAGGGTAGGGGAGCGAGTGGTGTCAAACCCGAGAGGCCCGGGTGTTTTTTTGATGAAACATCATAGGCAGACGATGATGTTGTTTATGGTCGTGAGTCGCTCGCCGGCTCGCTTTTGACGGAATTACGGGCGTGAATGGTGTCTGGGATCCTTATAAAAGGATCCTAAAACCGGGGAGGTAAGGGAGGGCGCCCGCTCTCTCTCTCTCTCTGCGTTGGAGTCGATTTCTTAATCAAGTAATTTTTGGCTGAAGTTTTCGTCCGAAAGGCACCCCGATTGTTGTCGGTCATCTGGGCGCTTCAGTGGAGAGTCAAAGTGTCTCAAGATGAGGTCGTTAAAATGAAAATTGGAATCGAGGCCCGAAACACACAGGAAATGGGGAAAAAAAAAAGGAAAAAAACTCCCCGTCCACCTCGAGGACCAGCATTCTGACGAGCGGCCGGTGGCTGGAGTTCACACTCGTCGCTCCTACAATGTTGCCGCGTGGCGTGTGTCAAGGATCTGCCAGTAGTAGCAGTCTGTCGGCTTTTGCTAATGAGAACCACGCCAGGGTGTCACGTGCATCGCCCAGGTGCTCCCCACCAAGGGAGCCCAGCGCCACGTAGGTGAACTTTAACCTCACACCAAAAAGGGGGGAGTCGCACTGTCTGCGCACGGCTCGAGTGTGGTAATTTGCCACCTTCGGTGCGATGTTGGCCACTGTTGGAGCTGCACGTTGCTTTGGAGTGGTCTCGAGGTGCCTGCAGCCAGGAAGACGGAACTACGCGGTCGAAGAAAACGACCCCGACGACTCGCACCCAACGGAGGGCCACAAAGCCCTACGGGCATTAATCAAAGCAACGCCTACGGTCGGTGGTGTCTTCACAGCCAGGTGTGGTTACTTCGAATACTCCCTCCCGGCGGGAGTGAAAATACTCAACAGCCGAGTGACCGAGGAGGAGCATTTGTGGCAAACAAATATACGGCACTGTAAACGCCATAAATCATGTTCTCTTTTTACACTCTCGCCACACTCGACGACGATGGAGCTGTTGTCTCCCTGGTATGATCTTGATGAAGTCACACTCACCGGCACCACGGCCATTCAGCTCGGACAGATCCTTCGTTGTGCGGCGAGCGTACGAGTGAGTGAGTGAGTGTTGATCGTCGAGCATGGCGGATTTCGGTAATCCGGTACTCGTATCTTCTCATACGAGCTCGGTCTCGGTCTCGGTACGGTAGATTCCTTGACTCCAAATTGGTCCATTGGGTGCTGAGCTTGCGCCATAGAGATCGTAGTGGCCCACCCCCGGGGGCCGACATCCAATTAAAACGTTCTTCTAGCTCTCAAGGACTGCTTGGGTTAGCGAGCCGTTGCCATAGCACCTGGCACGGGACCAGAAAAACCGTTTGCTCCATTAATAATCATAAAACTTGTACTTTTATGAGGCAAACCGCAATATTCCAATATCATCATTTCGGAACACCACCACCACCACCACCCTTTCCCTGCATTGATCCCTATTCCCTTTTTGCCGATATTTATTGGCATAATAATACTAGAGCAGCTTTTGGCCACTCAGCAATCCTAGACCGAGGAGCAGGCCCAAGGCGACCTATAAGGCTGGTGTCCTTTGTTTAAACTTTCCGCACTTCATCACCTCACAACATGCATGCATTCCCTCTCTAGGGGGAACCCGGCAACACCGAACACGCTACGAGCTTGCTAGTAGTCCCAAAGCATCCTTAAAACATTAGCCTGACGATAGTTTTTTTTTCAAAAAAAGCAAAATCATAACCTCAGGATTCGGTCACTTCGTTCCCTCCCGGAATCCTGCTGACCACCACGGATGCAGTAAATTATCGAGTACAACCTCGACCACTGCCCTGCCTTCTTTGTGTTGACCACCAAACCGGGCTCCAGTGGGCTCCTTCCCTGGCCGCTGTCAAATGAAACCCTCCCCATTTTACGCTGGATTCAAACGCCCCAGGATACGCTACTCCTGAGCTTCCTGGAGCAGGGCTGGAAATGGTTTTGGTTTCATTTTTGGGCACGAATGCTGCTTGCAAACCCGTTTGGGACCTCGTACCGAGTCGTCTATAATTTTGGGAAAAGGCTTTCTCTGCAAACGCAATTCGCTCATCGTACTCTCCAGCCCCTAGCTTCACAAGGGTGCCGTCTCTATATGGTATGCTTAACACCACCAACACCACTGGCGGATGTGTGCTGATCTCCGGACTGAATGCAGAAACGAACACAGCAGCAGCAGCAGCAGCACCGTTTCGTTGGTTGGTTGGCAGCGAAATGCTTGCTGTAAGCATACAAATTTGTGAAAAGGCTGCCAGCATCCTCCTCCTTTTTTCTCCTCCTCCTTCTCTGGCTTAGTACGAGGAAAATGCCGCCTACATGAACGGGGTGAGTTTGCTGCTGTGGCCGGGAACGGTTGCGGCTTGTTGGCGTACTGGTTGGGCCCGGCTTGGTCAGGAGCAAAATAATATTTATGCACCCGGATGAATGTTTTTTTTTGGGGGAGAGCACGTGAGTTCCAGTGGTGGGAGGGAAGGGGCATACCAGCTCTACTTAAAAACAATTGCCTGCCAACAAATAAAAAGCCATGTTTTATTTTCCCTCCGGGAATGCCCGTAGTCCCGTAGGTTGCTGTTGGTGGTGGTTTCACGGACCAGGTACGCACACGAAGCAGATTGTACATTCCAATAGGAAAGAGAAGCTTTACAACAGGTGATAGTGGAAGAGCAGCATATGACACGAAGCTCTAATGCCTTCTGAGAACTTCTGGTATCAATAAGATGCCCCGTCCGTTTATGTAAGGTTATGACAACATTAGATGAATCTGTTTGTGTTGAATTCCACGACAAAACAATGAGCAAAGGGATGCCATTACAGAACTACAAAGCTCCATGACCGTTCCAGCTGCCTTCAACCATTGCTGTGTGTCTCATTGCGCCCCGCCCCGGATGAACTCCACGATCCACTGGCCATTTCGTGCACGAAACGAAGAGACAATAAATCTTCTCGCGAATGATCCCCCACCCCACCCCATTCTAGCCTCTCCTCGCTAAACAATGCACGTACCAGGATGGTACGATATTAGATTTACAATGAAGCGTCGGCGGAACTGGAAATTAGCCGCCACCGACCACACGCGTACCACTAATTAGTGGCCCATTTTGGAATGCATTCCCTCCTGGTTCGTACGTACGCCCCCCCGAGGGTGGATCGAGTCTGTGCCCTGGTTAGTAATGCGATCGCGAGCGCTTATCTTCATTAAACAGACGCACGACGACGACGACGATGATGCCAGTCAAACGTATCAATGGCATCGTCCTGCTGCGATACCAGTAATGCAATTCGCTGCTCGTAGTAGGAGCGCGGGCGCGAGATTGGAAGTAATGCCTCGGAAACCACAATCCACTGTTCCTGTTCAGGCCTTCCGCATACCAGGATGCATTCCGCAGTCGCTCAGTATCTTGTGGAGGAAGTCGAAGGGCGCGCAAACCATCGTTGGTCATTGGTCGGTTGGTCGGTGATTAGCTTCCGTTTTGATACAGGACCTAATAGAGGGTCTCTGTGCGCGCGTTTGCGTGCGTATTGGAATGAATAATAAATCGAGCACCAGAGCACCGGCTCATGGATGTCTCCGTGGTGCAGCTTGCTGAATTGAATCATTCTCGGTGGTTATGCGACCTTCATTGAGAGTCAGCCACTGCAATTACCATGCCCGTGCCATGCCATAGCTGTATGCGTTTATTAGAGCGAAATGATACGACTTACGGTTTATGAATATCTGAACAGTAGCGCCCGGTGCCCGGTGTGGTCCATTTGCATAATTTCCCTCGACGAATGCTTAGTTGCGGCCGACGATGAGGATACTAGTAGTGTGCCAGGGCTGGTGGTTGGACTTTTTCGGTTATGAATCTAAGATGTTTACTTACGGAATTGTTATCACAACATGAGTGATTGATAAAAACCGTCATTTGCAGTAAGTGGCACCGGAGATGGAGCTACTGCCGGTGGTGTCTGGTGATTGATCGGTTCATAATGATAATGAAGGACTTGTGATACGCGGAGAAATATGCTCTGATGATATGTTAATGACTTTTTGCGCGGAGAGATACGTCTTCCTCAGTTGATGAGCACATCATTTAGATAGAGAACGTCATATGAATTATCAGATTGATGCTCTTACTCGCTTGCAGAGCAACTACTTGGGCTACATATTTAGAAAATAGCGGATCTACTTCACTTCATTGCTTGACCTTTTCTTTATCGCTTGTACCGTGCTGGCGGCTAAAGCTGTCTCCGACAGGAGTTGACTCGTTCGCTACATACCAGAATGCAGGCTGCAATGCAAGCTTAATGCTATCTGACGTACTTCCCGACGTTAGCAAGCGAATGAACTAACCTAGCGCAAAACATGTACCGCGCACACACGCTGCTTTGCTTTTCGTTCCTGTGCTTCCCCTTTCCGTTTCTTCCCCTCAAGACACAGCAAAAGGCACGAGCAAAGTTCAGTTACACGTACTGCTAGCGTTGCAACCACAGGCACCACCCGTTCTGCTGACAGCAGAAATCATCCCGATGTTTGTGACCTCCCACAGCCGGCGCGTTGGAACCAATTCTGCGAAACGCCATTGCGCACGGTGTTCCCTCTGAGTCAGCGATGCCATGCACGAACTGCATTACCAGCACCCCCCCGTGTACACTCTTGTGTGTATGGCGGTGACAATGAACAGCTCAATATCCTTCCAAGCAGCATCCGGTTACGTGGTGCAGCAAACCATTTGTTTTTCATCCCCTCCCGTGAGGTGGTTTTTTTGCTGTGTGGCTCTGTGTGTGGCTGTGTGATAACGAGTGGCAAAGGACCGTAAGGACCTCACGAGCGTGGGCACCGGCGGTACCGGCAAGTGCAATAAGCTGTACTTACTTCCGAGTAAATCGGCTTCGGCTGGATGTTTCTGCTTTCGTTGCTAGCTCGATCTTAGAGCTTCCTCTTGGTGGTGGTGATTGTGTTGGTGATGGTGCCAGCAAACGATGGTGTAAGGACCAAATCAATGACAACACTGACTGACTGGTGGTCAGGATTCACAAGGAACCGAACACTACACTTCACTCTGACCGGGAGGAAGTTGTTTTTTCGCTTCCTTTTCGGACCGTACACATCATGACGGAGTGTGTCAGCTGTTATCGACGGACAAGCAAATGGTTTTGCTGTATTAACAATCAATCAAAACCATTCCTATGCATAATACATTTTTTCCATTATCACAAACATGGAAAGGAAGGGCGTTGGCGCATCAAAAGTGTCCTGCTCCATGCGGAATAATTGTTAGGCGGATGAGAGCCAAGGAACTCACAAAAAACGCCAAAAAACCGGATGTCCTGGATGTACCCAGCAGGCAAACACTAGACCAAAGTAGTCAGCGAGTCGACTATAAAATGGTCACCATCATTCACGCTCGAACAACCAGAACACTCCGTGAAGGCCGGCACCGTTCGTGGCTTCCTGCTGGTCAGCTTGATGCTGGCAGCAGGCACCGTAACTGGACCATAGCCATAGCCAGTCAAGGGTGACGGTGACGACCAGAACGACGACGAAGCAATTCGTCCGAAGCCATAATCCATAAATCCCTCGATCTTTCAGCTCTCGTTCTCCTTCTCGGGGACTCCACCGGGGGTCTTCCGGTCAGCCGGTATCCTGTGAATCCCATTTTTCTGGCCCGAGAATGTATGCAAAACCGCCGGGTGCCGGGTGTCCAGATTCACCGAAATGTTCCAGTGCCCCCCTCTCCCCGGGGGAAAAGTTGGCCAATTGTTGGATTCTACGCCCGGCGGAGGGAGGGGGAATAGTTTTCGGGCAGATGAATGCTCCAGTGATCCTCACGTGACCCACTGACCAACGCCACGAATCCTTCTACCAATAGCAATCGGAAACTTCGCTCCAGTGGCGCAGCATCGAAGTGGAACTTTTCTTTTTTATTCAAAAGAAAAAGAAAACATTCTGTCAACTTCTTCCTGTCCGTCCTGGCTGACCTGCACCGGGTTTCTGGGTCCAGGGGAGCATCCACCAGTGCGATACAATGTGCCCGGAGCCCGTTCTTAATGGTTTGCATATTGAAATAGGCGACTGTCGACGGAGAACGGAACCCTGTCCAGGAACTGGTGGCCCCTATTCTGGAGGTCCAATTTCCATCCACCAAACGCCGGCAGTGGATGCGGGGTACACCAGTCATTCTTTTTCCTTGGCGCTGCACACAAAAAAAAAGAAGCAGAAAAAAATAAAAAACAATCTCGCTCTTCACTATTTTCTTCTTGCCGGGTCCGTCATTTTTTATTGGTCTCGACTGGTCTGGCTCACCTCGCCGCAGCACAGTGGTGGTGTGGTACCGTGCGCTGCTGACCCAGAAATCGTAACTAATGCTGGTGGGCAGAGCTCCTGCACCGCACAACGAAAAAATTGGAAAGAAAAAAAAACGAAGAAAATCTTGAAAGATTTCAGCAAATAAAGAAACAACTTCAGCTCGCCTGCAGAAATGCAGGCAAAAAAGCAAGCGGCAAGAGCGGAAAGAGGCGTAAGAAATTGCTCCCGTTGATGGTTGCCGTGCGCAAACAGAGGAACATAAGAAAATGTCCTCACGGTGAGAGTGAGTGAAGGCTCGGTGTAGCACCTCCCCCCCTCGCTGACCGGCCTCGAAACAAGATCTAAACACTGACAAATGGTTTGCAAATTGAAATGAACGGAATGATGTAGATGGCCTCCCGGACTCCCAAGCGTTAGCGCACACAATTTGCACAAAGTAGTGGGCCCCTGGGGGTGTGAAGAAGAAACAGAGGATGAACTGAAACTTGGAATGGGGTGAAGGAAACTAAAAAGAAAAATGAAATGAAAAAACCAACAACAAATGGCCACCAACTGAAGCGGTTGGATAAGGAGATTTCGAGCTCCGTTAGCACATCTAACCATTTGAATGTCGGGCCAATGGGCGATGTGAAGGCGCCATTCTTTTGGCGCTATTTTAACGCACCAGGCCAACGTTTATGAAATATGCTGGCTCATCTCGTAAGCAAACGGATCTTTTAGCTGCTGTGACTGTTGGTGTGGTGAGTTTCAAGTCCAACGCAGCTCTTGCGGTGCCAGTACACGATAGCCACGGCCTTTAAGAGCTGCCAAAGAGAGGATGCATCAAAGTTTGCAGAGAAAAATGTAAATTTTTAATTTTAATTTTAAATTGCTTTTATCCAGCTTTGCTAGAACTTTACTTGAAATCTATTATTAAAAATTCTTATCGTCCGAGCTGCTACCGTATTAATCTTGAACGGAATTAACTGGTTTAAATTGAACTATAATCGGTATTGTTATCGTTGTCAAGCAGCTTAACAAACGATACCTGATCCTAATTAAAATCTTTACAAACCAACTTGCGTGGAGCAAAAGAACAATTTTGTTCCATAGAATTGTGAAACCGACCCGTGACTTTTGAGCTGAAGAAATGGCGACTGCTGCTTTGCATGTGAGCAAAACCTGTATGGCCGCCGCCGCTCTGTGGCAATCGTACCCTCGACGCCACGTTTCCTGCGTAGCATTATGCACGGCAGTAGACTAGCTTCCCCTTAACGAGTGCCTTCCGTGTAAAGGCGTCGCGTTTTAAACCACCCCCCCCCCCCCCCCCCCTGGAAACGGGCGTATGCGTGTGAGGCCTTAATCTTCTACGGCCCCGTGTGTATCGTGCTGCTGCATCGCCGATAAAGGCGTTGCCGCTTGCCGCATTTCATCGAAAAACAAGCCGTGACAGAGATAAACACCGTCAACTGCCGTGCCAAACGACCGAAGAAACACGAGGGGGAAAAGTGACATTTCCGAAGACCGAGAGCGCACACGAAGGAAAAGTTTAAATACCACCGGGATTAGGAGGAACGCGGCATAAAAGTTGCGCCCTATATGCTAATGTTATGGCCATGGTCTCACAACGATTCCTATGCGATGGTTTAGCTGCTGTCCTTGGCTCCACTAAAAACCTCACAAGAAGAAGATGCTGCTGGAAGGGGTTTTAATTTTTTCCATTCCATCTGAAACTCTTTTCACAACACCGCCGCCGCCGCCATCGTCAAAATGATAGCCATTCCCCCTTCCCCGAGGGAGAGAGAAAGAGAGAGAGAATGTGAACTCAGCGCAGGCAGTGAACAGGCCACAAATTTAAATCCAAACGATACTTTCGAACGAATACTTCCCAGGAATGGGAACCCGACGTCACGATGTCGTGTGTCGGGGAATTCTCCGGAAAAGTGTCAAAAACGACCCTCCAGATGATCCAACCCGTTGCGTTGTTTGCGTTGTGTGCTCTGCAAAGAATCCTCATTAGATGTTGTGTTAGGAGGTTTTCGATGGAACGAGCTGAGCTGACCAGAAACCAAACCCCATTCGCTTGTGGATTGTGGGGAAGCAGCCGATCTTTTCGACACTAATTCCCCGCTACTCACTTCTCTCCCTCGATACAGCAGAGCGCCTCTGGAGCGCCGAAAGCCAAATGACTTCCAAGACACACTCCTAGGCGCTTCTCCGGAAGGCCAAGTGCCGCATAGATTAACCGCTCCATTTAACCCTCATTTGGGTAGCAGATAGAGTAGAGTCCGGTGAGGCAAAGGCCCGGGATCCGAGGAATTGCCTGGCGTAGCGTATGCGCCTTCGTCGGAAGTCGGGCCGGCTTTCATCGATAATCTATGAACCGTTTTCCGACCTGAACCACCCTTCCCTTTATGAGCTGGCAAAGTTCTCCATTCGCTCGCCAGATATTAGGGATTCAGAGTTCTTGCTGCTGTTCGGTGTTCGATGGAGTAGACCATGGGTTGAGTTGATCTGACATCCAGCACAAAACAGCAGACTGGAAGGGGAGGCCTCGGGGTGTACATGATGTGAGAAATGTTGTTTTATTAAAGGCCATAGCGGTCCTAGGATCTGTTTGGGAGAGTATCGTAAAGGCATGTCGTGAGGACGAGGGGAACAAGACAAAGGCATAACACATCGAGTCATGTTTCGCAGAAGCTACGTGGATTGGCAAGGTTTGGTATGGAAATGGTGGATTCCTTGTGAAGGAGAAGTAGGCCTGGTTCAAACTGACGTCTGACCAAATGGGATGAACATTTGGAGTCAAGCGTTCCAATGGTTTCTTTACGAGTTCGTCTTACGATTCTTGTGGAATCTTTCTCCTTCTTCTTCATCATCAATTCTTGAAATGAACTCTCAAGTCCGCATCCCCAAACCTTTAAAACAACCCAGCTGCCCTCCATTAACAAATCTTTTAACATCTTCTCAGTTCAAAATTGGATCACTTTAGTTCGTCAACCTTGAGCTCCATAAAGCTAACGAGCCTTACCGCTTGCCACGGTCGTCTAGCGGCTTCCGGTGTGGTGCCATCCATTCGTCGGCCGACCGATAGACCCGGGAGTGGCCGGCAATCTGGGCGAGCATAACGAGTTAAATAAAAACTAAACAACCAACATCAACCGTCCGGCCACTCCGGATTGCCCGTTTCCGGAGGGATAAAAGGATGAAATAGTTTTTTCGTCCATTGCTCCGCACCGCTTATCAATCTCACTCGCCTCTTAGCTCGTAATCATGGTCTCTCTGTTTAGTAGAGTGACAGCGCCAGTTCCAGCGCCAATCGAGGTCGTAAAGCCCTAGCTTCGGTTTTCTGGAAACGCCCCAAAGTGCGCCCCAAAGCTATCCGTTAAATGTCTTAGCGGCATCATAAAACGCTACTCGCCATCGAACCATCTCGCACCATCAACTGCATCCTCGAGGTCTCGAGGGCTCGAAGGGTTTGTCTGTCCGATGGGCGCAACGGTGTCTGCAGTGCAGTGGACGTGGCTTTCCACCTTTGCCCAACTCCCCATTGACCAGCCTTTGCGACCTTCGATTCCATTTCACTCCAAGGAGCGGCTGATGGGTGGAAAGAGATTGGAAATTTGATTTTTCACAGCGAGCTTTTCCCGTTTTCTCAACGGCCGGACGGTGTCGTCGAATAAATTGTTCCGATATCGCTAGCACTTTATCTGCGATTAAGTTTTACGGGAGGTCCGGCGAGTCCGTTTCCATTCCGGCTAGGATTCGCCGGTTCCGGTCCTCGGCCAGCTCGGTTAAAAGCGTTCATTCGCCGAGATAGGCCCCAGCCTCGCTGCAGTATCTACCGTATCGTGATGCGTCTGGTGGGGTCCAAGTGCAGGCATAAAAGTTGATTGAATGAGGCTCATGTAGACGCTTGTCTTATCATTTCGTTTTTCATGCTGTTGCTCCTGCTGCTACTGCTGCTGCTGCTGCTGCTGTTGCTACTAGTGCTAGTGCTATTCGTAGATTGCCATCGTACAGCTCAGGTGCGCCGGGTGGGCTATGAAATGCGGCTTCTTCCTGCTACCCCAAGAGCAACTCAGCAAAAACACAACGCCTATGTGAAAATACTTCAGTCTGAAATGAAGCTTTATCGTGTGCAAAGACGATTGTGTCTGCTTTGCTCACACACATAGAAAACATATAAATTATTGTTCATTCAATCAAAGCACAGTGCATGTGGTGTGATTGGAATGGATAGTTTGATCTTCTTTCTTTAGTCATTTCGCTGAAATGGAGCACACCTCCTAAGAGTATTTGAGGAAAGGACTTTCAGGAGAAAAGATCTTCTAAAGATTCTGTTTCCTGTTGCTGGTCTGATTGTGCCAAAGACAAAGGAAAACCAGAGCGGTAGACTGGCAGATGGGTTGAGTTTAATTAAAATGTTTGTCGCTTTTAATCAGCAGAACTTGCTAAATAGATTTATCTTGCTGCAGCAACAGCAGTTTAGATTGCAGTGGAGCTTTATTCCACAAGAGAATTCTTGTGAAATTCCATGCTTCTGCGGTTCAGTATGGCTTTAAAAGAGGCCTGACGTTTTTGTTTTAAGATTTTTTTTTACAAATATTGTGTAAAAATATGGAAGCAATCAGAAGGAAAATTGGTTAAGAAACAATTATACTTTGTTTAGAAGTTTGGGGAATAAGTAAAGCCAGTTACACGATAACAAAACAAAAAAATTGTCTCTTTGAAAAATATGTCTTTTCCTAACGACACAAAACATTAATTCCTCTTTAAGTTGAGAAACGCAGTGCATCAATGATAATGCGTTAAATCATTTTAAATCAAGATGTTACCTTCTAAACACCTCATTCACTTCCGATTCCAGCATCAACACTAAGCAGTTAATTACAAAAAACCGATTATAACGCCAGCTCTATTTCTTTTGTTTATCTATCTCTTTGATTCTTTTTCTCTCTTAATGTAGAAACTTTTACTGCTGAAATCGGAAGAACAGTTGATCACTCGTAATGGAAATTCAAAAGCGCTACTAGCTCCACTCCCAAGAGTCTTATCCATGACTGGCAGAATGACTTTGACCTTTCCGACAAAGTTTGCCAACGCCAGTGGCTGAACAAAAACGGGAATCTCCTGTTAACCAGGCCACGGGTCTCAGGTGTGAGCCCTTCAGCGCTACCCAACCAAAAGCGTTTGTTAATGCACATTACCACCGTTACTAGAAACACAATTTTGCTCCCCCAAAAGTGGTCAATGGAATGTGAAACAAAACAATCGTTTCATTGCTCCAACAGTCGCTGGCACGGTGGCCGAACGATCGCGAAATGCGGAGAGCGACGTTGGTGTTTTACAACACCCGCGGGACTGCTTCGCGTTGTAACTTTTGCGCGCACCGGTTGGACACCGGAGAGCACTTTTTGCTCTCCCGGATTCGTTCAGCATGGTTTGCTACTGGTGCTGCTCGATGCTGCTCGATGCTGCTATAAATTATCGTTCATTAAATAACCTTCGGTTGTCCTTGACTTTCTCTGTAGTCTTTTACTGCCAACAATAGCTTTGTATCCGATGAATCTATATAAATGGTGTTCGACGATAGGAAAAGGATGAGCTTTTGGTTTAGAAGCTAAGAAGGTGCACTAATGGAGGCGCATAGTTTAATGGAGGCGCATGGTGTTTGGTATTTTTGAAACGAATTTGTGCCTAAATGCTGAAGTGATGAGCCTTAATTTTTAAACAATACTTGCATAAATAGTAAAATGATGCTGCACTTCCAATTTGAATGGAATTTTCCATCAGAATCATCATGTAGGGCTTATGTCGTGAGTTGAAGTACATCATTGCTTACAGCAAAATGACACCAAATGGCCCTAGTAATTGGCGTTCCGTTAGGAAAACATAGCTTTCGGATGATCCTGCGTAAAACTCACTTGCAGCAATCCGCCTGGAGTTGATGGAAAATCAATGAAAACATCGCTAGAACGTGAACCATGCAACCAGAAACCTGTATATCAAGCGAGTGTTGGTATCACATAAGACACCGACATACCGAGCGCTTCGTCGACGCTGGATAGTGTGCTGCCTGGAGTGCTTATCCACGACTTCAAGGACTTTGAAATAGTTTAGAATTACCACCGCATTTTCAGATCCGTTCCGCGTTCCGTGCCAATAAAAGGTGGAAGAAGCAGACGATGAAGTAACACACCATAGAGCGCTTCCATGTTCGGCCATCGTGGCTATCACGTTCGACCGGGCAGGCTGTGGGGCATGGTGCCGGAAACATAAAACCCTGAACCGTAAAAAACCCCAGTAGGAAGTGGCAAACCGAAGCCCCGCATCGTTCGCATTATGCTTGCTCCCGTTTTCCGTCGCTTCCATCCGTGCTGCGCGGACTCCCGGACAACAATGCTGCACCGATGACGCACAGAGATGCTGTGTGCCATCATCCACTCTCTGGTCGCAGGAAGTGTTAGCTAGCAGCATCACGGGCAGTGCCACTGGCATCAGTGACAGACACTGTGTGATAGCTGATTGTATTGTTATTATTTGCATCGTTAGCATAAAATGTGATTTCTTATAGTCATTCGGATCACACCCGCAGCATCAGCTTGCCTGCCTGCCATCGCTGTTGGCATGTCGTGGCTCTCCGCTTCCCGTTTGTGAGACAGATCTGCCGTTCACACCGATTCAGTGGAACTGCTGCGTGGTTCAGGTTCAATGCGCCAGTGGCACAGTGGGGCGGAAGCAGATTTTGTACTGGAATTTTTTTACTGGAATTTAGGTACATTCGGCAGCGATTCTACGCCCCACATAAGGTGGCACTTCATGGCAGGAGTCCCACATTTAAAGTGGTTCCTTGGCGATTCTCGTAAACGTTTTCGGTGGCTGTTGGCTCTCCGCCAAAGTCAGGCAGCTTCTGAAATGGAGAAGCAAAAGAAAGTTGGCAGTGTCGTAGTCCTCCGCTGGTTTATCGCTTCTACTGATTCTTTGTATAAGTAAAACCATAGAGAGCAATGATATAACGGTACATTTTGCGTCTCATAATTAAAATGACGAAATATTTTTAACGTCTCTTTAGCAAAACATTTTCTTTCCTCTACGGAGATACACCTGTGACAGATCTCCGTTGACGACCATATAGACTTCCGTTGAGAAAACGGCTTATGCCGCACAGAATTCTAATTTTATTGCCCCTCGCCAATCACCAGCACATATGCTGCGTGGCGCGTCTTCATCTACAATTTATGCCAACCAAATATATTTTACTCACCATCGAGCTTCTGTTCCAGCGACAATAAGAAAGTGTTTCGTCGCAGCTTGTAATGCGGAAAATTCTGGAAATGTCGTGCCTGTCCTTGCGGAGCGCTCCAAAAACACCATCCGCTCGTGCTCGTGCCTTTGTTGTGCTGCTAGTTGCTGGGTAATAATCCAACCAAAAGCATACCGATACCGGATACACGAAACCAAAAGGGGCGCGGATTTGACTTTTGATAAAGAAAAGCTCGCCCGTCCGCGTCGCAGTTCGGAGAATGTTCATTTCTTATTTAGAACGATTGCTGTACGCACGTGGCGCTGGGTGCCACGAGGAACACACTCTCGATCGGAATAAATGGAAAACATTTTTTTTGGGCGGACTTTGCAAGCGGGCATCATGTTCAGGGGGAGTTTGGCTGCCCTGGCAGCGCTTTTCGTGCGTGTTTAGCTTTGTTTGCAGATGCTCCATGCGCTCTTTCTCTATCTCTTCCTCTTTCTTTTTCACTGCTTCAATGCCACAGTTGATCAAAACCAACTTTAACGCATGGTCGCTGTCTTTGATTTGATTTGCATGTTGTTTCCGGTCCCTCCCCTTGATCATCAGAACGAAAGCGAACGAAGAAACAAGCAGTCCTTGAACGGCGATCCTTGATAGACCAACGGTCCAGGATCTGTGTTATGGATTTTTGATAAACTCGCAAATCAAAGAACGATAGCCATCCCATGCTGTGCTACCATTTATCAAGCGCCATTTTGCGCCACCGCATTGCAGTCGATACATAAATCGTGTATCGGCGGGAGCCAAGTGTTCTGTAGCCGGTTCCGTAGCTCTGTTGGTGTTTTGCTGTTGCTCTGGCTGGATGCAAAACTACATTTACACTTCCGTGGCCGGTTCATTTTTCATCCTGCACGGATGCAATCGGGATGACATATGCAGATGACTTTTGGATGTTTTTGGAAGCGATTTTCCTAACATGCAGTTACACATGCACTTCTACACACAAAACAAAATTGTTTAAGCGTTTACTAAAGTGTCTTGTAGCGAAACGTTCCTACAGGAAAAAAAATATCAATATAGAAAACTCAGGTTGGCTCAATTTTCTAAAGTAACTTTTTACAGCAGTAAAATACCTTTGAACATACTAAATATTCATTATTTTTGCAAAACCAAATGGTTCGATACTGCTTTAGCAGAGAGCCAACCGCCATTCGAACGATCTGTATCAAGTCACCTTGCTGATATCGCTCTTAACTATGCATTTCCAGCGGCAAATGAATTGCCTCCGATAGCAGCAGCTGCGACTAGCAAATTACAATTATCTATTCGACAGTGCCACCCTCTAGAGCAGCAGTTGCTATCAGCGCGATCATTTCGCTCAAAGATTCGTGCAAACGATCCGCAGTTCCAAAATTTCCCGACTGCCTCGAGGGACCCCTCGAGGTTCAAATGTTCGATTCATTTAATTGCAAATGCACCTGCGCAATCGAAATCGCCCGGAGCTCCGAGCTCGAACCACACAGCTCGAGCGCTCGCGTCCTTTTATTGCGTTCGCGGTCTCACGGCTGCCGCTCAATGGCCCCAAGTCGTTCACGGCATGTGTCCGGTGTTTCCTACTCCCGTAATTGCCATCCCCACATTGTTTATCGGGTCCACCGGGTTGCGTGCTTCGGGCGGGTCTCGAGAGCTGAAGTTTTGGGCCACAAAATGCATTGCCCTAGCCCCCTCCAGGGGGGGAAAGCATTTACCAATGATCATCATCATCGTCGTCGCGAAGTCCTCGAGCTTATTGCAGCTGCATTCAGGAAGTCCAGAGGTAGACAGCGGTTGGTAGGTTGCTCAATTATTCTCAGCATCACCCAGGGATGTGGTGTGTTTTACAAGCTGCATCCATTCCCCCACGAAAAGGCGGTGTCCATCCGCGTTCGTTCGGATGTCCGGACCCGGCAGTCGAGTGTCAACCGTGTACGGGGTCGATGACGAGACTGGTTCTTCGAAGAAGTGTTGATTAGAAATCAGATCACACACGCTCACGTCGGCAATGGAGTTCAAGCCGAGCTCGAGCTCATGGCACCGTCAATCAAGAGTGTCCTCAAATGGGCGAGTCATCTCACAGCCTGCCCGCCCGCCCGGTGCGGAAAGCATGTAGATGATGGGAAGCTATTACGGTAATTGAAAGCAAACAATCGTCGCAATCGATCGATGGTAGAGCGAGGAATCGAATCGAAAGTGCAAATCGTGCCCGGCATTCGTGTTTAGTTTGATTTGGGCTCTGGGCTCTGTTTGTGATACGAGGCTGTCGTGGTCATCGTCGTAGTAGAGCTGAAGCTGTTTGCAATTTCGGTTTAAGAGAAAGAGAGAGATAGAGAGACGGTGACTAGTGCTCATCATTTCATCATAAGCAGATTTTAGCAAATTTTCACGGACTGATGCGCTCCAATTCGTAGAATAATTGGTGGAAAAATGTTCGAAAATGAATATTTGAGATGTTCTGCGAACTTCAAGCATCTCTCTGGAAAACACTTCACTTCAACCTGTTTGTAAATTGTTTGACAAATATTCTTCTTCCAAAAAGAATGCCGAACCGCGAGCCCGGGGGCTTTCGAATCGAATTGGATTCCACCGAAGCTGAAGCATGTGAATCCAGCAAAGCAGGCAGGAGATATTCCCCCTCCGCAAAAAGAACATTTTCTTGGAAGTGCTTCATTTCGCTCTCATCGACAGTCGTTAACGATTCTATTTCGATTCGATTCACATTGGCGTAGCGCTCGGTGGGTTGGCGGGGGAAACGGCTATTGCTCACGGGGCATTTGATATTGACTGTTCTTGATACGCGCGGTATCACCACCGACAGCACCGCGGTATCATTTCTTCTACACGCCGGGATCGCTCCTTTTAACTGCGGAAAGCAATAAAAAAGTACGCTTTATCATTCCCGCTCCCCCTCCCTCTTGGTTCGGAAATCGGGCTGCTCTACCTGCACTCACATTCTCTCTCTCTTTGCTGTTCTTTGGCGATGGAAATACAGGCGAACATTCAAACGAAACGATTTCCATTGATCTGCTTCGAGAACAGGCAGTTTTCCGCTGTGGGCCATTTTTCACAAAAGGAATACAACAAACAACATCCCTCCGCTACGCACGTGGAGAGCAAGTCTCGGTAGCTGGGATAAGTCTTGCAGTCCTGTAGAGTGTAGATGGAATTCAATTGTTTTGTGCCTAGGGGCATCAGCGATGCAGCGGTTTCATAAAGCATAAAAGCAATACACTCCTGTCGGAAAGCTGTCAAGAGTGACGTCCACGAGCACGAAGCCATGCACTAGAAGGTGAAGTTCCTTGGAAAACCAGGCGAGCTTTTGTTGCTCGATTCTACGAATGGCGTGGCCGAGTGGCGAGTTTTAGGAAAGAAACATTCTCTAAGACCATCCATGACAAGCAGTTCCCATTAAATTGAAGTTCAACACGATTTAGATAATCCATTTTGGGCGAACAAAGCGAACACTTCTCTGAATTCTATATAAACGATACAAATAAAGAATTTTTGTAAGTAAGGATCAACTGAAAGCCTTTACTTTCTGATCTTTCAACTCTTCGAGTAACTCAAACGACTCATAGCGCTGCGATAAAAACGATGGCCACTACATTTTCCGCTGAGGCAGTTTTTGAACAATCGCTTTCCATCTGCGACTTCCACCGAATGCTGCATCGCGTATCTCGAGCATCATTCCATCGCAGCCTTTGGTCACAAGCTGCGAGCTCGATGGAAACTGGTTCTGGTTTTTTAATGCTTCTCGCTTATCAGTATGCAGTGACCGTCTCTGCACTGCAGTGATTTCACTTGATGCAATGTATGCTCAAGGGGTTTGTAGCCCTTTCCCTGGAGGACTGGACAACTGGCGAGACTGAACAAAAGTACCGTAGAGTGCTTGAAACTCTCACGAGGCCGAAACATTGCAACAATCGGGTAACCGGGAAATGGTGACCAACAGAAGTTAACAGGACAACAAATTTGAAGGCAAATGAAGAGGGGTTGAAGTGGATCAAATTACGATTTTTTTCTTGTAGCAGTGAATTTTGTGTTGCAATAGCAACATAATGAAGCGCTCCTAATGGCATATTACGGTTTGTTTATCGATTTTCTTTGTTAAAGGCATTTCTATGAAGTTTTAAGATAAGCAAAAGGCGCCAGATCCAATTGAAGACATGCATGAGTTCCAAAAACTCGCAAAAGTTATGCTAGCAACTTTCACCGGCAGCTGCAATCGATTTACTGCGCATCGTGTAACGAAAAACTTGCATTGACTGAGGATTATACAACTTAATTCATAGCATTACATTCAATCCAACTCAATTGTTTGATAAAATCAGCAGCAAATCAGACGTGAAATCGCTTCACCATCGACGCTGCCAGACTGCTGCACTCGTATGCCCGTTGCATGAACCATCGAACCAACCTTCGAGCTGATACCTGCAAACGCTTCACGTAACGAAGAAAGTCCGTCCATTAAGGACATTTCCGCATCAATTCCTACGTCCCTTTGGAAGTGGAATTCCCTGTCCCCTCACTAATACTACCAAGCTGCATGACAATTCAATTCCAATTGTGCCGACTCTTCGGTCACTGCTCGCAGCTCGCAGTTTGATTCGATTGTAATGTCAGGAGAAATGCCAAAGATAGGGGATGCGTCCTTCTTGTGTGTCCGAATTGCTTATCCACCGATTGTGCTTGCAACCTTTGTGGCTCACGGTAGATGCCAAGAAGAGATCATTACGTAATTGAATCTAATAGAGTGACCAGCATGGTGACCGAGCATGACGACAAACGGACGCCGACTCGACCGCACTCGACGAGACAGACAGAGAACAGGCAAAAGGGAAACCATCCCAATGGAACTGAAAGGACAATGAAATCGTGGATCCGGGGAAAGTTTTTCGGGGGTTTTCGAATCTCGAATCCCGAGAGTGATACGAGCGGGACTTCCGGCAAAAGCACAGTTAAGACGTGGTCCCGCCTTTGAATGACCCCGTTTGATTCTCGATTTCTTCGAGCCTTCTTGTGGCCTAGTCACCGGTTGTCACCCCGATGGGCCGATCGATTTCACGCAAAAAGAAATTTCGGAGAGGGACCCAACCCAAAAACGATGCAAAAGCGAAAAACCGTGAAAGCTCCAACGGTGTTCAAGTGAGTTCTCCGGTCGGTCATTGCTTAATCCCCAGACTCTTGGCCCCTCGGAGAGGGGAAAATAATCGAACACATGGTGCACTCCTTACTGTCACCCACTCTAGCCTTGTGCCAGGTTGGGAGTGTCGAAGTGCAAAAGTTTATTGAAAATATGGAAATGGAAAGGACAGAGTAAAAGGGTAGAGCGATCCCATAAAGGATTGGGTTCTTATTAAAAAGTTTGGGGCGCTATCTGCCTCTCCTTTTAACTCTCTTTTTTTTCTTTTTCTCTTTGTCTCGAAGCTGTAACTGCTCTGCGAAGGCTCTGTCAGCAGCAGCAGTTGCAGTGAGTGTCTTTTGGGAGTTGCAATATTAAAAATGTATCGTATCCGAGGGCGACGGCCTGGGCCTGGGCCTGGGACAATCGAAAACTTTCGTTTCCGCTCCCGTGGATCCCACGGGGAAACGGATATGTGCGTTCGGATTGGCTTGATCCTTTGGCGTAACAGGATCGATGTCCTTACCTACAATTTGACCCACCGTACCACGATACTGTTGCTGCTGCTGCCACTGCTGCCACTGAACTAGAGCTCCATTTACATACATATGAGCTGTACTCTGACCTTTTTCCCTTTTTTTATTTTATTGTTCATCGAGCCATCGTTCGATTCCTCGGTTCCTCGGGCACCGGTGCAATCCCCCTGGCCGCCACAACACGCGAACATGATGCTGCGGCAGGAAAACATAAATTGTTTCACCATCGTCACCGAGCCGGAAAATCGTGCATTTCATAATACGGGCGTACGAGGGGTGGACATAAAAAGAAGGACAATAAAAAAAGTGGAACCTCCGCAACTCTTCTCATTTTTTTGCGTTGCTTTATTGAACGGTTCATTGCGAATTAGTTGTCATGTTGTATTGGGTTTTAATTTGTTTTATTTTATTTTTCCCCCCACATTCCCGTGAAACCATCCTCCACTAGACGGGACGGGGGTGGATTGTTCATTAAAACTGTCAAACTTTGTTTATTCGAGTTCGATTGTGCGGTTCCCGTGCGGCCTGTCACGTATGCCTGTCCGTTTGCGTTTACCAGCGCAAAATGATTTTACCAACCCCCCCTGGGCCAGGGGCCTTGATTTAAGTGCAATATGCAAATGCAATTAGGATGCAAAAATCCATAGAAAACTTGTGCTCGTTCCAGCGTTCGTTCATTTTCGAAACGAGTCGCTCAATAATCGACTTTTGACTTTTGCAAACAAACGAGTTATTTCGCCGCCAGTTTGGGCTTAACAACAAGTTAAACCGGTTATCGTGGAAAAGTTCGCCTCCTTTTCGGATGGAAGCGGATCGGATCGAGATCGAAACAAATTGCTGATCGGTTATTTATTTCCGAATTCCATTATACGCCGTCAGTCAGGCAGTCAGGCAGGGCACAACTGTTGACACAAATTAGGCAACTTCCCGCTCCCATAAGCCATCAGCATCGCATGCCGATGCGTCGTGTGTTGCCGTCGTAATTCGGTTTCCTTCCCCCGCCCCCACCCCCCCCCCCCCCTTAAATAAGCAACATTTCCTTGGAAAAAGCTTCACTTTGATGCGGACGAGGGGCAACAACTGAAGGGCAACCCATTACCGTGGGGCGCCCATCATCACTTACACGCCTCGCTTTGCACCCCGGAGAGAGGGTGGTCTTCGGGGGTGACAAAAGGGGATGAGAAGGGAAAGGGATCCTCTGGCAGCTTCGGTAACGAGCTGTGAAGCTGTGTGAGCTGCTACCGAGAGACCGTCGAATGGAAAGTCAATCTAATCCTCAGCCAACGGTGCGCTCTCCATTTGACTTCTTTGACTCACACCCTCCCGGGTTGGCCCGGGGGTAGCGCGTCACTTTTTCTCCATTACATACCCAGACTCAGACCCAGACCCGGACAACTTCGCCGGAGGTTCGGAGAATTCATCATAAAATTTTTATCCAACGAAAACGACTTTTTTGGACCAAAAGTTTCCAGCCACCAGCCACAACCAGGGGTTAAAGGGTACCGAGAGAGAGAGAGAGAGAGATGGTGTATCCGTTTCCGGCTGGCAAAAGAAACACGATGGAAGGTTGAGAGAATGGAGTGGCGCTCCTACATACACGCGGCTTCAGCACACAGATGCGCACTTTTGTGCGAGGGCCTCGGATTTGTGAGCCACCGCGGTGCGGCCAGAGACGGAAATGGGATCCATATGAGATTTATTTTCGCTGCCAATGGGCTCCCCCCCCCCCCTCCCCCAGGCTCAATACGTACGTATGTGTGTCTGTGTGTTTTATATTTTTACTTCGACTTTGAGTTTGAGCCGGTCGGTTGTTTTTACAGCCCGTGCGATAAAGCATTATAGCGTTCTCGGGAGGATAGCTTTAAAAGAAACAGTGAGAAAGGCAGAGGAAAATTCGGAAAAATCCCGGCATGCTACGATCCGACTTTGACTCCGATGAGATGGAGCCCCGGTCCGGGAGGGGGGGGGGTCACGAAAGTGCTCGAACGCATCAGCCATTTTGCTCCTTTTTACTGCTCTCTCTCTCTTTTTGCTTCCCATGCCTTCTCTTTACAGTCAACGGAAACCCTTTTTTTTCGCACGAATGGGGTGGGAAATATTTTCCAAAAAATCCAAATGTACCTCCTTGGATGCTTTTGCTTCTTCTTCCCTTTCTCCATCATGCTGCTTACAATTCTGCCACGTCACCCGTGTATAAGTAGCTGGCGAATTGCTCAAAGATGTTGCTCCATCGCATCATTTGCAGTCACTCGACTCCGCGCTGGCTTAAGTTTGCTTCAAGTTGGTTCGCTTCACATTTGGATCCGTTACAACAGAATGCACCAACAGCAGGAGCAGCAGCAGCAGCAAAGGCAATGCAACAATTTTCCAACCGACTGCACCGGTGCTCTGTAAAGCAAACTTTTCGTCCGTACCGCACTGCACTCATTGGCATTCAATGGGGTGCAAAGGATTCCATTCCCAGGCTGTGTGAATGTGTGCTGTGCTGGTAATTTTTCAATTTCGACCTCTTTTGTCACTCAAGTTCTTCGTTCAGTTCGGAAGAGCGGTGCGGTGACGCTGCGAAGAAAGGAGTTGAAGTGAAAGGGTATTTGACAGTTAATACTCTTAGTCTGCAGTACAGGAGAAGTCTGGAGCTGGTTACTCCCTTTCGAAAGTTTCCTATGGCTGCCGAAATGCTGCAAAACTTCACCACCAGCACCACCACCACCATCGTCATGCTACACCATGATCGCCAGATATGCAAATCGACCGCGACGGTACCGATACCGACGATGCTGAGTGCTACTCGCCACCCCCCGGGGGTGCGATGTTAAACGGATACGCCGAGATGAGATGAGATGAGATGTGTTTCGATTCCTTTTTCTGAAGAACGGGAACGCTCTTCTCTGGGAAATGGTGATGAATGGGAAAATGGCACAGCACACGATGGCGGTGGGGACCATTCGGCAAATTGAACCTTTTAACATGCTGATGGAATGCTTAAAGAATTCCACGGAATTTGCTGCAGCTGTCTGACGATGGAGCTGAATTGATTTGCAGCGCAGCTCGAAGAAACAACACCCACCAGTGATCGGATGCGAATGACGCGATGACAAGCGGTTAACAAGTGTTGTGTGTTTCGTTTCGTTTCGCGTAAATTTTTGGCTTGTGCAATGTAATCAGTAATAATACAGTTACTGTGGAGTGATGGAGCGGATCGTTTGCATCGAAAAGAATGGTTAAACGCGATGAACCATTGAAAAGGAAAAGACAATCCGAACGACAGCGGAAAGAGAGGGGAAAGAGAAGAGAGGATAGTTGATTATAATGCTTTAAATATAAGGTTTTGGGAAAAAGTATTGCATTAGTTTTCGTGAAGAGGTCTTGAGTTCTTGTGAAATTATTATTATTTGTCAGCAAAAAGCAATGGAATATTTTTTCTATATCTTTATACAAAACAAAAGGCGTTATTGCTAAGCACAGTAAAAGGCAAGTTGTGCTGAAAGCGAACATCGAACTTAATATTCCCGGAAAAACCGGAAGAACATCTTCCATCAAACAACTTGCACGTCTTTGAATTAGCCGGACCTTGCAACGACAGCATTAAAAAGGATCGCGAATCGTTATCTGTTCACATTTCGCTTAACACCAAACACCCATCAAAAGCTAATGGTTCATCGAGCCGCCGTATTCGTAACTCAAAACGTTAGCAAACTTCCACGTGGCAGCCACGCCAAATTGATGATTATGTGGTAATACATTGCTCGCTCCCAACAAACACTCTCACTGCGCCACAGGAAATTAAGCTTAACGCTAATGAATTGCAATACTTCCAGAAGACAACGATTGTTGCTGCTGCTGCTGGTGCTGTCGTCGTGTCTCTGGGTAATGTTAATCGTAGGTTCGGTTCGTTGCAGACGAGTTTACGCCCGAACAGTCCGTGTAACGATAATGCGTTCCACAATTTTTGATTACCCGCGTCGGCGACCGCGCCCGAGCTGGACCAATTTTCCAGCCCAGGCCTGAAAGGCCGAGAAAACTAATTTTCGCGCCCGCTATTGACACAACGACACAAGCGGAATGGAATGTTGAGCGTTGGAAATGAGAAGTAAGTAAGCGTCCCAAGCGACCGGACCGAATCGTCTGCGAAACGGACTTGGACATGTGCAAGGACATGGACCACGGTTGGCTTTGCTGTCCGTTTTCCACATTCTGCGCTGGGGAATGTGGCACCCAGAGAATGTGACCTCAGATGCCTGGGGAATGCCAAGACACTGGCACCACCACCGCAGCACCAACCGAGAAGCAGGAAAATCCGTTTATAAAGTTGTAATTAATGAATTTGCACCGCTACAAGCGCGTCGCCAGCGCCAGGCATCCGTTGCGCACCAGAAAACATCTTCCGACATGTTTTCCGAGACGTTGCCGAGGGAAGAGTGAGGTTGCGGATGGCAGAGAGTTTTCAAAAATGGAAAGCACCAACCAGCTGCTGCTGCTGCTGGCTCGGGGCTGAAACCAATCCTTACCGCTGCGCGTTGTGTTGGGACCACATTGAAACAAATCACTATAAAATTAGAGTTTTATAGCAATGGCCATCCATTCTGCGCAAAGCCAACAACCAAACAAACCAAAAGCCCAGCGGGGTTGGGCTCGTGTCGAGTACGCAGAAACATATTTCATTCAATTAATGTACGTTAGTACCGGTGGGCGAACGGGCGCTCGCCAGCATTTTCATCGCTGTCGTCGTCGTCGTCGTCGTTGAATTCCCGCGTGTGAGATGCCGAGGTCAACTTATGGCTTCGGGGAATTGTTCGGGGGTCTGTCGATTGGCCAGTAACAGTGGCCGCCTCTTCCCTGTGGCCACCGTAATAAATGCTAAACCAAATGGATGGATATGCCCCCCGCCAGCAAGTGTGTGCGACTGGGCAGATTTTGCGGAACTTATGCTTTGAAATTTGTAGCCACTACTCACCGTGACTGCTTCAAACGTTGGTTTTTCACTCGTTCTCGCATATCAAACAATGTTTCAATTACTTTAATTATTCCTCTTTACCTCCGCTCTCTCTCTTTTTCATGTTCCCATTCACGACGCTCCAAATATTCGGACGAATCAGTACCGCCGACATCGATCGAGATCCAAGGCTACGGTCAGCAGCACGCCAAGGTCGACGTGCGGGAAGGTCAGGATCTGTCGCTGACATGCACCGTTCCGAACGCCAAACCGGCGGCCCAGATCGTCTGGTATCGAGCCAACGTAGAGTACAAACCAGGTGAGCTTCAGCATTCCATTCCGTCCCGTAAGTGAGCTTGATGCCGTTCGAAGAAGTGTTCCAGTGTGTGCTGAGCAAGTATGTTCTGTTCTAGCAAACAAGCGTTTTAATTACCTTTGATAATGTTTCTACACTGCATTCCATGCAATCAGTGAGTAGAAAATTATGAAGAGAATTTTGCGAAAAAGTTATGTTAAATAACATGAGTGGCAATTAAATTCGGAGAGGCAAAGGCACGCTAGTGATGGTGCGTGGAACGAATATTCCTCTGATGGTACTGTACACCGGTCAACTGACCTGTTCCAGCATGAAAATGAGCTTCACAGGACCTGCTAGCAATAGAATGCATTGTCCTGTCCTGTTAGTCGCCCTCCTCACTTACCAGCCAGTATTTTAACGAGATACCTTTTGGCAAATTAAATCAGCTTACTGAACCGAAAACAATGAGTCCACTCCACTAGAAGCATGGCTCGGAGAACGTCGGTGTACGGGCATGCAAATACGATTCCGACGCGCTGTGGCAAGCGCTCGGTACGGCTGGACCCGCTAACTAATCGTGGTGTATCGAAATTGAATTGGAATAAATCAAATTTTCGCGCCCTTTGCACGTACAAGCGAATTCCGAATTGGATCTAACGTTCTCTAGTTCTCTTTTCTGTTCGGAAGATCTACCGACGATGTTGTAATTGGGAACATATCCGGGGATCGGTGCGAATTGTGTACCGCTGGGTATAGTTTTCGGTCGCCGGTTGTAAAACACTTAGGTAAGGTCCGGAGATTTTGGCGATCCCTAGTGGATAATATAATGTTTTCACCGCAATGGGACATTTCGTACGACCTACGAGGTGACTCCCGGAGTTTGCAGCTCACCTGACTTGAGTCCGAAAGACTAAGAATCGCTCCCAATAAGAAGATCGTACGCTTCAGAGCACTTCGAGTGTTCTGGGCGAGGGTCTTTTATGGAGTCAACGCTGCTCTTGAGGTGCTTATAGGTTTACCTTCCCTTCCACCATGGCGACCGTGCACCCTTGGAACGTTCCACAAATAATGAGAACAAATTATGACAAAGTTCAGACCTGAGCCAGCGAGCGAGCTGACCCCCGGAGCTGCGAGCAAGCCTTGTACCAGTGGCAAGCCTTTGACCGACCGGGGCCGGTCCCGCTCAAGTGGAAAAATCCCTGGCTCAATTAATTCGTCCCCGATGACCACTTTTCGGTGCCCGGGCCCGGCGCCGGACCCACACGACGTACGAAGCACCGACCGAACAATGATAACGAGCTCCAGTGCGCTCCTAGTGCTGAAGCGGACGGGTATACGGGCATAAAAACGGCACAGTAATTATGTCATAAATATGCTACAGCATCCGTCGCATCGTCGCACCGGATTTGTCTCGTTCTCTCGCACTCACTGCTGCTGCTGCTGCTGCTGCTGCGGATGTCGTGGTCTTCGATTCGACAAAGTGAGTGAGCGACGGTCCCTCTGATGGACGATGAAAATTAGGATCTTAGGAGGCGCAACATCAGAATACATAAAGCGAGTGCTAGGCGACAGGCCAGCAGTGGATGGATGCTGATTCAATTCACTGTCCGTCATTATGACGCAGTCAAAGCAATGGTGCTCCTCCTCCGAGAACAGTGGTACGTACTGCAGCACGCTGTCCACTAAACGTCAGGGCGTCAAGCTGGCTAGCTTGCTGGTGGATTCCTTTGACAGAGTACCCACGCCGTGCCGTGGCAGCTTTCGTTACTTTCATCGTCTGGTGCGTTTAGACTAGGCCCGCTTCTCATTTTGCTGCCCAATTAAATTGTGGACGGAAATTGTTTATTTTTATCCACAGCATCATGATGATAAATTCGGTATTTCATGAGTGCAACATCAGAAATATTGATCTGTTCCGCACCAATCACGTTCACCACCACCACCACAGTCGAGCGAAACAAAGCGAATAACTCATTTTACTTCCTGCACTTAATTTTTAATGTCTCGGGCAATTATGGTAATTGTCCGAGTCTACCCCTGGCTCAATGCTAGGCCGGAAAAGCCCATCTTCGAGGCAGCAAAACGTTTTTGCTGCGTGCTGGTCGTGGTGATAGCAGCAAAAGATGTTGATGTCCATCCCTTCCGGTTCCGGTGGTGGTGTGCGAGCGGAAGCCTTTCGCAATGACCCGGTGAGCCTACTATCCTAGAGTCCGTTGAAGTAACGGTCCACGAGGCGGTCGTCCGTAGGCTAGTAATCCATCGAATGGAAGTCACGTTTTGCGCCGCAATAGGAGCGAGTAAAAGGGCTTCCATCGCCATCTTGGTCGTCGTTTACCTCGTCAATAGCCCGTGCTAGCCCGGATGGTGTCCCCGGAAGGATGGAAATCAGCTTTACGGAGAGGTTTTATGGTCAATTGAGGAAATTTGAATTCAATCTTGAGCATCCATTAAAGATTGATCACTGATGTCGCAGCGGAGGCGCGGTTTCAGGCACCGGTTTGGAGTGAGCGGGGGATATTGGTTACGATTGGATCATTGGGATGTACTGATAGCAACGAAATAGGCTGCTCTGTAAGGTTAATATTCGAAAATACAGACGAGTCCGTAATGTTAAGCTTAAAGGGGAATATGCTTCTCTATCTTGAGAACCTAGAATAGTCTTTAATCTGCCAAATCAAGCATCGGTATTTGGAGTAACGTCGCATCGGAGTTGCACATTTTAAATCTTTTGGTTTGAATTGTTATTAGTTCATTGACGAGGTGTTCATATATAAAGTCTTCAACTAAATTTATTCTTTCCAACGTAATAAGCAAAGTGAAACTGCATTTTTATCATTCATAGAATTTTTTGTTGAAATCCATATCAAATTCCAGAGCTTGGATCATTTTAAACTCGATAAACGAATTGATTCTTTTTTCAGTCAATCTACTGTAACAAAAGACGATGAATATTCACAATCTCCGATCCCTTCAATCTCATTTAATCAAATCCTTAACATTCCTGCAAAACGCATACACGCTAGCCACACAACACAAAGTCCGCATTCACTCCACGTATACGTTCAAGTGTGATCCATATTTGCTCAGACCGCACGGAGTAAGGCAGAAAGTAAACTGTAGCGCTGGAGCTGCACCCTGGCATTCCTACCAACTCCCTATGCAGTCCCGGGGGAGACCATCTCACCATCCCAAACGAAGGGCTACCACAACTATTTGGAAGAAATACAAATCTTTCATTCCAAACATAAAGCATGCACTGCGGTCCTTTCGGCTGCTGTTGTGGTTGTGCAGCGAACGAGAGCGAACACTGGGCTGCACTGGCACCACCTTCGAGCTGTTACATCGGTAAACACTGGCCACTGGATAAACGTGATCGACGTGTATCATCACCATCATCATCATCATCATCATCATTCGGTCTATTATCCTTTTGCTGGCCACTGTGTGTGCCTTCGGTTTCGTTTACGCAAGCGGAGAGTATTTCGCTGAACGAGCTGGGCAGTAATATTGTACCAGTTGCACCAACCCGTGCTCCTGTGGCTGTACCCGTCTCCTCCTCGACAGCCAGCTGGTCCAAAATAAACACAGCACTTAAAATTATCACCATCTGCAGCACGAAAAAGCACTCGATGATGCTCTGGCGCCATCTAGAACCATCTGTGTGCAGCCAGTGTGTCACCAGAGAGCGAGAGAGAGAGAGAAAGAAAGAGAGTGACAATACCGGCGGTTGTGTTTCATGGGACACAGAACGTCATTTACTGCACTTCACGTGGTCCGGAAGTCCGGAAGACCGACCGGCCACGTCATCTTCACCGGCTGGCCGGCCCGTCGGGCACAGATTGGGATAAGGATGATGAGCTTTTTATCTAGCCTGTCCACACAACCACACAACGTGCTGGCAAGTAATATCCCGCAAATGCTCCCGAGATCCTCAGTTTCCCAACAGATTCATCGCTCATTGTTACATCTTATGCAGCATATGTGGGTGCGTTGGATGGAATGCATGTTCACAATGACGTTTATGGTCTGGTGGCAATTTGGTCCTGCACTCAGGACAGTCTCGCACAATCTTCGATACCTCGTCGATCCCTGAGAGCTGCGGGAGTCAATTTGAAAATCATTACAAGCCTTTCAACAACAATCATCTAACCGTCACAGGAGAGAACGGATGAGGTCCTGGGATTTCACAACGAAGCTCAGAAGAACAGCTTGTACGTCGGAAAAGGGAGTCTGTTACTGCAGACAAGGAACTCTGGAGGTCCGCAGTCCTTTAAAATTCTCCACAGCACATACCATCACGCTTCACTTCTGGCCATTTGCTAATTTGATCACTGATTTTGTAACTGACTTTCTTCTTTCGTCTTTCGTCTCTTCTTTTCTCCGCCAACAAAATCGCCAGCCACAATCGACACAAAGACGATCGAGGTGAACGGTGGCCGGTTGACGGTGACATCGAGGCTGCGCCTGAAGCCGACCGCCGAGGACGACTACATCGATTACACGTGCCAGGCGCGCCATCCAGCGATCTCGGAGGACCGTCCACTGCAGACCACCGTGCAGCTGTCAGTGCAGTGTAAGTATCCGTAGTAGACTTCACTTTCCTCCACTTCTTTACTCCCTTCGCCTTCGCAGCCTTCGCTAATGGCCACTTACGTCTTGGTTCGGTGGCAGCGAAAATCCAAGTTTGTCTTCTGTGCGAGTCCTGGCTTGCCTTGCGCGGCACGTACCTCACGGCCAATCGAGCGTGAAGCGAACTGCGCGCGGGACACTACAGGAAGCCGAGCCTCAACCGGAAGCGAGCTCTATGATTTCTCAATCAATTGATTCACCTCCCTTTCCCCCCAGGGGGGCCCCGAGGGGAATAAGTCGCTCACCCGGCCATCGGAGTGACATCCACGGTACCGGGGAGGAGTTGTTTCGTGTGTTTCGTAGTCGTGCCGCGTCCTATCGACACGATTTCAAAATTGCAAACCCCAGCAGTGGCCACAACCTTCCCCCGGCCTGTTATTTGCTTTCCGCTCGCTGGAAAATGGAAAGCTTTTCGCGTGCGCTCGGTTTACGAGGAGCGGTGGAAGGTGGAAAATGGACTGGAAAACTTTTGCAGACCACGGACACGGACCAACCTAGCTCGTTGCTGGAGACCAGTGAAAAGGGGTCCAAATGGTCGTGAACGTGAAGAAAATGTGCCGGAGCGACATTCGCATTGACAATGCGAACGTTGCGTTGCCAGAGCTTTTCATTTCAAGCCACCGGTATTACGACAAACGGGGCTGAAATCGACCTCATGGGGGCTCGGAATACTAACCAGACCGGGGCAATAAGAGGGGCAACCGTTGACGTTGCAACCGTGCAGTGCCGTGCTTTGGACCAAAAACATCACTTCACTTTGGACACAGCGGTTCTTGGGGGTTTCTCCAAGAGAACTCCCTCGGCTGCTGTATTGTCAGCATTATAAGCAGCATCATTGGTTCGATGGCGTCCATTATGCGAGCTGCCATATTGGCACGCTCGTAAAGTCACGCTGCTGAAAGGCGCGGTAAGCCTGATGGTTTTTGGTGCGAGGGTAATTGTCGTATGGTAAATACCGACGCCAAGAGTCATTACGGCTCCTTGCTCCGTGGCAGGTCGACGCCATTTGCCAAACCATTTCAAACCAGAACTTTTGGGCTAGTTTTGCGTGAGTGATATTTACCGGATGGCGGAGATGCGTTGAATATGCTGAACAACATATCAATTCTGTAAACTCGTTGTTGGTGAGGTTGTTGTACATTTCCCTTTTCTCCTATCGATGCCGATAGCATGTGTGCACATTGCTTGTTAGCAATTTATGCTTATCTTTGAAGAACGCTGCACATACAAAGCGATCCTCTGGAAGAATCTTTCTTCGCCGAGAGCACAAGCTTTCAGAAGATGATGGAACAGGTCACAGACTAACATCGTCAGCACTTCCAGGTGATGCACTCAGCACGGATTACGGTGGCAGCTAACGGTGCTGGCTTCCCGCATGGGCACAAGAGGCCAAAAGATCCTCCGGAAATGACATCACGCGATGCTTTCACTGTGTCCCTGCAGCATCTTAACGATGGCGATAGAGAGAGAAAGATAGAGAGAGAGAGAGAGAGAGAGAGAGAGAGAGTGAAAGAAAGAGTGGAAAATCTTCGGAGCGCAAATTCCATTTTCCTTAAGCATTTTCCAATTTTCCACCGAGAAGCAGCGGATAAACATTATGGGACCGTGTGTTCCGACCATTTATGGACACAAAAATGCATTAGAATGCGGGTCCGTGCAGCATTGCCACGAACTAGGTAGCACGTGATAAGCACGCGTGCCCTTGTCATCCCTTTCTGGGCCTTGGCTCGCGTGACGGTGACGGTATGCCAAGGAACACACCCCCGGGGGGTGGGAGGAGGGCGGGTAAATAATGAAACTGTACATTAACGATGTTTTGAGCCTGGTTCGAGTGCGGTCATAATGTTTGGCATTAAAATTCAATCTGCTTATCATATTTGCTTCGCTCACCCTCTGTTCGTTTACCGAAGCACCGATCCACCGGGTATTATCTAGGGAAAATTAACATTTTCCACCGTGACACATTATTTATGCGCGCGGTATCGAAAGCATCGCCCGAACACGCCCGAACGGCTCGACGGCGAGTGATGATGAAGGTGTGAAGGCACTGGCACGGTTTCGGTACTCGGGAAAATCGCATCACGCGGATCGTGAGGATGAGAAAGTGAGCGGCTCAGCTGGCAGCATAAATTTGGCATGTAAATGTTTCAGGACGCGCGGTGCACAAGATAAGAATGTGACTTTTGCCGATGCCATTGCGGTGTCCTATCTGGTGGGAATTGATTGTGATACTGAAAGAAGGAGTTTCCTCAAGCAGATAAAAGGTTTCAAGCAGATAAAAGGATGTGGATTGTGGCTGACGTATCATTTTCCAAGTGTATTCAGTGCAAAACGAAGAAATTCCACCGGTAATGGTGCGCCCAACAAGATATTATGATACGATTTCAGATCATTTTGCACTGAAAACTCTTATCTCATATGCTGAAAAGAATAGCTATCAACTAATGGAGACTAATAACTGAAATGAAACATTAGAAAATTGAATTAATGATTGCTGAAATATTGGTGATGAAATATACTGATGACAAAAGCGAAGTGTTTACTCTGCAAAGGTTATGCTGTGCACGTGCTGGAGTATAAAGGATGTGGCCTTCAATAGCTTTCGAAGCAATCTTTCCCCAGAAGTGACATTTTTTTGTAAATCAGTACAAATATGGTAACAAAAGGGTATTTAAAAAAATCTCCGGCCAACTTCCAAACAAATTAATAATCCAACCAAATAATGTTCTCTTTATATTTTTCTATTGCAAACATTTTCACTCTCAGATCCACCCGGGCCACCGTACATTGAAGGCTACCAGCCTGGCGGAACGATTCGAAGCGGCCAGCGCGTGAAACTCATCTGCCGAAGCCGCGGTGGCAATCCACCAGCACAGCTAATTTGGTACAAAAACGACAACCAAGTCCGGATGGCGTACCGCACCACGGAGCGAATGTCGGAGAACGAGTACTCGTTCGTGGCGGAACCAAGCGACAACAAGGCGCGGTTACGGTGCGAAGCAAACAACAACATGGCCACTAGGATCCTCAAGACGGAGGTCACGCTGAGCGTACTGTGTAAGAGTGTGTTCCAGTGCACCGAAAACTGCGGGAAAACGACGTTCAATTGAATCCTTCCACATATCCTTCCCTTCCGTCCTTTTGCAGTTGCACCAGCGCACGTCACCGTATCGGGACCATCGGAGGCACGGATTGGTGAAACGGTTGCGCTGCAATGCCAAACTGCACCCTCGAATCCACAAGCCGACATTAAATGGCTGATCGATGGGCAGCAGGTGGTCAATGCGACCACCAAGGTGGTCCCAAGTCCCGAAGGTAACTGTCCGGAAGGAGTCAGGCTGTAAGTTTGGAAGAATCTAACGTGAAGTTCCTTTGAATCTGCTTCTCCAGGTGGCTGGGTGACAATTTCCAACATCACCGCGACGGTGGAGTCGAACAAACGCTCGCTCGAAGCGATCTGTCATGGTCTGAACATGAAGCTGACCGAGAACGTCCAGGCTACCCACACAGTCAACGTGCTACGTAAGTAAAATGCCTCAGAATTCACTCCGTTACTTAAAGCGCAGAAATGTAACTCACACTAGTGCGTGCGCCGCATGACATGAAAAGATTATTCGCGAGGAAAACACTCTGCCTCTGCTTTCCAATTAGTATGCAAATCAACTTGTTTTTCCGGGAAAAGAACTCCCACCATCGTCGTCTCCGTCGTTGCTTCCGGTTTGATGAATGCTCATTACGGGAAGGGCTCGCCGGCGCTCTTTAGCGGAGCAGATGAATGGTTGGTAGGCCTTAGACAGCGCAATCGCGGAAACCAAGCGAACCAAACGGGGCGAAAAAGAATTTTTAATCCTTTTCAGCCGAGATAAGACTCGGTTTGCGTCGTCGTCCTCGTCGTCGACGGAAGTCTTCCGTGGACGTGCAACGATCCGTAGGAAAAGTTTACTCAACTCTAACTGATGAGTTGGTGTCGGTAGATTGACGCCACGGCCACAGCCACGGCGGTGGAATCGTTAGTCTTTCGAGTGACGCAGCGCTCGCTGTTTTTGGAACAAGCGCTTCCTCAGCTTTGGAGGATTAGCGCCAAGTTATTGATCCTGCAGGCAGCCGGTAGACAGGTTCAGGTTCGCGTGAAGGTTAGGTAATGAGGCGTGAAAGCAAGGCGAAGGGGTTCTAAGTCATGCCAGGTGCCGGTTGGGAAATTTATCATAATTAACCCCGTGAGAACTTCAAAGATGAACGAATAATTGCTTACTGGAATGGTTTTGCATTCGAAGTTCTGGACAACCATAATCAAAATGTTCCCAGCATGCACATCAAAGGTCTGATCTTCTTCAAAAATATAAATAGTTATGTATGCCATTGAAATTATCGTCTGGCCAAAAACATTTTTGTTGCTTTAAATCGGGTACTCTAGCCAATCCCCTTCGCAAACGAGAGCGCTCGATAAATAGTTTAATATTATGCTACGTCCCAGTAAGCAAGAAGCCAACACCAACAGCGCATAAATCAAAATGGGGGCTCGTTTCTTGTTAAAACTTTAACGTTTGCTCGCCTTGCCAACGGCTCCAGCGTAATTGGTACATGGCATCGATTTTAAGCCACGCCGGCGTCCGCCATTATCTGCAGCAACAGCCTCGCCTAATTAATGTCCATCATAATCCGGCACCCTTCCGTCCCTCCCAGTATCGTGTATTAACTTACAAACCTTTCTCCATCTCCTAATAAACATCTTTTAAAAAGCGCGGCGCGCGAGAACGTAAATCCTTTCAGTGCCACGCGACAACAAACGAAGAACAGCTTGTCAACCGTTTCGGACTAATGGGTGTTGCCAGTTGGTGCGCGCGCGCGCGCGGGATCTTTCGATTCGATCGAAAAACAAAACAGAAATGAAAACACGCGCAAATCGGATTACGAGTGCTGGAAAAGCTGTTGATAACGTCGACCTTTCAACAATGGTCGCTTATTAATCAGCTCACAGAGGGGTGGGCTTCGCTCTACTCCATCAACAGCACGAAACGAAATCGATTGTCCCGGATTCCAGAACTTTTCTAAAGCGGCAATCAAAAATGATTGAAAAGAGTGGGAGAGAGAGCGAGACAGAGGGGTCGTGGTCGTGTTTTGTTTGGAATGAAATGCGATTGCTTATGAAGTAATGGTGCCCCAAATTTCGGGGACGCATCTGTCCCTCGCCAAGTGATAGATGAAGTGACAATTTATCTATCATTCTACTTCACTTAACCAAACCAAACTCCCTCCCTTGAGCCAATGCTCATCCTTTAATCAATCCAGACGCAAGGAAAACGACAGACAGATAGATCCCGAAAACCGAATACTGTTGTGGAGAAGATTTATGTCCACACTTTTGACATCGAACTATCTCAATCCATCTCACGGCCTACACGCCGAATGTGTGTATTGGTGGCCCGAACGGCTGCGAACTGTGGGCCACTGCGGGTTTCACGATGCCAAACCATGTTCCCTCGATTTCATTTACAGCGAATTTTCGGTTGAATGTTTCAATATCGCTTCGCCTCGAAGGAATTCAATCCACAAAGTTTACTGCCAAACGGATCGGTTGCGCTCTGGCTTTTAATTAAAATAGTTGGAGCCAACGCCCCCACGCGCCTTGAAATTCGGTTTCGATTCCAATTTTCGGCGAGCTAGCAGGGGAATGTGTGCTTGAGTGTGTGCACGGGAGTCCAAAGTGACTCCATGAACGATTGTGTGAAAGATGAAGTGGGGGAATGGTTCTCTTGAGTGCTTAAAGGATAAGCTGATTAAAATTTTGAGCCAACATTTAATCACTCCACCGCTGAAACTGCTTCTATTTAGCTGTAGAACTGTTTGCGCCATTTCTGGGTTTCTTTCAATCCGATTGCCTTCCCTTGTGAGGAGTGGCCCGGAGGAAACTTTACTTTGCAAACTCTATTCCTCAGCAATTTGCTTGTCTGCCATCACGAGATAGTCGCGGTTATAGTGCCATAGTGCCACGACTACATTCTATTGTCTTGCCAATACGATATTCGTGAATAATTCGTTCCGTCTCATTACAGTTCCTCCTGGGCCGCCGATTATCTCCGGATACACCGAAGGTTCGGTCGTTCCCGCGGGCTCACGGCTGAAGCTGATGTGTGTTTCGTCCGGTGGCAATCCGCTGGCAACGCTCACCTGGTACAAGAACGACAAAAAGGTAAGTTTTAATTGAACAAAGAAACTTTGGGGCTGGTGTGCAATTTGATCATGCGTTTTGCATCATTCGAGGGAAAACCTCACGATGCTCGCTATATTTTCCAATTACATAGACCCCAAAAGAGCTAAAGCTGAAATTGCTTTCGGGCAACAATGGTGGTGCTTTCGATAGTGTGGAAGTGGATCCAAAAAGGGGAACACGAAACGTTAAAACATAAATCTCAAATCGATGACCCCAAATGGATGGTACAGGGCGGTGAAATCTGGATTCCTAACACTCATATTCTAAAGGTGCATGGCCACGATAGCAACTTTACGTTGAGTACAATCAATAGGTGATTTAAATAATGATTCAACTGCTTCAGATCCAAGATGCTTTTATCCAGTTCGGTTTGAAATTCACTGTAAAGGACTTTAAAATGCCTCGGCTCGATTCTAAGGCTCTTATATAGTTAAATAATAATCTTAAATGTATCAAAATGAACTTATTTTACGATCTGTTGCTTTGCAAATTATATAGATAAGAAAGGAGTTATTCTAATTAAAATAGATTAAAACCTCTATCCAGTCTCAGTTACTCATTTCCAACGAACAAACTATTGTGGCCATGCACCTTAATCCCGAGTGGCCATCGTGAGCGGCTCCAAGTTTATTAAAATAATTTCCCATAAATCAATGACCAAAGACGGGTGGCGCTTGGTTCACATTCACACCAGTAAAAGCCACCGAAAGCATCGTGCTTCCCGTGGTCCCGAGTGTGCTGTGTCCTGCCATCATACCTGGTCTTACGGTGGACCTTGTCTTGTGCGCCATTCAGACAATCAAAGTCACACGCGGAAGAATAATATCCTCGATAATAAACGCTTAAATTGAATTCCTTTCTAAACCCGGTTTCGGTTTCACGCAGCACCAACCGGGAGCAGCACAAGCAACATCTGCGGACCGAAAGGAATGTCCTGAAAGGAAGCTCCCGGACCGTGGCCGGTGCCAACCACTTGCGGGAACGGAGCCGGTCAGGCGAATCGAACAAATTTTATTGGATTTTGGTTTCTCCGCTTCGCTGCTGTTGCTGCCGCTGCTGCTGCTGCTGCCTCTGCTATTTGCCACCAGAAGAGGACTCCCGCTGTGAGTCCTAGCGGTCCGGTGTGCGCTCCACACCGATAAGAGGTCGATAAGTCGGCGCTTCAGGTTCACCGTGGTTCAGGTTGCTAGCTGCACCGTGCTGCGATATGAATGCTTTATTGGCACTCGAGCTCGCGAAAAACCGAAAAGCGGCAGATCAACCGCCCGTCCCTGGCCCGGCCCGGCGCGCACCATTCCAATGATAAAAGATAAGACGTGGCGCGAGCGAGCGAGCGCGCGCGTAAGTGTGTAAGGGACACAACAAAAGGACATTAAATTTTAATTTATTTCATACGATCCATAAATATGTATAACAATAAAATAAACAATATCGGACGTTATGATTGCCAAGTTCGTCCCCTTCGCGATTCGTGCGGCGAGGAGGAATGGGATGCGTGTTGATGGGTTTTAAAGACGATCATAACCACCACCATCACCCTCCAGCCACGGCGCATCTTCAGGACGCTCGCTCCAGATGCTATAAAGGATCGGCATTCGCTTCATCGCGCGTCGCTTCGGTCCGATGGTGGATTTTTGGATTTTATTTATTAAAGCTTCGGGGCTCTAGATTTTTTTTTACAGTGGACCCCCGGTGGGCTTTTATGACTCCGTCCCAAGGGAGAAGCGTGGTCGCGGATCGCTCCTGAAGCTTCTTCGCTCGCAGATGATCGATACACCCTGCCCCGGAAGGCGTCTTGTCGTGCCGACGGCCATTCTGGTCGTGATTGATAAAAGCGAAAATTTGATCCCCGTCTGGCGCACCCTCGACACGCCCTTTTGTGGCCTTTGTTTGCTCCATCTGCTGCTGCTGTGGCTTATTGAGTTCCCATTGCGTTTCGCTTTGGGCTTCATCATCGATACATGCTGGTGCCGTGACGCGACGCTACGGTTCGTTGGTGATGGAAGTGAGATAGTTACTCCCTTCTTCCCTCTTTCCTTTCCTACCGGCCTTACATCCCTCCGGATTCCGGATCATTGCAAATCCGTCTCAAAAGCTGTCCCAACTTTATAGCATCTTGGGCCTGGCGGGGCGCGCGAGTGTGTGCCGCGTGTGATTGAAAGGGTATTAAACCTGCTAACTGCCAGCTTGTCCCGGGGTGTGTCCACTCAATCCTCACACATACTCATGCACACTTACATTTGAGCTTTTGACCTTGAGTTGTTTTCGGGGGAAGGGGAGGGGGGACCAACGACATCCTGATTGGCCGATAAAAGCCCCTGCCAAACGGTGGATGTCATCTTCGAGCTGCTGCTTCTTCATTTTTCGGAGCAGTCGGATCAGTCTACGCGGACGCATAAAAGCGGAAAAGCGGCAGAACAATGAAAAGAAAAAAAACGGGCAGGACTAAGCAGAGGTCGTTTCGCTCGCACGCTCGTTCGTGATCGTGAAAATTTCCAACGATTTTTCGCTTTTATGTTGGTTTAACCAACCATATAAACGGGCTCCGGGACGGTTCAACCATTTGCCCTTTCTATATTGTGTGCATTTGCAAATTGATTTCAGTATTCGATGCTTTCGATTGATTCATCCTTTCCATGTATGCGTGTGGGTGGATGTCAGAACCATACATTTGATAATAAAAGCGTCTTCACTTGTTTAAGTAGTGCGAGTAGGTGTTGCCGTTGCATTCGAGAATCCAATTTCAATCGAAATCATAGATCGATGTCAGTTCTATTTCCACGCATGCATCTTGAACATTTCTTCTTGATTACAAAACGCTCACGCTGCACCAACACCTCTCTAGAAGTGGAAATGGATGCCGATGAAGATCCAATTTCATTCTCCAGCCTCATGCAAAGTTTACACTCGCGTGGCCCACCCACAGTGCGCCCTCGGAAAGGGAGATTATTAATATCATTTCATATGCTCATAACTAATTCAAAATTCATTGCCTCCCGAGGCCCGAGTCGAGCGCCATGTCGTCCCGTGCGTCACGGACCGCATATTGCCGACTTCGTTAGCGGGCACCACCAGCAACGGTATCGACGCTCGATACGTTTGTACGTTTGTATTCTCTGGTGTATGCATGTCAAGCGGGGCCAGGAAGGAAGGGAGGGAGTTGCTCACAATCGCACAAGTTCATGAATTTTTATAAGAAGAATCTCTCTTCTCGGTACACATCACCATCACCACCACCACCATCACCATCTCTCCATTCTATCTCTCTCGCTTTTGCAGATCAAATCGGTAAGCAGAACGACAACGGTCGACCAATCGGTAACGGCCGAACTGTCGATCCTGACGAACGTCACCGACAATCAGGCCCGGTACCGGTGCGAGGCACACAATTCGGCCACCGAGATTCCACTGTTCGAGACGAAGGTGCTCGCGGTGCACTGTGAGTATAGACGGACGGGCGTGACGGAGACTTCTGCCCTCCGAGCATCGATTTCATGTCCTTTTTCCGCTCCCTTTCTCTCTCTCATTCTATCGTTCTCTCTCTCTCTCTCTCTCGGGATGGCAGTTGCACCGGATACGGCCAAGGTACGGATTGAACCGAGTGAGCTGCGTCCGGGCATCGAGGCAACGCTGGTGTGCGATTCCAGTTCCAGCAATCCACCGGCAAAGATATCCTGGTGGTACCAGGGGCTCCCACTGGAAGGTACGTCGATCCGTTTTGTGCTTATCGCGAAGCATATCAGTGGACTTCAAGCGGACTATGTTGCAATCTTCGATGTAAATCCGATGCAAGACATTGTACTTTTCCCCCTTTTTTTGGGATCAGAAAGTTCTCGGTCCGCACGTGAAATCTGCACGCCTATCTGTTCCTGTTGTCTGCTAGACACGTCCACGGAACTTGCTAATGATCTTTGAAGTTAAACTACTCCACGCAAACTCTTAACCTTTTTGGGGAACCTGTCCCTCTTTGCGTCTGGGACAATATGAAGCGAATGTGTCGCTATTCGAGCTCGCTCGGCCTCCGTTTATCCGACCGAAATGAGTTGAGAACTCGTGTTTGACAAGAACGTGCTCGAAAGACATATTTCAACCTCGATTCCATAACGGGCACCTAATGGTCCCGGTGGTCATCCGGGGATGTTATGTATGTTGCGCCACAAAGCCCAACAACCTTCTGGTACCTTCAACTCCACGCCAAGCCAAATGCCGGGGCTTACATGTTCCCTGTCACCTTAGCAGCACCACGGTAGGACGAGGAGTGCTCTCAACGGCGCGCTGAACGTCGGTTAGTACCTACCGACGGTCGGTCGGTCGGTGACGATAATGGAATTCAGCAAGAATTTACGCAACTCATCCGCAGCTCATTCCTCTTTCCTTTCGTGTCGGCGGCGGCGGCGGCGGCGGCGTGGCGTGTTCCAGGCGCGGAAAGTGAATCCCTTCCAAGCTTTCCACCGATCCAACACCACCCCGTCTACCGATTGCGCACTAATTCTGATCGAAAATCTCACTCCCCTCTCTCTCGCATCCTGTTGCAGGTACGAACGGTGGATCGAAGCCGGGCCTCTGGAGTGGGACGGTGTCGTCGCTCGAGCTGAAGCTGAACATCACGCAGGATATGAACGGCCACGTCTACACCTGTCAGAGCTCGAACGAGGTATTACAGCGGAGCATCAATGTAGCTGTCAATTTGCAAGTACTATGTAGGTATTCGAACGCCTCTAACGAGACTCGCGCGGGAAAAATCCAATTTTCACACATTTGCGAGTCCGCGTCAACATCCACTCACACGCCCATCACTCGTTGTGTTGCTCTTTTTCCCCAGACGAACCAAAGTTTGTAGCACCAGCAGCGACGACGGTGACGGGCGTTGTCGGTGAACCGCTGACCGTTGCCCTGGTGGCCAACGGTAACCCGGGTTCGATTGCCTACACCTGGACCAAGGATGGACAACCGATTGCTGAGTCTGGTAGGTCCGGAAATGCTCTCTCCAGAAACACTCCCAAAAGCTCAGAACACCAAGCTAATCATCGAGTTGCTGTTGCTTGAGAACAAAACCCCGGGAACGAGGGAACGTGACCGCATGCTCCATTAAGATAATCTGTCCGATTAATCTCACCTCCTCCTCATACTTCTGCTCCTCCACTGTCTCTGATCTGAAATCTGATTTGGTGTTCTTTGGTGATGCTTTTTGGTGGGATGGGTTTTGGGAAAACGAAACAATTGCACTACAATCTGATTCGGTTTCGGTTCGTTCTCGCTCACTTGCAGGTGTACCGCGTATCGTCTCCGAGGGACCGATCCTTAACATCACCCGGCTGAAGCGAACCGACGGTGGCGTCTACACATGCGAGGCCATCAACTCCCAGGGGTCGGCGATGATTAATATCACCGTGCAGGTCAAGTGTAAGTAACACGCCGTGTGGCGTTGGATGCTGCTACAAAGTGGGAACCGACGGACGGAGAGTAATGGTGATGGGAGGAGTGATTCCATTTGGCAGTGACCGGTTTCGGCAGTAAACTGGTGGAGTGCTTTTCGTTTCGTTTTACTCGAATCGAAGGCCTGAATTTAAGGTTGCTTCCTGGAAGGTTCCTTTGGTTTGATTCAAAGTATTCGTTTATAATTTAGAGAAGTTAATAGGTTAACAAATTCATTCTGGAAAAGTTTGCAAAAGAATCACAAAATCTAAACAAAATTGACACTATCTACAGCATGGCAAAAAAAAAATGTGTACCCGTGCCTCAAATAATCGATACGATTGTTTTTCATCAAACAACTAACTCAAATTCATTATTTTTTTATGTTAAGGCTATCAAATGAGCCTCAAGAGGTGCGATTAAGATTATAGAACTCGACTGTCGCATCGTTGAAATGAAGATAAACATGAATGAAATGAATGAAATGATTACAATGAAATGAAAACCGTATAATTCAACACAACAGAATATATTGTGGTGGATAAACTTTTATAAAGTGTTTTTCATACCTTGCTTGCTTGAGAAAAACAATCATAACGATCATTTGAGGCACGGGTGGACAAACCTGTTTTTGCATACTGTATCTCTATTTTTCGTCGCTTGATCCCAATTGCCAAGTGAACAAACATTGTTAAAATGTCTCTTCCTGCAGACCTTAGCAGGCTCAATACTTTTGCATCAACCATCCCCGGGCACTGTCCGCTAGCCAGCTGTCGCAGACGACCAGCAATCGTGGCGCAAATAGATTAGAAAAATGGGCCGACGAATGTAACGAACAGGATGGCAAGTCATAAATTGTGCCAACATATTCATTCGCATCGCATCCAACCCGACCAGCCTTTGGGCTACCAAGTAGAGTAGAGCGACCGGATGGTGCCCCGTTTGGGAGTAGTTTCTGCTCTTCTCGCTACAAACGCTCAACGGTCGCGTGGCTCATCGCGTGGGAAAGTGTGGCACACGCCCTTATACCGCTTCGATGCGTACCTCGAGTACGGCTGGACGGCGAGATATAATGTGTGATTTATTTGATGAAATTAGTGTTTTATATTCGACCATCAATCACGCGCGTGTGTGAAGGTGTCTGCGAGTGTGTGGTGCTAGTATTTGCGCCACCCGCTGGCAGCTGGCACGCTTTTGGAAGTGATTTTTGGGACAGGCCCCGGAATGAAGACATAGAAACCGAAACAATCACCAACTGAGGATGTCCCTTCTGGTATTGTGACGCTGGGCCTGGGAATTGATCCTTTTCCCATTCGGATTCGGATCGGTCATCGTGTTCCGGTGCCACGGCGCGACGAATCCTCGTCATCCTCGTTCATGTAAACGCTAATGTCCCTTCCGGACCGGGCCGAGTTCAAATGGTCCGTAAATAATGGATTAAAAGTGTCCCCGTGCCCGAGCCCGAGTGTTTCCGAGACCGAGCGCTTTAGGTCTATCGCTGGTTGGGGCTAGTGGCTGGTTAGTTCTGTGGCAGCCCTCGGGCTCCAAAATCTGCGATCCGAGAGTGAAAGGAAACCCATAATCAGTATTCATTACGGTTCGGCCATCAATCATGGTATTTGGTCGAAATCGTCATGTTTCATTAGCGAAACCCTCGGTGGAACGAGTTCGCAACAAGCAGTGTGATTGGCTAATTGGAACAGAACTCCCCCCGTGCTTGTAGCACATTTCAAATTAGTCGCTGAATTTCGAAGTTTTCTGTTTTTTTTTGTGGTATGCTTCGACTGGGGTTCTCTACCCTGGTAGACACATCCGCTTTCAATGAAGCCGCATCCTGTCAACGACGACGTAATCAATCGCGCTCAACCCTGTCAAATGGAGGGGAATTCGTCGTCGTCGTCCTTCAACGAATGACGGGATGGTGTCGAGAAGGTGTTGCGATTGAATTGGTTGAGTGGAAATCATTTAAATTAGCGCAATTTCCCCGGTAACGCCTGTTTGAGGTTGCGATGAAGAGGGTAATCTGTCACGGGATGACATTACACAACTTGAAGCAAGGAGATCAATTTTCTGCTCTTTACTTTTTATCTGTAGCCGGACCATTTCTGTAGGGACTACGAATTGTGAGAAGCCCTGATTGACTGTTTAATGTACAAGTTATGTTTTCACTATCCGCACACAAACGCGCACATGACACGCAGCACAATTGCGCACAGTGAATGCGAAAGAAAATTAAAGTAATTTGTAACTAACCACAGGAGAGCAATCCCACCACGAAAGGGAATCCTCCGACGACCTCCATCGGTGCTTTTGCAGAGTAATTTACCAAATGGAAGCTGAATAAAATGAACATCATCACACATACACATCGCCCAGTCCAGTTCGTGGCAGTTCGTGGAAGGACAGAATAGAGACGAAATAAACCCCGAACCGTACTCAACGGCACAGCGTTTTCGTGGATGGAGCTCCATCGGAAGCTTCCAAATTTGTCGCGCCATTGCTCTTTTCCCCGCCGGCTGGACCGGGCCTGTACCGCAATAGCGCATTGACAATGACATGATGATTACCTCCTGGGGTTTGCCGAGGCATTCTTCGTGGCTCCTCGCTCCCCAAACAACATTCCCTCCCTCCCTGGGTTATGGGCTGGGAGAAAATCAATAAAACGCCTGGTCGGTTTGTGCTTTCCTCCTCGAGACCTCGTGGTGGTTGTGGTCGAAATGGTTTGTCAGCGGGAGGTATTCCACTACCGCCGTCAACGAAATAGGTGATGATGATGCCAAGGTCCACCAGGGTGCCAGAGAAGAAATAGCAACGCTTTGATCCTAAGTTGAAACCTCACGCACTATATCTATTTCCTCGGAAACTCCGAAGCCAACCGCCGGTAAGGGTTTGGGTCCTAAGAATGAAAGAACGTACGAATTACGGTTGCCTCGTTGCCTGGAGAACTAAGCGTGCTCCATTACCTTACGAAGGATGTAAGGATGTCCTTGAGCAACTATAAGACACTTGTACCCGCTGGAACACTCCGAATGGCACTTTAATTGGCAATCTATGGGTTAAAAAAAGACGAACCTTAGATTCTCGAGCTACGTGACGAAACAAAAGCATCCCTGGGCACCGCAAGAAGCTGCTATTGAAGTGTGGAGAAGTTTTTGGAGAAAATCCAGTTTCACGTTTGACATTCGCTGGTGAGAGACAAGAAGGATGAGCTACACTCGAACTAAACTTCATGGTCGGTAGTTAGCCGTTGTTTCGAAGCTCCTCCTAAGCTAAACTTATTTCACGTCAGAAAACAGGGTCTGCGTGTCTCTAGCACAAAAGATCAACCACCAGCACTGCAATTCCTGGTCTGCCTGGGAGAAAGTATCCCTCCGGGCTCTTGGCACAAACTTTTCTCTCACATACAGCACCAGCCTGCCAACCAATTGACGTAATCAGCGGCAGTGCTCGGTGTGTATGCTTCGGGAATGCACACGAAATGCACTCCGTCACTGAATACCATCAGAGAAGGATCCTCAACGAACCAGGAAACAAAAGACCAGTCCAAGGGACCAAGTTGGAGTCAGTTGTTGGGCACGTTGTTTGTTCTAGCCCGAGTCGAACTCGTAAGTCGATTGACCGGCCGGCATCCTGCTCAAGTTGCATTTGACCGGGTACCTGTGATGCCCGGCTAGCCCAGCCGGATACCATGTGGCCTTGTTAAAAAGGATATACGAGCTGCAGCACTCCAGCCCACGTTTCTTCCCAAAAGATCGTGCCCAGAGTTTCGATGGGACTCCGTCGGTTGGCTCACAGTTTGATGGGAAGGGAAAAGTTTAGTCGCAGTTTGAGTCCAGTCGCTTAGTTCGCTTGATTGCCGTCAGAAGGAAAGTTTGCCTCTCAAATGGCTGATTGATTTTAATGCCACTCGCCGCCATTCCCATTTCGTTGCTACAGACATGCTGTGATGACTTGGATGTGTTGAAGAGTTGTAGAACTGCCAAATGTTTGGTGAATTAAATAAAAAACAATTCATCACGAGGGTACCTCATACATTTGTATAATCAACACTCACGCGTTCTCATTGCGCTGCTGTATGTAAACCGTTTTGTAATCCCATCCCATTGCTCTCTTTCCATCGACAGATGCTGCGACGATAAAAGCCGTCTCCGAGCCAGTAATCGTAAATCCGGGCGAAAACGCAACACTCAACTGCACCGTCGATGGTAAGTAAATACACGCGCGCGCGCCCATGCTTTTCGGTTCCATTCCGGCCCATTCTAGACCGGTTACCCGACCCCGGGGGCCCTGGGTGGGGGAATTATGAAATTTTGATGCTACCGAAAGGGGCGAATGCGTTTTATATTGGCTGACTGGCTGATTGCGCACAGGACGCTCAACAGACCCCAGACCGGGCCCTTTTTTACTATAACTGTTACTTCTCTGAAATTCAAATACGATCCGAAGCTAAATATATTTTGAATAAAGCATGGCGTGGTAAAGCTATTTGCAAATAGAAAATAGGGTGCTGTTTGCCCGTTTCGCGCTGGGATTTTATGCATAATTCGGTTCGGTAAAGAGCATAAAAAGTGCAAACCAGACTTTTGATCGCAAAACAGAACTGCTTTCTGCTGACGTAGACACTAGGCATTCGCCATCGTGGAGCTATTTGTGTAAAGCTAATAAATTCAACGCAGTGTATTTTTTTTCCTCCACTTTTTCTTTAGTGGACATATTGGCAACTGGGAGGTGGACACAGCCCTAACCTTAGCACACACGAAAAAAGGAGAAATTAAAAAAAACCCGTGCACTGTCCATTACAGACAGAAGAGGTAGACCGAAACGCTGCTCTCTATTGCTGTCGTTGGCCCGGTTTTGGGATAGCCACAAAAGCCTCGTACTTACCGGGGTTGGTGTTTCGATGCCAATTCCACCCAAAAACCTGGAATGCCATTTGGTTCGCTCCTGACCAGGCTGCCCTTTGTGGATAGCGATAGAGGTGCTGTATGACCATCGCGAACATGACCACAACGCAAGCGCTCGCAAGCGCCACTCGTTCATTAGATCCAGTCCAGTGTTAAGTGAGGAGCAGAGACTGCATCGACGGTGCATTTGCCGTTCCAGCCGTGTGGCCATTTCCATTGCATCCGGTCAACAGACGCGCCATGGCGTGGTGGCGATATGACAAGCACTTCTGCCAGGAGCCTACCTACCGTTTGACTAGCGCGCGACCCAATGACCCGACAAACAAAGGTCCGTGGTCCCAGGGAATGAATTGCTGGCTGGAACACAGTAATGTCCTAGATCCTGCGTGGTGCCGTCATTCCGGGAGCCATTCCGCTGCTTTTGCCAGCACAGAACACGATACGCAGAATGCAGTGGTGGTGCGAAATGGAACAGTGAGGAAAAGCGATGATGGAATTGCGAGAATAACACGCATTTTCTCACTGGTGTGGAACGAAAAATCTCGTGAAAATGCAGCGCATCCAGCGAACTAACACACAGCGTACGACGAGTGCAAACACCACTCCGCTGCCGCTGCCTGGCAGATAGTTGACTGGACTGGCCGGTTATAGGAGTTGCCACCAATCCGGTACCACATTCGCCAGCATCCGCACAGTGCCACATGCCTCGTTCTGCCGCGTCTTGGCTGGCTCGCGAGAAGAGAATCCAAACGCAAACAAAAAACAAAAAACAAAATGAAGAATCGTCTCTCGCTCGCTCTCTATTCACGCAACGCATTCGTAGGGCTATGACCTGCCAAAGGGCTTTTTTTTCCTCGCCTTTCACTAGCTCGTATGTCATAACGTGTGCGCGTGTGTATGAGTAACACTTTTCCATTTCCATTCGCAAAAACCCAGGAAAGCCATTAACACCGGAGCACATTCGCTGGGAGCGGACCGGCTACGACCTGTCGCTGAAAACGTCAACGACCTATGTCAATGGAACGAGCACGCTGCTGGTGAAGGATGCACACCGGGACGACGTGGGCAATTTCCGGTGCATCGCGGACAACCGCGTCGCTGGCGGCAAAGCTTCCACTCGCGACGTGCTGCTGATTGTCAAGTGTAGGTTTTGTACCATTTTGCCTTTGCTTTCCAGTGTTGTCTATTCTATTAACTATCTTATCATGATTTTATCATGTTTTCTTTGCCACTTTGGTGTCTAGTCCGTTGTATAGCATTCCCTATTTACTTTTGTGTTTCCTTAACTGTTCTTTATTCTCTCGCGCTCAATCGTCGCCTCCTTCACTGTGATTTTATTTTCTTTACATTTGTTTCTTTTTGTAGTTTGCTTTTCTACTTTGTTGAGTAATGTTCTGAGCGAACCTTTCTGTCCCTTATTTTTCATTAAAAAAAATCTTTTCTGTTCAATTATCGTGAAAATTCGAAAAGTACTGTCTTCCTTTCCTTTGTTACTAAAAATAAGCTTTTAAATTGTTTAGTTTATTTTCATGTAGTGAATAATTAACTTCAAATCTCTTTTCTTCTCCACCACGAAAAGTCGCCCCGGAGATCGACCAATCGGCGGCCACTCTGCGCGGTGCGGCCGGTTCCGGTGAGCGGGCCGAGTTGCCGTGCCGTGCGAAGGCTGCCCCAGCTCCCACCTTCCAGTGGTTCCGCAACGGTGCCAAGCTGCGTGTCAACCAAACGTCCAAGTATCTGGCCACCGAACGCCAGCTCGATCCACTGACGTACGAATCCGTGCTGCTGATCGAGCGCACCGCCACCGCGGACTATGGCGAGTACGAGTGTCGGGCAGAGAATGAGCTCGGCGTGGCCCGTGGCACGGGTCGGTTGGATGTGAAGTCCGCTCCGGAACCACCGATCACGCTGGCCGTGCTCAACGTGACCCACAGTACGGTAACGCTCGGTTGGACCCCCGGCTTCGACGGTGGTCATCGATCGACGTTCCGCGTGCGGTATCGTGAGGCCCACAGTGAGCGGTACCGGTACGAGGATGTGCCACCGAAC
>NC_064878.1:9205000-9212500 GCF_943734665.1 Anopheles aquasalis | reverse complement strand
ACAGCAATCGGCCAAGTCGCAAGAGAACCGCAGGTGTTGAAAAGGACATCAATCATGATTAAAACTTCTCATCACCATCGTGATGCCCTGATGCGTCATTAAGAGCATCGCCAGGATGGCGCTGAAGCGACTGCAGAATAATGATTCACATGCAAGCAATTTGCAATCAGAGTTTGGGCAGCATTTTTGCACCAGATGTATCTTAGATTATCAATCATGTAACGATTGAGTGGTCTCGCCACTGCGGACATTTTCAATCATAATTGGCTTGCATTTCCTTTAGCGCAGATCCTGGAACGAGTGAGCACGTGAATGGCGAACCGGAACAGTTCGATGAACATCGATGATTTGTGTTCCTTTTTTTTATTAATCCGCTCTCTCTTTAAATCGTCGCCATAGACACATCGCATCCAGGCAGCAAGTCGGGCACGTTCGAGATGTATGCACCGAGCTCGTATAATGATACGGTAACGGGCGAAACGTTGTCCAGCATCTCGGAGAAGAGTGATGGGTACTCGAATGATGGCAGTCAGCAGGATGGCATGGTACGTAGAAAACTATCTAATGTCTTTTTTTTTATTACTTAGCCACTCACTTCCCTAACATTTCCAGGATGAAACACGCCAGAAGGCTGCCTCGACGTACCTTATCGATGGAGTTGATCTGCCACCGCCACGATATCAGCCGGATGGAAGTCTCCCTCACTACATTAGTGATGTCGGCAGTGGAAGTGGTGAGTTTTGTGGTGAAAACAGCGGAATATCCTTTCTCCCGAGGATATCCTATAGCGAGCATGTGATGAAAGCTTCCCAATTCGGGCAGAATCCTTATTCGAGCAGCTGCTTGAAACTCGCTACAGCTTTGTTTGAGACTTTTTGCTTAAGCTTTTGGGAAATTAATGGGTTTAATTCCTTAAGAATATAAATAAGATTGAGAATGGGGATTCTATTCTGTAATTTTTAAAAGTTTTACTATCCTATTTTATCAGTGTATTATGTTGTTTTGGAAGGGAATTATGTTAAAATTGAAACCAACAACTCTTTGGAATGTCTGCTCTCTCTATTCTTTCGATTCTATCTCTTAATAATTACGGCCTCACTCGTACGATGCCAGCAAAAAACAAAACACTTTGGAATGAAATCTGGTATCTGATAGCAAACACCAAAACATTGTATCTATTTTATTCAGGAGCAGCTACCATCGATGGTCCTCCCATGGATGGCTCGTACTACAACATGAACAACGGTCGATACCTCGCCTACCCGCCGGTGGTAAGTGGCTTCCACGTTCAGAAGCACTTCTTTTGATTCACTCAAAAGCCTTAACATTGTGTTATGTCTCGTATCGCTGTGTTGCAGGAAGCGGAAAGCGCATCGGAGACGCTACGACGCATCGCACGGAACATGGTTCCACCGCCAGATGTAACACATCACACACATCCGCACCGGGCCATGGGCGGCTTCGGTCCCGACGGCACGACGCTCGTATCGGCGCTCCCCCTAGCCAATCTCGGCGCTAGCGGTAACATCGCAAATGCCGTCCAATCGACACCGAAACAACCTCAGGGAATACTGAAGGATCCGAGGCGCAGCAACAGCAATGCGAGTGGCACCTTTACCTTCCCCAGCTCACTATCGACGCAAACGTTCCAAGCGACACCATCGCCTACGATTCAGGAACCGGTGTATGGTGGTGGTGGTGGTGGTGGTGGTGGATTGCCGGTCGGTTTGCTAGCTATGGTACCACCGTCCAGCGGGAATGGTATGCTGATGGGCACGTACGATCCACCGGGAAGCTCCAGTCTAGCGTCGATCAACGTTTCGCTCGGTTACACCGACGGTGATGGGCATCTGGTGTAGAGGTGGTGATGCAATGATGTAACGTACGACGTACAGCTCCCAAAACAAAACGAGGCCATGCAATCGAAAGGGGTGTAAGAACGGGTGTTGTTGTAAAGCTTTAAATGTGTAAGACGCGCGTTCGCTAGGGCTTAAGGGGGTACTTCTTTATGCGGACCTCACAGTTCTTCACCTTGTTTGTTCTTTTCTTATTTGATTCCTGACGAAAACTTCCTTTTTGACGCACAGTTCATTGCTATGTTTAACAATCGATGGAAACACCATGTTTTGCGATGCTTCAGTAAAGTGCAGTATTTGTGCAATGCCAGTGGAAGACAGAGCTTATCAAAGTCAAAATGAAATATTCGATGCAATAAGAAAAAAAAATGGTCAAAGTGCCACCTAAAGTCGTCAATTAGATTAGATACAGTCTAATGCTTTTACCAAATACTTCGTTAATGTTACTTCGCCTGTTTGAGTTTGTGCGTTAGGTCGAGCTTCAATGGTTTATGTTTCACAGAACCAACATGCTACGGTTAATGTTAAATTTTGTGTCTATTCAGTCAAACCACACGTTGTCTTTGTAGCATTTATACCTCAACTTAAGTGCACCCGGTCTGCAATATAGGTTTTTCCAAATACTGCTTGCAGTTGTAAACTGCACTAGCCTTAACGGGAATCCGTTTTGAAGTTTGTACCGTAACGTAAAGTCGATCGATGTTATTTTAAATTAGCATTAACGGTGGCCAAAGAGACTGTGCAGAGGTGAAGCAGTTAACATCATATGTTAACAAATGATTGCGATTGATCTGCAGATCGAATTTACGAGCGATTGCTGCACTGGTGCGCTCTGGTTAACAATAATTTGGATTAAAATGTTTACTAGCTAGATGATTCCATAACATGGAGTTTCGAGACAGATGATGCTGATGATGATGGTACAAGTTTTGCAAAACCTAGCTCACTGCCCCGTACGCTTCCGTTTTATGAACAGAAGCTACCACGTCGAGACCGTCCGAGTGGCCCGACGCTGTACAAACACTCACCAGGTCCATACCATTGCAGCATGATCTCATCATTGCTATCACACCACAAAATTCGTGTCCGTGGACTCGGTTTATACGTGTGCCTGCTCAAGGGCAGCCTATTTTATCTTTCCCAGCATGCAATCGTTTAGAATAGTAGATAGAATGAATCAAATTTTAAAAGTGACCAACATCGAATCCAAGTATGATAAAGAAACAGAAAAACATTATCGAATGTAACAAAGTGTCAACCGCTCCATAGAGTAAATTTACAAGAACACAAATGGAACAAAATGGAATAGTTGGTAGCGGCAGAATAGAATGTTGTATGGCCTTGTCGTACAAATACTTTTTATTCATATTCAATAACAAAAATGAAACACACACGCGGACATTTTGCTATATTATGTGAATAAAGTGCAAAATATTGAACGTAACATTAATTAAAAAAAAGTTTTTTGAATTTTATTCAACGCGACAACTAGAACGCTTCTTGTACTACAATCAATTAAAAAATATAAAGAAACAGTATGCTTTATATGATGTGACATGTGAAAAACAAAAAGTGCGATATTCCCTGTGAAGGAATCCGTCATGCACGCATATCCTGTTTCCCATACCGGGAATCGAACCCGGGCCTTCTGGGTGAAAGCCAGATATCCTAGCCACTAGACCATATGGGAGTTGGTAACTGGAGTTAATGCTGAGCAACATGGTGGAACTTTCATGCATCCTGTTTGCTTTCCTTGAAGCGTGCTCAAAGATGCCTAGCAAACGTGTCTGCAATTTATGCTCGATATTTGAAATTAGATTTTTTTTTGGTGTTGTTTGATGGCATTGATTGATGTTTCTACGATTGGCATCGATTTTGGCATCGATTGATGTTTCTACGAAGCATTATGTATTTGGACGTTGTACCAATATTAGTGTGGAGTGCTATGTCATTGCAAGAATGTATCCAGCAACGGAATCTTGAAATGTGTCGGGGAAAATAAATAATAATGCACCTAAAAACATAAAATGGAGACGCATGGTGCCCCGTGTGAAAAACACCATGCGTCTCCATCAATGCGAATTTTTCTTCGCTCTTCCAACTAAATCTCTAATTTGATTCTATTTTATTTAAAATCTTAAACACCTTCACTCTCTTGCATATCCATGTCCTTCAATGCGCTAAAAGCAAAGCTCGGCAGCGAACAGTAAACGCTTTACACGCTGGCAGTGGCTGTATGTGTAGCTGTCAAACACGGTCAAGCTGGGGGCTTGGGACTGCTGAACAGCTGATCAATGGGTTTGCTGCCGTGAAAAATTACCCACACGACCACTCCCCTACCAACCCCTTTTTTGCCAATAAACTGCCGACATTCTAAGACATCGTTCCTAGGCAACAGCGTTCCTTACTGCAGTATGCTTGACAGCTTGCCACCTTGACACGAACACAAGCAAACTGTGGCAACATTTCATTTATCTCAAGAATGAAACAGAGAAACAGTCTCTCTCTATCTCTTTGTGGGTCGAGGAAACATGGATAAAAATAATTCTCTCACAGTCCCATAAAGCATGTTTACTGCATACACAAAGCATGGCTGTGTGCGTGCGCCCTAATCCCGCCAGTACGATAGCGTTGCAGAGAGCTGTTGCGCATGCTGCGATACGATGAGGACGCTGCTAGCCGCAACCTTGCACAGCTGTTTTCGTGGAACATGGCACATAACGCGGTGGTCCAAGCAACCACCGCGTGCTACCGAACCCGGCCTGAGCGGTTGGTTTGTTATGGTCGAGTCCCGCAGTAACGAGCGGACCGAACATGACCGAACTCACACGACGGTGAAGCAACATGCAGCTTTCCGTGTGATGGTGATGGCATTGCGAGAGAACGATCCTGAGAGACTCAACAGAGAGAGAGAGCAAACCTGATGATGGATTTCCCGATGAATCATAGCGAGCGAGTATTATAAAATGGTGACACATTTGAGCATCCTACTATTTTTCAATTCATAACACACACGTCTTCACGATATTACAACCACCATTTGATCCTGCAAAGCTACAAAATCCTTAACGGGAAACGACCGTTAGCGCGCTCTGTCAACGAGAAGTTCGTGAGTGTCGTGGCGGCATCACTCACGTTACGGCTCACTCAAGCGCAGCATCATGGATCTCATCAGTTGAGGTCGAAACGTTGTAGCCAGAGGATGTCCTTTTGGCCGCCGGTGTGAGCAACGCGCTGTACGGTACGGCCGCTCGCTAGCTAGCGAGAAGGTGTTTGTGTCTTTCTCTTCACCGCACTCCGCCTGACTGTGGCGCGCTTAGTGCTTCCATTATTCAAAGCATCATCTGCCGCACCATCATCCAGCATCCCAGTGTGAGGTATGCTACTGCTGCTGCTGCTGCTGTGAAGTGCGCGTGTCTGGTGCAGTGCATTAAAGTTTGAAAACCTTTTTTTTGTACGCTTCAGCATTTCCTTCACTGTTGGCTCTGCTTTTACGGTGGAAACTGTACACCCGGTGGAAGTGAAGTAACGCATCAGCGAAGTGATGTCTCCCTCTGGCTGCTCTCTCTCTCTCTCTCTCTCTCTCTCTCTCTCTCTCTCTCTCTCTCTCTCTCTCTCTCTCTCTCTTTCGCTCAACTCTGTTGATTTTGGTTGTTTTCCGCACTTCCTGTCTGCGGCATACATGACGCGGCTCATCCTCCTGGCCTTGCTCGAACGATCGAAACCAAACGCGAGGAAGATTCTATTCCTGCATTCCCTCTCGTGTGAAGTGAATTTGGCAGTGTTACGGGGTGTGTGTTTTCTGCGGATGGTGGCTTGCGTCCGTCCGTCCGACCATGCGTGCGTTAATATTGTTTTGGATTCTTTTTCAATCCTCTTGCCCTCCACTGTGTGCATTAATAAAATTAGCTCGCGGATCGAGGACGGTCTGTGCTTAACGTAGAGCGATCGGGGCACAGGAACGGCAGAGGTAGTGGAAAGGGTTTGAATGAGGTTGAAAAATGATTGTTGAACATTCGTTTTACACACCTTTCGTTTTGAGGTATTTTTTTTCTCTCTCTCTGTTGTTTCAAGATACCTTTCGAGGGTAAGATGAGTAGTTCATACAGGAAAGCAGGAACATATTTTAGAATTGTTCGTACGATTGTGGATTCCATTGCCGGTAGAAAGGTTTTAAGTAAAGAATGGTCTCTTCAAAGAAAACTCTCCAATTGCATGTAAACAAATATGGATTTAACAAACTGCAGAGTTCTATGCAGTAGGATTGATGGTTCTGTTGCATTTGAACACAATAAGCGCGTGTCTATTGATGTTATACCGCGAGCGTGATTAGCTTTTGATCGATGTTTCATTCAATTAAATTTAACTTAATTGCTTATTTTAGTTTTGATCAAAGCAATAAAAGGAAGATTTAATAACAAAAAAATCAAAAAGAGGAACAAAAGACTATGAACAGCAGCATGAAGGAGCATTCTGCAAAACAGGTATTCGGAACAAAACCAAAACATGCCTCAGAACTTTTCAAAGAATCCAACATTGAAAGTGTTTTGAATCTAAGATCAGTTTCCTTCGGAAGCACCATCCTATAAGCATGTTAATTCATTTAATTCAAAATAATTGCTTGAATGTCCTTGCCATACATCCACGTACGGCACGTTATCAATACACGCCTCACCCGTAATGCCCGATCGTAACTTTTTATGCCGGTAAATGCATCTCCCATCCAACCGCTCGCTTGAAGGCGAAAGCGGAAATCAAAAGAAAGAAACCACCAAAGCCACAACAGCGTGCCACAGGACGGAGCCAAAAGGTGGTTCCTGGTGCCGGTGCCGATGCTGCGAATAAGGCAAAGGAAGAACCAAAAAAACCCACCGGTGACACCGAGGACAAGAAGGCCGGAAGGGAAAACATCGCAAACGAGACGGCAGTCGGGCTGAGTTTTGCCCCCGGGGGGCAGCTCGCCCGATGGCCTGGGTGATATTTTTGTAGCCCGGCAGGTCGGAACATCGCGCGGCGCGATCTTAAAATATCGACCCCACCGAACGCACCCATTCGTAGTCGAGCCGTGGCAGGGTGAACATCGAGATCTCTTTGGCGCTGTCTCTGCATCAACCTCATCATCGCTCATCGCAGCCGCAGAAAAGAAGAAAGTGCCCAGTGGCCGCCAGGGGCTAGTGCGTTGTGCCTTGTGCCTGGTGTGCATGTTCAGTGCCTGGTCTGGTGGGTAAAATGAGCAAAAACCGGGCCGTGGATTACGGTTTTTGCTTCTCCGCTTCGCACCATCCTCACTCCAGCTCCAGTAGCAGTGTGTTAGCGCAGATAATCTGCGTCCGAATCTGTGGTTCAAAGTGTGTCTGTGTGTCTGTGTCTGTGTACGCAGCGAGTAGATAAAAGGGATTCAAAATTCCCAACCTCGGGGGCCACGAGTGAATGCGTTAGATAATCAAAGTGTTCTAATCAACTCCGGTGATGGAAAATGGTTCCCGGCTTTTCGAATGAAAATTCAGCTGAGAAAGAAAATAGAAAATCCAAAAGCCTGCCCGTGCCTGTGAAAACTCGCTCCCCAGTTCGGGTGTGTGACGGAAAATTTGATCACGGGAAAAGCGAGCAAGTGAAAAATTTTATTTTTAAAATACCTCATTCG
>NC_064878.1:9195000-9202500 GCF_943734665.1 Anopheles aquasalis | reverse complement strand
AGAATGAAATGAAATCTTTTCATGCATTTTCATTTACAAAGAGGCTTTCCCTTCATAAGAGCGGACTTAAGAATATTAAATATCTTTATGTTTTGTGTCTCGTGACCATTTTTTTCCTTTTATCAAAGGACATCAAATCACAAAAACCCAAATCAAAGGACATCCGACCAACCTAAAGAATCGTTTGGCATTAAAATGTAAAGCAACTAAATCGGAAATCACCCCCAGCTTGTATTAAAAGTAGCAATGATTTCAATTTAAGTGCTCTGGTCGACTACGAACGGACAGACGTTGTGCTGGCCCTGAAGTCCTTGAACGCCACGATCCTTGTGCAGCGATAGCGAACGTGTACACACTCACTGTTTAGTATTCCAGTCGCATTGTCTCGCTCGCGGTGGTGGCAAATAAATAGAGAAATTCCCAACAACAACACCGCCAATACTCTCCAGTTCTCCAACTCCATTGTCCTTTCGTCTCACTTCTCGTCCAAGTGATTCCTATTAAGCCATACTGTCTCTTTCTTCCTCCTCTGCTTGTCTTGCCAATCACCGACCAACCAACCGAGTAGGAAGACAATTCCCTGAACGCTTGTCGTGGGAGCAATCGTGGACTATCGGATTGTATCGGACACCACGAGGCACAAGTAAGTGCTGGTGTAGCGCATGGCACGGTACAGCGAAGGTCACGAATTGCGGCAATCTCAGCCAGCCGGAGAGTTCCTCCAGCAGCGGGAAATCGGGTCGAACAACGCGAACCATCTTCCCAGCAACTGTGAACTCGTTCTACTACTCTTCGCGCATGCATGCAATGTGCTTCGGTGCCATGTCGGCGAATAATAATGAATTGGTACTAAGTCACACGTACGGTACGTGTGCGCGATGGGTGCTGATTGCTCGTTGCATACTCCCACAACGATTTGTTATCCTTTCTTCTTTTGATTTAACAAAACAACCACATACGTGCCCGGGCCCGGGGGGCCCAGTGGTGTGAAAACAATTTGAGAAATTAAAGCAAACATTTCGCCTCCCCCGAGTTGGGGTGGGGCATTAGTGAGTCGACATTATGAAGAGCATTACAGTAATTACACGAAAACAGCATCATTCACTGTTATTGCTCCGTGGAATGATGATTGAAATTACACAAACACTCGAGTGGATTCCATTAAATTGGCGTTTGTTTCTGTTCTTCAACAACTTTTTCCACTTTGATTCCACTTTTGATCTCGAACTGTACTCAAGCCAACGAGGCTGGCTATAAGATTTTGGCAACTTGTTGCTTGTTCATTTGAAAAAGATATCCTAAGAAAGGTTGGTAAATAAAACCTCCCTGGTAAATAAAACAGGAAGTCACAACCTTATCCGCACTTTGCTACGGCAACGAAGCCCATTAGCCGCTCTAATTTATGAGCATGTTGGCCACCGAGGCTAGCCTTCCACCGATTCGACAGCTGGCCTGGCTGCTCCCCAAAAACCACTCAAGACCCACTCCAAATGAAGCGGAAATGAAACGACTCACTAATTGCTGCTCTACTCGACGGTGCCCCATCACCGCACCGGCGGATCCGAAGCCATTCATTAACGGCAGGACATATAATTTATCCCTTTTGACAGTAAGTTCCTTGTGAAGGTGAAGACCTAGACCCAGAACCCGTGGAACGGGAGATAAGTCATCATTAGTCGCCCGGCACCCAGTCGTCGTCTTATCAAATACCCTCGTAAAGCATTAGCTCGGCCATAAAGTTCAAAAAGCGAATCACCGTGACCTGCACACTGAAGACACAAATTGGATTCGTTTCGGGGAGCAAAACAGCTTTGCTTTAAAGACTCGGCATCGGCTGAATTCAAAATACACATCAAATGGACCGCAAAAACATCTCGGTGAACCAAATAAGCCCAGTCGTTGTCGTCGTCGTTGTCCCAAACTGTGGTTTGACCGGTTGGCCGGTATTCAAGCACTCAAAGTTTTGTCGTGTGGCTTGGTGCCAACTTCAGGTTGACTTCCACATTTTACGACAAGACAAGCGTGAAACCGAGCACATTGAATGGTAAAGTTTTGTTGCCTTAATTTGTGTGCTTATGACGTTCTTGTATCAGATTGTTCCAACAAAACGGGGCAACCAGAATAATACAAAATGACATCACGATGATGTGGCAGATAAAAAGGAAAAAAATGATGCGAAGATAAGCGAACCAATTTGTGTTCGACCAAAGTTCGTGTTTGATTCTTACGACAAAACAGACAATCCCCCCCCTCCGCCCCGAAAAAAGGGACGCAAAACATTGGGTTTTCTGTTGGCTCAATAAACATTGCATATCCAACAGCCTCCAAGCCCCAAACAGAGGTTTCTGGCGCCTCAGGGACCAACCTCTTTGCATCATCACTCGCTGCCATCGATTTTCCGGATAATCCGATTAGGAAGCGAGCTGAAACGAGCCCAAGCAGCAGTGGCTGAGCTTTTACATCATCTCTCGCCGAGGTTTGCCATCATCCAGCAGCCCTTCTTGTGCCCCTTTTTCCGGTGCCCGCGGATAAAATCGATCGACCTGAAAGAACCCACGTGAGTGCGAGAAGAAGCACACAGACACAACAGGGCACCCGGGGAAATAAATAAGACACCAAGAATGAACGGAGAAATACTTCGATGCACATGATTTGTTCGAAGAACCGGCACGCTTTTGATCACCTTATATCCGGCACACCCTATCCTTCGGTGAGAATGTCCGGAATTTAAACGGTAGCTGCTCAGTTGTGGAACGCAATAACGATTTGCAGTAAACCGTTACGCAAATCCTCCTCGCGATGGGTTTGATATCTCATAATCAACTCCACTACATGGAAGAGGAAAGAAAAAGGCAGCACAGCACCTCCACCAGTCTGACGATTTCATGCCAAGTTCCAGCGAAATGGGCGTCTAGGAAAGGCGTGCCACATAATGGTCCGTTGACATGCACCAAGTAATGGAGGAAATCGAAATTGCTTTCCCACCGCACCACACCGCACGGCAAAAGACAACGTCTAGAACGCCCGGTACGTAACCTTGACCAACTTTGCACAACACGCCGGCGGGCACATCGGCCACAAATCAATCTTATCTTGCCAAAAACTTTCTCCAACCTTCGCTATTGTTGTTGTCGCAGAGGAAGCGCTCGTGCACCATGTATCCTATGCCATAAATTGTTGGAAAGTTTTTCACTCCCCAAAAAGCCCCATTTCGTGTGTTGTAGCTTGTTGTTTTGGTTGGATTTTGATGACTTTTTCTGGTTGAAAATGGTGCTGACTTCAGCGTAAGTCAACCATCCATCGGTTATGTTGATATCAAGAAAAGATTTCAACAGAAATCGTACAACGCGGAAGGGCTCTCTTCTGCATCACTGGTCCGAGGGAGACGCACGATGTACAAATATTTACCCTTCGTGGTCCACGTGGCTGCCACTTTCGATGGTCCGATCGATGTCGGAAAATCTCGAAGGAAAAAAAATTGGGCTCTGCTTCTTTGCTGTCGACAGCAGAAAGCACACATCTTAGAACACACGTTGGCACGTATGGTGCTAACACATGACCTCAACGAAAGGCGAAGGCCAATAAAAGCCAAAGCCACCACCGCATCGCCGTCAACACGGTCGCTCATCGTCACCCATCTTAATCGTAGCTCTCCCTGCCAAACGGAGTCTCCTTGGATGGGGGTTTTTTTTGGGCCGATAAATGCTCCGGAAAAAAGGTTGCTGCCTCCGGAAAACTGGGAAGCAGGGGCGGCATCTAAGCAAGCCGCACACATGCCCGACAACAGTTCGTTCCGTCCCGGTCCATTGCTCCACAGGAAGCTGCGTTCCGATAATATTTTTTTTTTTCGTTTTTTCACTTCTTCGACTTCTTATTGGTCTTCCACTTTTAGCTATGATTCCGGACGGCGTGCAGGGATGCTGCCGGTTAGCGAAATACAGCTGTGTGCTTGCGAGGGAGTTGCGAAAAACTGTTGCATGCCCTCGAGCAGCGGATTCGGAGGCGTTTTCGGCTTCGAGAAGGATTTGCGGCTGCCCCCGGCTCCCCATTTTTCTAATGCATCGGAACGTTGGCATGCTCTGCTGGCGGACCGTAGTCGTGCCGTGGTCGTTAGAGGCTTAGGAGACACCACCGTGCCGGCTGTTGCTTCAGGTTTTGGGTTTCAGATCCGGTGGCAAGATGTAACCGGCGTGAGTTATGACCCAGACAATGTGGGATTACTCTTACTCGGAAATTAATGTGACTAGTGAGAGGGAGGACGTGTTGTGAGGGTTTTTTGTTACGGGTTAAATTATCATATTTTATGCTTTATGTTGGGGACTCGTCCAAAACTGAGGGACTCGTCGTCGCAGGACATTGTTGAGGGCACATCTGTTGATTTATGAACTGTTTTTATCCTTTCTTTAATTAATTCTTCCGTTTTTGTCCATTAAATGTAATACTATCAAGACATAAACACTAATACTTTCTAGTAGATGGACATTCTTATGAATATTCGTTCGTTTTACGATACATTTCGTATCAAATTACACATTTTAACCGATTGTCTTTCGTTTTTTTATACTTCCAGACCATGGACCAGAGAGCACGCCCGCTGAATTGTCCAGCAAATCTGTTCCCCAACCAAGTTGCTCCAGCTCACCCTTCACATCCCCATCACTTCTCTCACCATTTTTCAACTCTCCATTGTCCCTGCTCAGTGTCCACCAAGGACCAACTTTCCAAGCATTTGGCACAACTTTGGTTTTCAATTGTCTTATTTTTTCATCCCTTCCCCGTAACACAACTTGCAGAAACTCCTACTACAACGACCAAGAAGACGAGCACCAAACGCGGCAACGACAACGATAAAGACGACGACGACGGCGGCCAAAACGTTGCTCGGCCCAGGCTACGAAACACCGAAACCGATTCATACGAACCGAAATTGACCACATTACGTACGTGTGCACGTAGAGCGAGAGAGAGAGAGACGGTGTGCTGTGGTCAAGGATTATGGCCAGATGGTGAGACGGATGGTGAGCAGTGCAGCCGGTAGCGGAAAGCAGTGCTAGTGAGAAAAGAGGAAACGTGATCGTAGTGCCCGTATTCTGGGACAAAAACCAAAGCCAGTGCCAGTGCCAGAGAGTGTTGTTGTTGTTGTGTAGTGTGTCACAAGCGGTGCTGCTGCTGCTGCTGCTGCTGCTACTAAAAGGGTCACAGCAGCAGCTCGAGAGCTGGAGCTTTGCTGGAGGAATTCTGCCCAAAAGCTGCCAAAATAGAGCCAACGTAGAGCAACACCATGGCTGAAGCAGAGGGAGGATCCGAGCAGGATGATGTTTCATTCCTGCGTACGGTAAGTGTCTAGCGCGCCTTCTTCCAGCAAGCAAGCAAGACTTCCCACCAAATTCCCAGGGATTCAATTAACCGGTGCGCGTCGGTGTAATTGAATTAAACGGTTTCAATGTTCCAATAATGACGATCGCGTAAAGTCAGCGTCAGGACGAGGTGTAAACGAGGGCGTGAAGCAATTGTTAAAACCACTCCCTAGCCCTCAACCACCTCGATGTCGAGCCGTTGGAACGGAAGCCGAAATTTTCCAATTAGGCGCGGTTCGGCGCTCCATAAACCAATCGCCATTAAAAGGGATGCAAACCTCAAAGCCTCCCCCAAAGTCGGTTAAGCCTCGGTTGGTTGCTGTTAACCACCTCGTGGAGGCGTGTCACACAAACACGCACATACAGCCACAGGGGCTTGGTCTTCGTGGTGTGGTCCAGGCCAGCAGCAAATATTTAAGATTTATCGCCTTCGACAGCGAGTTGCCGAGCGTACGTGCGTAATGCCAGAGCGCCTGTTGTCGTGGATGTCGTTGCGGTGGCGGAATCGTTTGCATTATTTATGCATCAATCACATCGGCACCACCCGCAACACCACCACCACCACCACGAGCACCACGAGAGAGGCGCGGTGATGAATAGGATTCACCTTTTTCGGGGTCCGTGTCCCAGTACGTGTTAGGTAATGGGCTTGTTGCATAAGTTATGCGCTCCTTTAATCAAACACACGTTAACCTTTTGATTGCTTTTGCTCGGTGGCGCGATGATCTTTCTTTTTTTTTGTTCCTTTTCATCGTCTTCACATAATCTGGTTTTTGTTCCCGTATTCATTCACTTTTGACTTTCGACTGTTTTTCTGTTCTTAGAACTTCCAGTGTAGCTTCCATTTCCTTTGCTTTGGAAGATCGTATTCAATCTCATTGAAGATAGCCAAATGTTTTAGGAGAATTTGGTTATTTAACTGTCATTAGAAGTTGCGCAATTTTTATTTCAGTTCCACGCTCATACTTGTAAGCAAAATTTCTTTACAACTATTAAAAGTAATTAAAAAAATGTTAAACATTCCCTTCGCAAACTGCCACCTTTAGGCACGTTTTTCACCAAAAAATTAACTTTGAAATTGATTTGCCTCTTCAAAGTTGCTCATCGCATCATCATCACCATCATCATCGTCGACACATTAACGAATCCGGGAGGCCTCGAAACGGAGAAGTCAAACTTTGCTTGCAAATTTCCATTTCTTAATAAACTCTTCTTCTAATGCTCTCATTCTCTCATTCTCTCGTCTCTCGTTTCCAACCAACGAACAACAAAAAAAAAAACGCACACAGGAAGACATGGTGTGCCTGTCCTGCACGGCCACCGGGGAGCGTGTCTGCCTGGCGGCCGAAGGGTTCGGCAACCGGCACTGCTTCCTCGAGAACATCGCAGACAAGAACATCCCACCGGACCTATCGCAGTGCGTGTTCGTGATCGAGCAGGCCCTCTCGGTGCGTGCACTGCAGGAGCTCGTGACGGCGGCCGGATCGGAAACGGTAAGTAATTTTGCTCCCTTGCTAGCCCATGCCCGCGAGGAGTGTGGCGACGACGAGTTCCGCGATCTCGCGACAACAACACACGCGCCCTTCCGCACCCCCATTTTTGGGGGTCTGGTTTCCTTCTTGGTAGTTGTGCAAGTAGCGAGCAATAGAGAAGAGGGCAGGAGGCCAAATGTGGCGATGGTTCCTGGATTTTCTTTTTTTTTTTTTGTTTTTACATTCCACGAGTTTTGCACCCACCACCAAACGCTCTGTTGTTTTTTTGCTCCCCACCCCCACAAACACATAGCCCCGTTTTGAACCCGCCCCCGTTTCCACCCACCCCAGTAGCAGATTCAGCACACATACACACAGTGTAGCACACGACACAACCGATCACACGCTCGATACGCACACTGTTTTGCACAAAGTAATGAAGCGGATAAAGAATTGGCCATTTTGTAAGCACCAACCGCAGCGCACACCAAACCGACACCCGGTAGTGGCCACTAGAATGTAGATAGAAAAGGGGGAAAAAGAAGGGATGGAGGGAAGGAGGGAGGGAGAGGAAGGAAGGAGGTGTGTGGTATTTGCGTGTGGTGTGGTGAGTAGTTTAGCATAAATTATCGATTAGCGAAGCGAATAATGGGTTTCCGTGCAAACCTCCG
>NC_064878.1:9177500-9185000 GCF_943734665.1 Anopheles aquasalis | reverse complement strand
CGCGTATTCCCGGTGGCGCCGACACTCCACCGTGCATGAAGATCTCGCACAACACGTTCGAAACGATGGAGAAGGCCAACTGGGAGTTTTTGCGCCTTTCGCTACCGGTAACGTGTGCCAGCACCTTCATCACGTAAGTGGTCCAGCTGTGTCCCAGAGAAACACTCCGCCTCATCGCGTCCACTTTCAGTGAATCGGAAAAGATGCATCGCTGGGAGGAGATCCGTATCCGGCAGCATCGTCTAATGACGGAGGTGGATCACACCGCACCGGCCCATCTCGATCACATCATGCGCAGTGGATTCACGATGAACGACATCAAGGGTCTGCACCGTAACTACTCCGAAGATGCAGCCGAAGGGGACGATATGATGCGCAATGGGCCAGCCCGTCCATCACGCCATGCAGCACGCGGTGGCCTTAGCCCACCGGGCATCGAAATCAACGGAGAAGCGACGAGTGACGGTGAACTGAACGCTTACTCCGACAACGAGCTCGAAGGTGCGATGGAGGGTGATGGGCGTAAGAAGCGTGGCCGCAGTCCGTTCCGGTTGTTCGGTAAGAAGCGTGACCAGAGCAAGGATAAGCTAAAGGATCGCCGTACCCCGGAACCGGAACCAGCGCAGCGCAAGAGCAACCTGAAGGTGACGCAACGGGGTCAACCGACCCGTCTGTCGAGCGGTGATCTTCGTTCGCAGCCACCGATGGTCCCGGAGCGGAAGGCGATGGGTGGTAGCCCACAGGTCGAATCGTTCGGTAACGAAGTGTACGATGCCGACTGTCTGCGGCTGATCAACGAGTACTTTTACGGTGTGCGCATCTTCCCGGGTCAGGATCCGACGCATGTGTACGTGGGCTGGGTCACGACGCAGTATCACGTCCACAGCAAGGAGTTTGGCCAGAACAAGGTGCGCCACGCGGCGATCTACGTTGAGGATGAGAACGAAAAGACGGTGGAGATGTAAGTAGCACAGTTCGTGTTTTTCCCGGCAACGATGTTACGATTCCTTTTCTTCCGTTAACGACTTTAGTGTCAATCGGCAGTCCTGCTATATGGTGCGTGCCGATGAGCTGTTCAACGAAGTGACACAAGATTCGTCCGGTAAGGGAGCGTCGCAGGGTATGTTTGTTGGTTGCTTTGTCGATACGGCCACCGGAACGATCCGGTTTACGTGCGAGGGTAAGGAAACGTCGCACGTGTTCCTGATGGAACCGGACACGAAGCTGTTCCCGGCGATCTTTGTCGAGGCGACGAGTAAGGAGATTTTGCAGATTGAGCTCGGTCGTACACCGACCACACTGCCACTGTCGGCGGCCGTGTTGCCGACGAGTGATAAGCATATCAACCCGCAGTTCCCACCGAGACTGAAGGTGCAGTGTTTGAAGCCACACCAGTGGGCACGGGTACCGAATACGGCGCTGCAGGTGCATGCCCTGAAGCTTTCTGACATTCGGGGTTGGTCGATGCTGTGTGAGGATCCGGTGTCGATGCTGGCACTGCACATCCCCGAGGAGGATCGCTGTATCGATATTCTGGAGTTGATCGAGATCGATCGGTTGTTGCAGTTCCATGCGCACACGCTTACGCTGTATTCGGCGCTCTGCTATCAATCGAACTATCGGGCGGCCCACGCGCTGTGCTCGCATGTCGATCAGAAGCAGCTGCTGTACGCGATCCAGTCGGAGTACATGAGTGGACCGTTGCGGCTTGGTTTTTACGATCTGCTCATTTCACTGCATCTCGAGTCGCATGCTACCACTATGTGAGTATCAGCTGACATTGTATTGTAAGTATTTCGTGAGATGATCGGAGATTTAATACCTATTTTACTTCACTTCCAACAGGGAGGTATGCAAGAATGAGTACATCATTCCGCTCGGTGCGGATCTGAAGGAGCTGTACCATGATCCGGAAATGTGTCACTCGCTCCGTTCGCTGCAGACACTGTCCGTGCGGCCGGAGATGAACATGACCGAGATTGCGTAAGTAGCCTCAAACCCGGTGTGACCGTACTATTAATCCACTGTGCCAACTTGTGACTAACCAACACCACCAGCACCACCCAAACGGGCACGAATGATACCCTGGAATAGAAGGCACGCTTTGGGCACCGCCTATTCATGGTATTCTCCGCACACATTTACTGATCTCACTCTAACCTCCCGCTAACACCGTGGAACTCCGAGACCGCGAACTAGATCGAGTAGACTTCTGTTTTGTGATCAGGGGAAAGGTCAGAGTTAGCGAAATCATCTGTAGCAGTCTCTTGGGCGTTTCGTGTACGTGGGTGAATCATATATTTATGCGATAACTTTTATTTTTGTAAATTGCTTTTATGTTTCAAAGCAAAAGAAGGTTTTTTTTTAATTTTTCTATGCAATCTCTTGATTCCGAAACATATTTTTTCAAGCGGATAGGAAACTTTTTAAATGTTTCAAATTGAGCCTCTGCATCTCTGTTGAAACTTTTGCCTCCCGAAGACTGTAATGAAGATTTTATAATGTTTTCCACCTTAGTTGCTCCAATTTTTCCGCAATAAAGGCTGCAATTGTTTGGGTGGCGACCATTTTCATGGAGCAGGAACTCTTTCTTATCGTGAACTCGTGATTAAATATTAAAAATAATCACGGTACCTCTTGCTCCGGAACCGTTACTGTGGACACTGAGAGAGAGAGTCGAACAGGAAAAAAAAAACAGATACATTCTTTTTTCAATTTTTCATGACAGTGCGACGAAAATTGTCGTTTATATTTGATTCACTCACGTATATTTCGATCCCAGGGCTAAAAGGCCCCTTGAAGTAGTAGCTAAGTCAATGTTTCCCAGCTCGGTTCAGTATTTCAAACTCCAAGATCCAGGCACGCTCCAGCCCTGGTGGCCCTGGACGTTCGTGTACGCGTTTCAATGTTTCCGAGTTCGTGTTCATCACCACCCGGTCCCCGGATATGCCTTTCCTCATCATTTGCATGCCATTGTTCTGTTCCTTCCCCAGACCCACACCCTCACAATCGAATATGCCGACAATAGTAGCACCAGATTCTTCCAGTGAACCCATACCGGCAATTGACTCGTTATATTCGCCAAGATTCCCACTCGAGGTGGTGAGAGAGTTCGTCATGAGTGCACTGCAGGAGGCAGTGCTGATCAATCAGGTCCACAATCGTGACCCGATCGGTGGCTCCAACGAGAATCTGTTCCTGTAAGTAGAACCCAAATGAGTAACCCCCCTGGAATGCACTAATAACCGAGCCGGTTTGCTGCGTTTTGCTAGTCCACTGATCAAGCTGATCGATCGGCTGCTGCTCGTTGGTGTCATCACTAACGAGGACGTCGAGAAGCTGCTGATTATGATCGATCCCGAGACGTGGGATCCAACGTTCGTGAAGGAAGGTAAGGATGAGCACCGGAAGGGTCTGCTGACGATGAAGATGGCGGAAGGAGCGAAGCTGCAGATGTGCTACCTGTTGCACCATCTGTACGATGTGCAGCTGCGGCATCGTGTCGAGAGTATCATTGCGTTTGCGCACAACTACGTTGGTGATTTGCAGCAAGATCAGTTGCGACGGTAAGGGATAATTGTGGCGTGATGGTGGCTCATTAACTAACCGGTAAGTTCCTACCTGCAGCTACATCGAGATTAAACAATCGGATCTACCGAGTGCCGTAGCCGCCAAGAAGACGCGCGAATTCCGTTGTCCACCACGGGAACAGATGAACGCCATCCTCGGCTTCAAGAACCTCGAAGAGGAAGATCTCGAGAATGCCTCGTGTGGGGCCGAACTACGCGGCCGTTTGATGGAGTTCCACGAGAAGCTGATGGGTAAGGTGTCGCTGAATGCGCTCCAGGAACCGGAAGAGCCGGAACCGGACGCCCTGAACGAGGGCCGCCCGGGAGCGATCAAGAAGCTGTACAACTTCATCAACGCCGTCAAAGAGCTGGAAGAGGATCCAAAGGAACCGGTCGAGGAGGAAAAGAAAACACCGGAAGAAGTGTTCCGAAAGGTGCTGATCAAGCAGCTCGTCTCGTGGGCCGAAGAATCGCAGATCGAAAATCCGAAGCTGGTGCGCGAGATGTTTAGCTTGCTGGTCCGTCAGTACGATACGATCGGTGAGCTGATCAAGGCACTGAACAAAACGTACGTCATCAACTCGAAGACGAAGAGTGATGTGGCGAATATGTGGGTTGGTTTGAGCCAAATCCGTGCCCTGTTACCGGTGCAGATGAGCCAAGAGGAGGAAGAGTTGATGCGCAAACGATTGTGGAAGCTCGTGAACAACCATACGTTCTTCCAGCATCCGGATCTGATTCGAATTCTGCGCGTGCACGAGAACGTTATGGCGGTGATGATGAATACGCTGGGACGGCGTGCTCAGGCCCAGAGCGATGCTCCGGTACAGACGGCTGAAGGGGAGGAATCGGCACCGAAAGAGAAGGACACATCGCATCAGATGGTGGTCGCTTGCTGTCGCTTCCTGTGTTACTTCTGTCGTACAGGGCGCCAGAACCAGAAGGCCATGTTTGATCATTTCGATTTTCTGCTCGAAAACTCCAACATCCTCCTGTCGCGACCGAGTCTCCGTGGTTCAACCCCACTCGATGTGGCGTACTCGAGTTTGATGGAAAATACCGAGCTGGCGTTGGCACTCCGGGAGCACTACCTCGAGAAGATTGCCATCTATCTATCGCGGTGCGGTCTGCAGAGTAACTCGGAGCTGATCGAACGCGGTTATCCCGATTTGGGTTGGGATCCGGTGGAAGGTGAACGGTACCTGGACTTCCTGCGCTTCTGCGTGTGGGTGAACGGGGAGAGCGTCGAGGAGAACGCTAATCTGGTGATCCGGTTGTTGATCCGCCGGCCCGAATGTCTGGGACCGGCGTTGCGCGGTGAGGGCGAGGGGCTGCTGAAGGCCATCATCGATGCGAACAAGATGTCGGAGCGTATCTCCGAGCGTAGAAAGATGCAGGAAGAGGCCGACGGTACGATCGTGGGACTGAACTTTTCCCATCCACTGCCGGAAGGGGACGACGATGAGGACTACATCGATACCGGGGCCGCCATTCTGTGCTTCTATTGTACGCTGGTTGATCTGCTCGGTCGATGCGCACCGGATGCGGCCGTGATTGAGCAGGGTAAGAACGAGTCGTTGCGTGCTCGGGCCATCCTGCGGTCGCTCGTACCACTCGAGGATCTGCAGGGTGTGCTGAGCCTAAAGTTCACCCTCACCAATCCGGCCCTCGGTGAGGATAGACCCAAGTCCGACATGCCGTCCGGATTGGTGCCCGGGCACAAGCAGAGCATCGTGCTGTTCCTCGAGCGCGTGTACGGTATCGAAACGCAGGAACTGTTCTACCGGCTGCTCGAGGATGCCTTCCTGCCGGATCTCCGCGCTGCGACCATGCTCGATCGTAGCGATGGTTCCGAGTCCGATATGGCACTGTCGATGAATCGTTACATCGGTAACTCCATCTTGCCGCTGTTGATTAAACACTCCAAGTTCTACAATGAGGCGGAAAATTATGCTAGCTTGCTGGATGCCACGCTACACACCGTCTATCGGATGTCGAAGAACCGTATGCTGACCAAAGGACAGCGTGAAGCCGTTTCGGACTTCCTGGTAGCCCTTACCTCTGCCATGCATCCAGCCATGTTGCTCAAACTGTTGCGCAAACTTACGATCGATGTGTCGAAGCTGTCGGAGTACACGACGGTTGCGTTGCGTCTGCTAACGCTGCACTACGAACGGTGTGCCAAGTACTACGGTACCACGGGCGGTGGTCAGGCTTCGCAGTTTGGTGCTTCGTCGGATGAGGAGAAACGCCTTACGATGCTGCTGTTCTCGAACATCTTTGATTCACTCAGTAACATGGATTACGATCCGGAATTGTTTGGTAAGGCGTTGCCTTGTCTGATTGCGATCGGTTGTGCGTTACCGCCGGATTACAGTTTGTCGAAGAACTCGGACGATGATCTGTACGGTAAACCGACCGGTGGTGGCCCCGATCAGCCACACTACAATCCGCAACCGATCGATACGAGCATGGTGCAGCTGACGAACGATCTGAACCAGATCGTGCAGAAGTTTAGCGAGCATTATCATGATGCTTGGGCGAGCCGCAAGCTGGAGAATGGTTGGACTTATGGTGATCAGTGGTCCGATACCAACAAGACTCATCCACGTTTGAAGCCGTACAACACGCTGAGTGAATACGTAAGTAACCGCCGGCGGAGTGTGACAGGGGCCATGCAGAGTAATGACCAACTCGCTTTCTTAGGAACGTGAACGATACCGTGAACCGGTGCGCGAGAGCTTGAAGGGTCTGCTGGCCCTGAACTGGAGGATCGAACACTCGGAAGGTGACGTACCGCTGTCGAACCGTGGCTCGATGCGCCGTCAATCGAAACCGAATCTGGTAAGTCATTTCGGGGCTCCACGCCGAATGTTTTGGAATATGTTTTCCTTTCAGATCGCGTTGTGTTTTCTCGCCCCACACTTCACTATCCTTTGCTTAAGGAGGGCTAAGGTTAATTTGGGTAAAAAAATGGCTCATTTTTGATGATTTTTTGTGAAGAAACTATTCAGTTTAATTTTTTCATGTGAATGTCATATTAGACTACAAGTTTTTAAGAATATTTTGATGTATTTTTGGATTTTTTTTTTTAAATACTTCATAAAGATATCAATATTAGGAAGGCAATGATCAAACCGGGTTCGTCGCTTAAACGGGCAAGTCTTTTGATTTTTACCAAAAACGGTGCCCATCGTAGCTGCGTGATGGGGCATCGGAATTTAAAAAATCAATATTCTTTTCATAGATTATGAGTTTATTCAGGTAACCCCGTTGAGTTTTTGTTGAATTGCCTATTTCTCGATTTTTGGCAGATTTTTGAAATTGAATAAGGGATGCGTTTTGCGATTTTGCAACAAAAACGAGTTTTACAAAATTATTTTAAAAAAAACTGTTTGCATTTTTTATGAAACCTCGACGCGGCTATCTGGCAAAGAGTGCATGGAATAGTACTTTTTATGCTACGATGGGCACCGCGCACCTTCAAACTAGCGAGCTGCAGTGATTCGTGAATGAGGCGCAATTTTTAAAAATCAATATCTTTGCCGGTTTTGCTTTGATTGATCCAAACATTTTACACAACTCGCTTGAAAAGATCAGCATTCATGGAAAATATCTTAGCCCCTCCTTAAGCCCGACAGACGAAATGCTTCGAATTTGGAGAACTTATACCCTTTTCCTTCATTTCTTTTCCCCGCAAATTCAAATGGCGCAATGAAATTCCTTCCATTCATCTCCTGAATTCACACCTCAACACAACCATCACCTCCACCGGATCATGCGTGAATCACGATGTGCACCACCGTTCTCCTGTTGGATACACAACTTGCTGGCACTTTGCTTCAAAACACCATCGACATCACATCGGGGTTAATGTGTTTGTGTGCGTTCGCGTGTGTTTGTACGTTTGTCGCTTCGCTTGATCTCCGTT
>NC_064878.1:9157500-9167500 GCF_943734665.1 Anopheles aquasalis | reverse complement strand
TCAACAAACCGGACACGGAGTACACCGGTCAAGAGACGTACGTGTGGAACATGTATCAGCAGCGGTGCTGGGACTTCTTCCCCGTCGGTGACTGCTTCCGGAAGCAGTATGAAGACGAGCTGGGTGGTGGAGGCAGCTAAGGTTATGCGGCTGACCTTCACCCCGAATCCGGTTTGACATAACTCCCCCCCCCCCCCCTGTGTGCTGTGGGTGCCACACTCAAGCGCTCAAGACCAAACCAATAGTACCAAAGAGAGACAACAACAACAAACGAACAATCAACTTTTACGCACAAATCAAAACCCTGGAATCCCGCGGAGGATCGTGGTTGTGCAGACTTTTGTAAATTTTGTCCAGCCAAGACAGACGATATCCTGCTGTTGCGTGCGAGCCGAGACGTTGTTGAGTAGATAAGCGAAGGTGAAACACCAGGGAGCACCTTCTATCTTTACCCCGCCTCCCTTTTTGCTCTGGAGGGAGCCAACCTACAGCAACCGTTTTGGTTGTTGCCTAGCAATCAGTAACTCCAACTTACAATTGTGCACCGCTTGGTTACATTTCGCACCACAGGATAAAAAAAAACCTAAAAAATCTAAACTAAAATCAACAAAAAACGTATCATCGGTGATGGATCGGAGGTTACCATTTATCCTTCTCTAGAGTTTATCAAAATCAGTCCAAACACTTCCTCGATATATTAAACCAATAACTCCTTTTGCTAACGAACAATCGAATCGAAGACAGACACGAGAGGACACGAGAACCAGTTTGCAGTGTGCGTGTTTGTGCGTGACCACTGTGATAGAAGAGAGTGTGTGCGCGCGTGGTGTGGTTAGGGGAATTTATTAAAGTCACTTATCACGAATCGAAAGAGAAGAGCGAAAGGAAGGCAGGAAATGAAGGAATTATTCAAACATTTTTTATCAATTTACCAGTGCCATAGTGTCCGTGGCCGTCGAACGAGAGGCGAGTTGGGTTGAATAGGAACTACTTTTACGTTACACGTTTTGCTCGTTGTTATCCCAAAAGAGATTGTATTGCGTTTTCCGTTTCTTTTTCCTCCAACTCTTACCTAGCGAATAGTTCCTTAGACTGTAAACGATACGTTATTGGTAGTTTGCGGTTTGGTATACGTTACGCTTTTCTTTTGTTTTCGATTCGATGTTTATGATTCTGCAAGTCCTTACTTTTTTATGATTCAGCTATTTTTTTCATATCGGAGCTCGTTAGTACTTTCCGCTGAACGCAAACGCAAACATACAAATGCATCCTCACTACACTAACGTTATTTGTTTTGTTTGAAAAAAAAATGAACATCTAGTTAAAATTATGAGAATTTTTAGTAAATAAATTGAACGATAAAACATGAGAATGATGTTTCACTACTCGTGCAGGAATAAGAAATCCGAAATTGTTGAGTTTAATGCAACGGCACTTTGGTATCAACACGTGTGAATTGCTGAAAACAGCGGCCGTTTCAAATTAAAAAACCGCAAGCAAATGATTGCAAGCAAACATCAGTCAAGCAAACCATTCTGATTTTTTGTTGCGGTTACTCTTTGGTGCGAGAGTGAGATGCAGCTGATGCGTTTATACGCTCGTGTAGAGAAGTTATGATTTGAAAGCTTTCGCTTCGCGGAGCTTTTGAAAATCACGATAATTTGATTAAAAACCAACAAAATGCTATTTAAAAAGAAGGTTCTATGATTAAAGAAAATCTGTATTACACAGAAAATCAAAAAGTGGTGTGCTCAGTTCAAAGAAATCTCATTAAATCCTGTTAGAAGCGCCACAATTTTTTAATTCATCTAGTCGATAAGAATAGATAACCACGATATAACGACATCTTCCAGCATGAGCAAGACTGCAGGGGTTTGGTACAGAAAAAGACAATCAACAGGAACAGCTTATCGTTCATCCCAACCGATCATAATGTCCCCACCCCCGGCAAAAGCAACACGTTCTGCACGTTCTCCGGTGTCACTTACAGAACAACCGAACAGCCCTTACGGTACTATAGTAACCTACATTTGCACCCCCTCCCGCGTCGGACCGTACGAAGATAGCGAAAACAACGACAACACGACAATAAGCAATAACCAATAACGAGATGCATTTCCGTATCCAGAGCGTGCCCGCCCCTTTCGTTCCGACACAGAGACCCAATTCTAATCACATCACTTCTGGATCGATTCGTTCTCACGAAACCCGGGGAGGAGCGGGGTGCGACCATTTCCGGGCGCTGTCGTTTTGTCACTTCTCGGATTTCCGCCTGGACCGCCGGGGCCAGAGTACGGCGTCGTCGTGCCCATCGTTTGTAAATTGAATTGAATCGAAAATAAAATATGCAAAACGGACAGGACTGGTCCGGCCATCCGTCCATCCAGTTCACCGAAGACAGGCTCCGTGGGTCTCCAGAACCTGTGTCGATTCAGTCTGATTTCACTATGAACCTTTCAGGTCCATCATCGTCATACTGTTTGCCGTTTTTCCAATAAAGCTGGAACGGAATAACTAGGTTTAGTCTGGTGGAAGAGCTGCTGGCCGGCTGACGGTCCGTACTATATAGTTTTAACGTAATCGGATCGCAAAACGTCTTGTCCTCGATTGTAGAATGTTCGTTTCAAGCGTACACCATTTTAGCATCGCATTGATTGATTGGATACGGCAAGCGGAGTTGATTCAACTTCCTAGAACAGTACGTCTTGGTGACAAATTGCTACTCTTTGCTTGTAGAATGTTGAAATGTATATTTATACTTTGAAATAAATGCCACTGCAATCACCCATCGGTCGATAAATGGTTAAAAATGTAATACATTTAATGAACCTCTTCGCAATCTACTCATCCACCAGCCAGATGTCCGAGGTGCAGTCTCCACCGGGGTACCTGAAACGATAGTTCAATTATTAAATTTATTCCTCAAAACAAAGCCAGATCTTCGTTCCATACCGCATCTCATGGGGAAGTCCCGGTCCGTACGGTTCCCCGGCAAAGTCCACCAGGAAGTTTTCGTTCACCTTCATGCCCCCATTCTCCACGTCGACATCCAACTGCACGATCGTACCGCCTGCTCGTACCATCTCCGGGTAGAACTGCTTATCCCAGGGAGAGAACAAACTGGACGAAACGTACAGTCGCTTACCATCGAGCGACAGCTGCAACATTTGAGGTCCTCCCTCAAGTCGTCGATTTTTCACGAACCTCGGTGCCGGTTGTTCCGTCAACTCTTCGTCCTTCAAGACACGTACCTTCGAGTCACTCTGAATGGCTCCACCGAGAAACACTTGCCCGGTAAGTCGTGGATTAGCCCGATCGGTGATATCATACTGGCGCACATCGCCATGCAACCAATTGCTAAAGTACAGAAAGCGATCATCGAGCGAAATCAGAATGTCCGTCATCATTCCGCCGATCTGCGCATCGCCATAGTTAGCGACCGTTTTGGCCGGTACATCGATCACCTTCTCCGCCGTGTACTCGCTCGATCCGGGCTTCTGGTAGAACCGGTACACATTGGCATGCAGCGCACACCCGACGTAGCCTTGGTTCTCCTTCGGGTTGTGCAGAAACCGGATCTCGAGCGGTGTCGTGCCCTCCTCACCGAGCTCGAGCGTTTGGAAGAGTTCCCGTTCCTGCCAGCGGTAAAAGTTCAACCGGCTACCGTACTGCGTCGGATCGTCACAATCCGTCGGATGGAATCCACGACGGAACAGCTTCGGTGCGCCCCATTCCGAAGCGACCATCACGTTAAAGTACGGTTGATACCAGTAATCGTACCCACAAGCTGCCTTCCGTTCCCCGCGAGTCCAGCGGCCCACGAGCTCGAAGTTTTTATCAAACTCCACGAACTCACCGAGTGCATTACCTTCGCCATCACCCATTACCGAAACCATAATGTTCCCGTTCGGTAGACAGTGGGTAGTGTGCGGTGCCGTACAGTTGACCGACTTCAGCACCTCACCTTCGATCACTTTCACCAACTTCGGTGCTCGCGGATCACTTCCCGTGTCCACGATGAAGATGCGATCCGAATTCAGACACGGCAGTACCATGCGATCTCTGACCGGGACCGGTTTGCCAGCATCCTTCACGACGTGACAGCTCGAGCAAGTGTTCCACCCACTGTGATGCAGCTCGTTCCCTTTGCTGTTCGTGTACGTACGGTGGATGACCTGCGAGGGGGAGGAGAAGCGCGGAAGAGATTCCGAAAATGAAAAGATTGATCATGCAGCACCACACCACAAACGATCAGAACGAGATCGGGGACCTGACAGTAAGTTGGACTGGCGGGATCCACATCAACCGTCGCCAGATAGTCACCGTGCTCCTCGTCGAGGTTCGGTTGTACGCAGACCACGTACAGCAGCTGCTCCACCGGACCATTCCGAACGGCATCCAGTGGCGTTGCATAACCGGGACCACATTTGCACTCTGTTGGGACCGCAGGGAACAGTTTTATCAATGTGTGGTGCGCACACTTGCAATTTCAATACCTACTGTCACTCATCTTAACAATCAACCAAATAAGATCTCACTGATGGACACTTTAGCACTCGACGACGACAACGGCGACCAGGACGGTTCGAAATGGAATGATGAAGTTGTTATTGTCGGCCCATCAGCTAAAGACGGCGCGCGAGATGAAGCTGCTTGTCATATCGTTTGCAGCGCGCACTCCAGCATCGGACCGGACCTCCCTAGAGTTTTGGGTGGTGGTTCCGCGCATACAATCACCAGTCTGTCCGCTGTTGGCCCGTTGCTGATAGTCGACTCCGAGTGAACCGCTTTCTGTGTAGCGAAAGATAAAGCACCGACAATGGGACAGATGTAAACAGCAAAATCTGGTTTTGACCCAGGGACTGTATTGGTGCGATAAGCCGTCGATGTTCGCAACGGTTCCGCGACTAATACTGCGAGCGAAGATCAAGAGCAAGCAAGCGCGTGAGTTGATATATTGATGACCGAGCGGCTCGAAAGCGATTGTCGTTGCAGTTAGTCCGATAAGGAGGAGTCAATACGACGGTTTGATAATCTTATTTGGAGCTCTAGAAGATCTTGCTATTGCGGAGAGCATTATGCATTTGTTTCAATGCGGGGCTTATGCTTTATTCGGGACAAACACAAGTTCATGATTTTGGGAATATTTTTTAAAAAGTACAGCCATCATATTAATTTCTAAAAGGTATTTCTTCAAAAATGTATTTTAATACATTTTACATTTGTTCATTGTATCCCCGGGCAGAATTATCTGAGACAATATTATCGTTACTCTTTGCTAAGATAGGGCAAATTTTTCATGACTCTTAGGGCAATTTTTTCATGTTTCAGCAGCAGTTCTAATATAAAGCGATGGTTATTAGCGATGTTTTGAGAAAGAGTTTTACATGATTGTTAAGAAAATGTATAAACGAATTACACAAAATATCAGATAAAGTGTTAAAAAGAGCTTTTATGTTGCTTTCTATAATACGATGAACACCGACTTTAAAAACGTAGGTTTAAGTAAATTTGCTTCAAATGCTCGTGCTAATTAGCACAACTCTCTTGAAAGTTTCATGAAGCACAACAGATATCACAAATCATCGATATAATTAACTACGTTATCTCCTTCTCAAGAGACTGTATGTCTTCCAAACTAGCAATCAATTAGAAGTTAATTTGAAACACGTTTTCCCATCTTTTGAGCCAAGAAATGTCACGTCAATAAATAAGCAGTGTCGTCTCGGGCTTCGGAACACCATTAGGTTGCTCGGATCGAAGGGTATTTAATAATTCATAAACACTTTGACCTGTACAGCCTGTGTTAAACTCATCGCGCGCTCATTAATATCAACTTCATCCTTTTTCCGTGCCAAACAGCCACAGGGCACGTACGGTGGTGGCTTCGAATGTCAAATAATCCATCCACTGGTAAGATAAACGGCCAATCGAACTGCTCAAACATTCACACACCTTTAACAGAAGACCTGACTTACCGGGGGCCATCCGGGGGAGCATTCTTTGGCGAGCCGAACCCATTCGCCGAAGGTAGAAAAGCAAATTCGGGCACGCATCACTATCAATTATAATAAACCTGCCGAACCCGGGCAACAGGCCAGGCGAACACTGCGGACACCTACCGGTGACACGCACGATCGTAAATTATCCCCGCAACTGCACTACCGAGCCAGCCAGCCACCGAACGTGTTGCGGAAGCCATTGCCCGTGAACACGAACTATTTTTAAACTGGCAAACGTGCGTGCAGTTGACACGAGAGTGTCGTGAAATAAGAAAAAAAAGAAGGGGAAAATTCGAGAGACATCGAAACGCCGCCGTTGCAGCAGCAGTACCTAGCGCTCTCGGTTGAAAGGCCACCAACACGTTGTGCACGGTATTGGTATGTGGCACGTGGCGCAGCAAAGGATGCGTTCAGTGTACCGGGCGGTCCCCTTAAAAGCAATTGGCCACTATTGCCCCCCCACCCCCCCAAAAACATCGTGAGTTTCGTCTGGTGGAAAGCGAAATTACCGGCATTTGGCCAAAAATACCGAACAACGAAGAGCCGTGGTGCCCGTCGCGTGCGCATGTGATCGTCGGGGGTACTGGCGCAAGCAGCTAGTGAGAAGTAGCGATAGTAGTGCTCGGTTGCTAGATCTGAAGAGCACCTGTTGGCACGCTCCAACGACCCAGTTTTGCGCATAATGTGATTCTGATCACTGGGATTTGTCATAGGACCGATAATCGGCAGCAGAACTTTATCGATTTCCTTCAAAAGAAACTCAGAGAACTCGTGTTTCAATCTCTCTTGCCACATTTACCTTAATGGTCCTGTTCCAATACTAAATAACAAAAGGTGTCAGTTCTTTGTGATGCAAAAATAAAACCTAAATTTATCCTACTAAATATAAATGTGATTCCTGTTCTGGTTTATTTGAGCATATTCTTGGCAAGACTATTTTCATTGTTTTACCAATGTTCTATCATTATCGAGGGATTTATAACTATCTCCAAGATAAACTAATTTTCGTTTCTATATAAGATAATCAATTAAAAGGAAGGATTCTTGATTAAAGAAACTGCCGACAACAAATGCAAATTACAAGTCTCTATTGACTCCACCGATCCATTCATTTCCCTTACTGCGAGTGCATAAGTCAGCATCCACGATCAGTCCACGATTTTCTTCGCACTCCCCAAAGTCACTCACAGTAGATCTCTCTTTATGCTCTCGCGCCATTTCACGCGCCGCCTGTTTTCTCTGCGGTTTGGCGCTTTTAATGAAGCATCTCCCGGCAGTCGAAGCCGCAGATCGCGCCGTAGAAACAATTGTCCGTCGACGAATCAGCGCCTTGCGCCTGCGCCCAAAACGCGATCTCGCGCATTACGCTCGCCACCTCGCAAAAGGTTCATCCGCTCGGCAGCAGAAGAGACTGGCGACTCTACACTATCGGCGATCGTACGAGTTCTTCGTCGGTCTTTGCCAGTCGATCACCGTCTACGCCGTGTGCTAGTGCACGCGGATCCATATCTGAAAACCCGGAAAATAGTTACGTTCGCATCCGTTCCGAATTTTACATTCTGCTTTAAGCACTGGTGGTTAAAACATTCTATCATCTTCTGTGTCTATCTGATTGTGAAGTGCGAACACGAATAATAAGCATATACATTCCATTGTTGGTCTCCCTTTCAAACACGGGGACCTCATGAAATGAGGGCGACCGCTCGGCCAAGTCCAAGATAAAAATATCATTTCCTAGTGGCTAGACACCGTCCGTCGGGAGATCCGTTCGCGGAAAAGAAACGGTGTAGGAAAAGCCGTCGCCGCCAACGTAACCACGTGGCAGCAGAACATCACAGCATCGTGAGAACATCTGTTCTCTAGCCACACAAAACAACGTTCGACGTCGACTGGTGGTTTAGTGGTAGTGGGTGTTTCTAGTAAGAAAGAAAAAAAAACATCAGATCGACCAGAAGTCGACCACGATCGTACAGTTGCACGTGCACGAGAAACCAACGAGTGTTACGCGCGATGCTCGAAGACGAAGATTCCGATCGCATCGAAAAGATATGCCCGGTGTGCAAGGTGGAGGCCACCAAGCGGTGCTCGCGGTGTGCCCTGGTGTACTACTGTAGCGTCGAACATCAGCAGCAACACTGGAAGACGCACAAGACGACCTGTAACCCGTTTAAAGTATGCTTCCATTTTTCTATCGCTGCTAATATGATGCTCTCCGACACGATTAGCAGTTCGATAAAATGGTTTATTTATGTGTTTTTTATAGGTTTTCTCCAACGAGCAGTATGGTCGGTTCCTTGTGGCCACCAGAGACATAAGGGTGGGCGAGGTAGTGATCAAGGAACCGCCACTAGTGCACGGACCAGCCCAGATCACGGGCCCCGTTTGCGTTGGTTGCTTGCAGGTATTGACTTCTATCAAGTAAAACGTTGTCTCAACAAACAAATCCGACATGAGCACTTCATGATTGATGTTCTCGTTTTCCAACTCGCTCGTCGATGATTTGTTTTCATTTTTTTTTTGGAACACAAACCAAAGAGAAGCCAAAGTTTTACGATCTGACGCTTGTGTTTGCTTTTCCATTTGCAGGGTTTGCAGGAAAATAAATATCTCGAGTGTGAGCAGTGCGGTTGGCCGGTTTGTAAACGTTCCTGCCAGGACAATCCGGCTCACCGGGCCGAGTGTAAACTAACGATTGGACGAGGCAGCAAGGCAAGTATCAACGAAGCATTCAGGAACTGAAAACACTCTCGTGATTAAACAATCAGCAGCAAGAGTTAAAGCGATGCAACATTGTAGTGGTGCTGGTGACACACATTCGCTCCCGGCATGGGAAATGCAAAACATAATTTGCATTAAATCTAAGGGCATGCGACTGCGACATTCTGGTTTGACTGCACGCGGATTGGCACCGGGCCACGAGCACGATGTAATAACGCGATGGCCCGGAAATACGCGAGCATGCCACCGAATTTACATTCCTTGTGTGCTGTGTATACGTAGCACCTCCGTCTGTCTCAACATTGTCCATTGTAGCTCTCGCTCTCGGTTGCATTTCCTCGAAAGCTCTCACATGTGCTGTTTCTATGTGTTTGTTTCATTAATTTGCAGATTGCAATCCAGCACTTCTATGTACCGCACCCGATGTACCAGTGTTTGATGCCGTTACGATGCTTACTGTTGGCCGAAAGTGATCCGGCAAAGTGGGAACTGCTGCAGCAGCTCGAGTCACACGAGGAGGAGCGCCGTGGTTCCGAACTGTGGCGTAACGATCGTGAAGGAGTGGCCAAGCTGATACCTAGGTGAGATCGGCCGCCGTCATTTTCTCCATTCGACAACTACTATCCTTTTGCGTCCCCAGATTCTTCAAGTGCGAAAACCGATGGGATGAGGATGAAATTCTGCGGATCGTAGGCATCATACAGGTGAATGGCCACGAGATACCACTCAACGAACCATCCTCTGTTGCAATCTACAACCAAGCGTCGATGCTCGAGCACTCCTGTAGACCGAACCTTTCGAAAAGCTTCACCAATCGTGGTGAGATCGTACTGTGGGCACCGAATCCGATCAAGCGAGGTGAACGGTTGAGCATCTGCTACACCGACGTGATGTGGACAACAGGCAACCGGTTGGAGCACCTTCTGCAGACCAAAATGTTCCGCTGTGAGTGCGAACGGTGCTCCGATCCGACCGAGTACGAGACGTACTTCAGTGCGCTGCGTTGCTCCGGCTTCCAGAAGGATTCCAAGTGTAAGGGATACATTCTGCCAGTGGATGACGATGGTTGGACCAAGTCTGGTGGTGACTGGAGCTGCCAGAAGTGTCACAGTGTGGTGACGGGCGCGGCGGTCAATCAGATCCTCGAGCGGGCCCGCATGGACCTGGAAGCGATGCAGAAACATCGCGAAGATCACTGTAACAAGTACATGAAGCACTACTCGAAATGGCTCACACCGAACCATCAGTATCTGGTGGACGTGAAGATATCGTTGTCGCAG
>NC_064878.1:9065000-9152500 GCF_943734665.1 Anopheles aquasalis | reverse complement strand
GGTTCGCATGAATCAGTTGCGCCAATGAGTAATGTAGCTATTCAAAGTTAATTTCCTTTTCATTTGAATCACCTTCAAGCCTTGATTTGCCATGGGAATAGCGATATTTATTGGAAAATTATGTTTTAAAATTACCAGCTACCATGCGCCTCCACCTGGTGGCTGCAGTGAAATGATAAAAATAGCAACAAACCAACAGCAAATACTAGAAAACTATTACACACGAAGTTACCGGTGCGTTACGAAGCAAAAGTGACTAGAAAATTCCGAACAAAACCGCAGCAACACAATGCGACACAACTCATCGCGAACATAAATGCTCCCGAGACAGTTGTGCTGGAAACTAGGTCGAGAGAATTAATTCCTTCTGCTCAATCAATTGCGAGCAGAACCCGATAGAGCCAGGGGCTTTCGGTGAAAAGTTTCTCCTCCGCAAAAATAGCTCGCTCCCGGGGGGCGGTTCCGAGTGGGTGTGTGGGATGTGGGTGTCATTGGTGGTGGGATGCACCCGAAAGGGAATTGGCCGATACGCTGAGTTGCTGAGTAAGGTTCGTGCGTGATTGAATGGATCGGTGAGAAGGGATGTGAATTGCAGTCAATGGTAACGGTCGATGCACAACCGTCCTGTGCTCTGTGCCTTCTGCTCTGTGCCTGGCACTCACTAAGGCGCTACTAAAAACCTGCTTCCGGTTCCGGTTCGTTGTCGGTCGACTGCTGGAGCACACACACATGGATGCGCTCTCTCGCTCTCTGTCCGTCCTCCCAAACGTTGGCGTACTCCAGCGTAATGAATTCGTAATTGAAAAGTGAAGCAGAAAGATAGCAATTTTAGGGCGACGTGTTGCGGTTTCTACAGTCAGCTGCGATTCACTAGGCCGAAATGATTGGTTAAACACATTTCTAAGAAGCATCCTAGTGGTATTTAACAATTAAAGAATGCCTTCACGGCTGTTTGATGTTTCGATGTTTTTGGTGCCATTTTATTGAATCGCATAGCGAAAGCCAAATTATCGAAAGCCTTATTAAACGCTCGAACGTTTTATATCATGCTACATAACCTTCTTCTATTTATTAAAAAATTTAGAAAAATGGCTTAACCAACAACAATTACTAGTTAACAAGTAGAAAGTTTGGCAAAAGACTCAGAATGGCTTTATTATTTTATTTACAGTAATCTTTCTGTGACTCTTTGATACAATTGTAGGTATCGTCGGCTCAAAATTCATCAGGTTCTTGCAATACGATTTTCAGGAACCCAAAACAAGATTCCCACAATTTTTTTGCAATGCACTTGTAACAGCGACCCATTTTCCTAAGCTTTACATCCTCGAATCGAGTTCAAGTTAAACTTAAAAATACGGGGCCCTCATTTCACCGCTTCATCACATGTTTTCTGGTGAAAAATAGTACCCATGGTCAGCTAGAATTTCAACGAGAACTAGTTTCATCCGTAGTGGACGAGAAAGAGAGAGCGAGAGGAACATAACGAAAAGTCCAATCCGGACCAACTTCCGGCAATTCAACAACCACCAACCAAACGCAAGCGCTCGCTACTGTATCCGAACCCGAAGGCCATATCGATACCGCTGCGGTGATAAGTTTGTTCGTGTTTGAATTAGCAGCTCTCTGCGGTCCGTAGCCAGCAAACGCGATCGACCCGTTCCATCGCTTCCAGTAAGCCACGCTGGAAACCACTCCGTTGTAGCCGATCGACTTTGTTTTGCAATTTCCTGCGCACCGTAAGTGGTCGTGAGTTGGGGACTACGATCGAAAGTTTTCCCTCGAAACAGGGGTTTTTTTGTCATGGTTTGTGCTTTACGCTTTTCCTCCAGGTTTTCCTCATTTCACTCGCCGCCGTAGCGCACGTTCGATAGTTTCGATTTCGGTGGTTTCGGGCCCGAAACTCAGCGAGCCAGCGAGTGCTTCACCAGTGAGCCAATATTCGATAAATCTGAATGGTCTGATAGCCGGCTAGTCGTGGGCTGGGGCTGATGGTTTGTTGGAAGGAAACTTTGCTCCCTCCCCATCAGCCTCCCTTTCCCGAAAAAGTTGTTACTACACTTTTGGGGTCAGCGGTCAGCGGATCACGAACGGAAACGCTTCGTGGGCACCTGGGCAACAAGGAATCTGCCCCCCATGCAATGCATCAAATATTTTTGTTTGCTCGGATATGACGCAAGTTTAGTCGTTGCAATCTGTGTGTGCGCTGTGGACGGTGTCTGGGCTGAGATGCTGAACACGAGCAGCCGAGGGTCCTGGTCAGCACACAGCGAGAGTTGTGCTGCTGCGGTCCTTCTCCTTGGGAATAATCGTTCTTTTAACAAATGACCGGCGTGAGCGAGAAGAGGAAGCGAATGTTGTGTTGAAAAACCAGTCAAAAACATGGTAGCAATCCCCTCAGGGCCCTCAAGCTCAACCTTTACCACGGCACCAAAGCCTTTGAGACATCCGAACCGTTCACATCCGATCCGGTCCCGGTCGGTAAGGACTAGCGGTGCTAGCTCAAAATAAATATTTTTCCAAACTGCAAACCACCGCATGTGCATGCCTCACCCCGAAGGAAGAGAACCCTCGGTAATGGTGCTCAGGCTCGTACGAAAGACGACCAACTGACCGACCGACCGACCGACCGACGGTGCATCGTTCACCGGAAGTATCGTTATCTCTTTGATTGGCATGGACACCGGAACTGTAGAACCGTTCTCTATGTCTAGCTTGGTTGTCCAATTTGCAAAACGCCCACTACCATGGTGTATTCAACGATGGTGGTGGTGGTGGTGGTAGTGGTGTTCCGTCATTTCAATCAAACCACCAGCAACAGCAGCAGCTCCAGTACTACAGTGGAAAGGGATGAATAATCGCATTAATTAGGATTTTGCAAACTGACTAATGCAAAAGGACGACGCGACCTGCATCGTGCCGGTTGCCAACTGGCCACCGGTCTCCGTGCTCGACTGCACTGTACATACATTCCCTGGAACCGGCGTTAAACCGGTGGTGCTGGTCTGGTGGGCCAATCGGAACCGAACCCGAAATGGAAACCATCTTTCTCCCTGCGAAGATGCGCCATGCTTTGGCGCGGAAGCAGTTGATTGAAAATTCGAAGAAGACCAGAGAATGATGGAAATGCTGGATCGGACCTAAGGGCCAGGTTTCCCTGGATTTCATCTCATGCTCCACAACTCGCCCGCTGGCCTAGCGTGACCGTGGGCAATTATTTCTTCGTAAGAATGTATTTATCGTTTCGAAAGGTTCTCGACGAGAGAGAGAGAGAGAGAGAGAGAGAGAGAGAGAGAGAGAGAGGCCACCATAGGCACCTGTACCATGAGCATCCGTACTTCAGACTCCTCCGTGGTGTACGCGCCGTCGATGATGGACGTTCCTTCCGGAGGCTCCGTGGCTAACCGGGACCCATTTCACCAAATTAGGTCGAGCGGTGAGCGGTGAGCGGTGAGAGAGGGAGTTGAGGTCCGTGGGAATGATTGGTTTTGTGAAAATGGGTTCGATCGAAATCTGAAGCACCACGATTGAGGTCACGAGCTAATAATATTTATGGGCATCATTTGGATGAAGCCACATCGGCCTGTTTTGCTGCTCCCGTGTATAAGATGCTGCTCCCTTCCGTGGTCATCCCCCGATGGCAGATCAATAGCCGTTTGAAGTGTGTAAACATGAAACGTGAAGGATTGTGCAAACGAATGCGCTACATTTTGTTGACATCGCACAAGGTAGAGAATGGTACTTGATAGGATAGGACATCATCTTTCGAACATTTTATGCTAATCTCTCGCGTCTCCATTTGACAAAACATCACGACAACAATTCTTGAAGCAAAATGGAACACCACCGACAGTAACAATCGATCAAACCGCGTTGGATGGAATATCTCTCAATCCTGCAACCTGCGAAGGAATCTGACTGGCCCTGCCCCAGTCCTTCGGTCAGTAGTGGCGCAATATTTCACATCAATATCCCAACACAAATCACAGGCTCTGCTCAGAACCCTCACTTCAGTTCGAGACGGATGAAACATCAGATTCAGCTCGATCCCGCCACCCGGAATTGCGAACTTTACGAAGGCGGCAGGACGCACTTCCTCCACGGGGGGCCGGTTGGTCAAGACATAAAAATTGATATTTTCATTCCCGACGCATCTTCGCATCTTTCAGGGCACCTTTCCCCCCCCGGTGAGATGAACCGAACCTCCTCGGAGCACCGAAAACAGCTGCCGTCAGTGACCAGCGAGACCTTTCTTTAACCATCCCGGTGGCCAGCTGTTCCGGGTGAGGGAGGGGCTCCGGGTTGAAAGCTGCAAAATGGCTTCCACACCGATGGGGAAAGTAGAAAATTTATCTTCGTCTTGCGGTTTCCTGCCCGGTACGAGCGGTTTGGTACGTTTCGCTCATATCTAGGCGTTCTAGGTCCAGGAGGATGGGTTGCAGCCAACGGGTGGAAGGGAAGGTTAAGAAAACTTTTAGTGGCAGCACTGGCCTCGCACCGGGAACGGCAGCAGGCACACACCGAACCGAACCGAGCATAGAAACTAGAAAGAGGCGCCCGAAGCGCCCGTCGGTAAGTGGTTGCCGGAGTCGAAAAATGGAAAACTGAATCGAGGAGGACACACGGTAAAAATGGCAGCAAATGAAGGCAAAGTGCCTGGGCCAGGGGAAAACCGTTACAAAGTGAGTGTGTCTGGGAGGCTTTAAGTTCAGTCCGGGCGAACTGTGGGGCCAGATGGTGGCCGAGCGTGATGGGTTGATCTTCACTCGCCAGGAAAGGCGCTAGCTAAATGGGAAAATTGTATTTGAAAGCAGCTTTTAAAACACAAGGTGTAACGTTGCTTCACACACTAATTCCTACTGGAGTGGACACAAAGATAAGAAGCACTTCCAGTGATCGGCATGAATCGAAGAGCATATTTCTGCCGTTCGGTGGCGGTGTTGGCCTTTTATAGCAAGTTAATTTTACCCAGTAGGCCATCTCATGAAGGCGGCTACACAACGCTCCTACCTTCCTGAAGGAACCTTCAGACGTCTTTCCAGCTTCTCAGGCTTTCGACTGGACAATTCTGGGTCACCCATTTCCATGTGTCACTCACGGAGCATGCTGCATATATGTTCTTCACTAGGTGGGAACCCTGGAATATTCCTTCAGAACACAATAGGCCTGTGCTGTCGGATGGATCCAACATTACGTTTCATCCTCCACCAAACACAAGAGCCACAGAGCGCAGCACAACAGACGCCTAAACGGAGACGCCTTCTTTCGTCTTCATTGACAGTATCGGCATGGGGGTTTTGCTCGATGTGCCGTGTTACACTAGCCGGGTATCCCGTCGGATACACCCGAGAATCTCGAGTACGGTATCGACATTCGAAACTGCAGAGCTGTCAGTCAACCGGAACTCGACGGAATGGCAGACTTCAGAGTGACAGGCCTAGTGTCCGCTTGGCGTTCGTGTTCGTCAAAGGAGAACCGTTGGAATAGAATAGGGAAGATGTGCACACTGGACTGCCACAATAGTTGTCACAGTGGACCGGCCGGTTATCGGTGATTGCGTCGAGCTGCGAGCTGCACAGTTTCCGAGTTGAGATGAGTTGCTCTGCTCTGTACAATTAAAGAATATTGTCCTCTCACACTCCTCCTGCTCCTGGTTAGGCCAGCTAAAACGGCAATTACATGGCGGTTGTCCGGACAAAAGTCTCTCGGATTAACTAGCAGACCAACTGGTACGCCTTGCGGTTGTAAAGATGAATGGAAGATGGATAGGATGCGTGTTCCCAACCCTTAATCGGTCTGAGCTCCTGGAACAATAATCGTGATGGTGTGATTTCTCCAAACCAACAACAACAGCTCCAGGATGCAGAATACGGGATCAAAGTACAGCTTTGCATGTTCTGGGGCCATTATTTGAATTACTTCTTACTCAGCAATCCATTTGCTGGTGTTCCGGAGTTCCGCTGACAGATCGGATGAGAATTGTTTTGCCTTAATTACTCTTCCAACTTGTTCCGCTGGTAGCAGGAACGACTTGCGAATTCATTAGCTAAAAGCTCCACCTCACTAATAGGCTTATCAGCTGGGGAAATTACTTTAATCTCAGTACAAAAGTTAATTCGGGCATTAATTACCGGACACCGGACACTCGAAAACGAACCACGTGACCCTTGAGTCGAAGCTCATTTTGCGTTCAACATTCCGACAAACAAGGAGCAACAGCCGCGATGGTGATGGATTGATTTGTCTTAAGTGCGTTCGTTCCTCACATGGCGGTCACCAAAAAAGGGATCAAAGGGTGGTCGGGGACGCCAGGGAGGGAGTTAAACGTCACCACACCGTCGGTGTACAATGATGCGGGTCCGGTCCTCCTCGTCGTCGTCGTCGTCGTCGTTAGCGGTTCGCGCTTCAACGCTTTCGCTTCTTCCCGGGGGGGTGGAGGAAGTCTGCTTTGTTTATGTTGCCTATCCCCTAACACACCCCTAGAACGCACACCAGTCCAGAAAGGGTGCTAAAGTGGAGAGCAAATATTTACAAGAGCTAGTTTCTTGCTAGTGTGCTGTCAACGCCACCAGATTCACCATACTGATGTGTGAAATTAAGATAATCGAAGGCTGTTTGACGAGGGTTGGGTGGGGGTGCAAGAGATAATCCCCCTTCCCATCCCCCGGTCGCAGGCACCCCTCGCTCAGATGACGCTTTAAGATAGGCGGCGGATGATTTGAGGCAAATTGAGGGTGATTTAAGGGGTCAAATTGTCTCCCTCTCTCTCTGTTTGTGAAAGCAAACTTCCTTTCTTCTGCTTCCGAGAGGGGGGTTTTGTTCTAGGGTGTGCTGGTGGTTGGTTGACCGCAACCTTTATCATATCAAACGGAATTAGTATTCCGCTCGTGGGACAGCTGTTCCGGCTGACCGCAAACCGGCCTCTCACTTCCGGTGCTGATCTCCTTGTGTCAACAGAGAATGCACGATTAACGACGTCGTGGTGTTTGCACAAAAATCATAAATTTATCGAACCACCAATCGTGGTTGCCGCGTTTTCGTCGCCATCCGTTAAGTGATGGTAGCGGACAGCAGTGATTGTGATCTCAGCGAAGGGAAGACGATGAAAGAAAGCAGAATTCAATGAAATTGAAGACATGTTTTTAGCGAAAACATCTCAATCTATGCAGTGAGCTCACGAGGTGTTTTGTTTTGATGCGAACGTTTGTTGAGATATATACGGCTCCGTCCGTAAGATATCAACTAAAAAAAAAAAAAAAGAACGTTTGTTGAGGGTTGATAGTGACTCCATGAAATGCACTTTCCTCCATAATTTATAAGGAGGATAATATCTCCAATCATTTTTCAATATTTAATAAAATACAAGTTTGACAGTTACTATTGTAAATTTGTGATGCAAGGATGCAGATGAACAATTGATCGTAAGAACAGTAAGTAAAAAAGCTTGCCAAAAACTAATAGGAGTTGACCTCTCGACAATTTGCATATGGCTGATTGCAGTTTAAAATAAAATTTTAATTTTTTTTTTTAATTGATAAACCCTTCATTGAATTCCACCTCTATTGCTGGAAATTCAACAACAGTCAACATTCAAGGAAGTTTTGGGAAATTCCGTTTGTCGGGAAAAGCAAAATATTTGCTATCTTCACGGCCATTAAACCACAAAAATGTGATAAGGAGCTTCATAAAGAGATTTTTCAACGGGGCAATGCTCGACCACAGGTCGGTAATCAAGCCCTTTCTTTTTTTATTGAAATTGCCGAAGACGAAAAGTTTATCCCACCCCTTTGCATACACCAGTCATTGTTCCTTCTGAGTACTGCAGATCGCTTACTGAGATACTTACATCGCTTTAAAATATGAGGACTTCTAGTGACGCACAATCCAAGAGCTACATGAAAGATGTAATACAGTAACAGTGAGCCATCGACTTCCATTAAGGTGTAGTCATATGTTGAAGCTAGGCCACAGATATTGCAAAAACAAAAACTAGAAAAAAGCTAGAATTAATTTTCACTCCTAATATATGATCCTTTGATGCCAGCTACTCTCTCACTCTGTTTTGGGCGATATTTCGAGGGTTGTAACTGAATTTTATTCCCCCGGAAAAAGAGACCAGCCTGCGAGTCGCCTACTGAGTTAGTTTGTCACGTTGTCGACCATAGGACAAGGGGGGGGGGGGGGGGGGTGGCTAGTTGAGCCTACACTTTTGGGCTCCGGCTCGGGCTGTGGTCTTTGCTGTCACATCGCGTTCGCTTTAAAACATGTTGAAGTACCCGGGAGCCTCCGGTAAAGGGCTAAATGAGATAAAGTTTTGGCGCATGTGTCTGTGTCGGTGCTCGTATGTGTGTGGGTAGATGACGAGGGTAATGAGCTCTGAGAAAATCACTGATGAAATTGTGTTCATGTATGTGTGTTTGTGTTGCCGGTAGGTTCCTCGGTCCAGGTCCAGGATTATGCCATATGCGCCGGTGGCGTTTTGTGGCGTAAAATGTGGCGTGTGCTGGTTAAGCTTAGTGTCAGCAGCAGGAAAGATAGGAGGGAAGGGCTGTGGCAGAGGAAAATTTATTTCCGTCCCTCTTCGCTGTCCCTCCCTCGCCACTAGCGCCCACATACTTTTCGAGCATAATTAGCCACCGATGCCCGTGCTCGCTCGCACTTCTCTTCACATCTCTCCAGCCGAGAGTGCTGCTCGACGAATCTGGTGGTGTCTTATCTTATCACGGAGATTCCACAAACTCTCGAACACTGACACACGCGCTCGCTCACGGTGGTTGTAGAGCCGGATAATACCGGAACGATAAAATGTGTGGTAAAGGAATGGCAGCGAGGGGACAGGAATTATCGGGGCCGTCAAAGTGGGTTTACCGATTAGGTGAAAATTGCTAAAGACGAGCAAGGAGGTGTAAGTGTAACAGGGCGAGTGGGTCGCTTGTGCTGGCAGCCACCGGCCAACACTTCCAACCTACGCGAATGATTAGCTTCCCCGGGATCCCTTGGATGCTACTATTTGCGTTCGCTTTCGGCAGAACCGGTAGCACTAATGAGGCTGGCTTCGAAGGAACGAAGGAATTAATGAGGCCATACCATCGGGATCTGCTTGACAGAGAGAGAGTGAGAGAAGGAGAGAGGGAGAGATAGAGAGATAGACCTAAATAGAGAGAGAAAGTGAGCAATTTTAATGTGAATGTGGCTTCCGATGGTCACAATTAGAAAAAAAGGCTTCTCGCGGCTGCAGAAAGACACGATTTCAACCATAATGGATAAATAATCCGCAGCATAAACGCTCCCAGACCCGTAAAGCCGTAGCCGTAACCGGCTAGCAGACAGGAGGGAAAAATACTAAATATTCTATGTTCACCACATTACCTCTCTATGAGCCGGTTGTGCTCGTCTTCGGAGAATGTTTCTTTGTTCTGCTGCTGGTCTGCCACGGGCTGAGCGCGATAAAGTTGCCGTTCGCAGCCGTTCGGAATCGGTAAAATATGACAAAAGTGCAAAGCGGTAAAATGGCTCGCTTCTCATTCGCGCGATCGCACGAGCAAAAGTTTCGTTTCGTTCTCTGGAACTCTGCGGATTCCGGGAACTTTTCCGCTTCAATTTTCCACTCGATACAGCTACCGCCGGTGTTGCGCTTTTTTGTGGCGATGGTTTTGACTGAAACTAAGAAATCGAAGCAACATTCCGGTTTTGTCGTGACTTATTGTAAGAGATGCTGGCCAAATGGACCAACTTTCGTCATGTTGCGAAGGATAAATGCTAAGAGAAAGGTTCTTCTTTTAACAAAATGGCAAAATTGTAGGAGTTTTCCTGCATCATCTTTTCTAGATAAAAAAAATTAAACATTTGAAGTAAGAAATGAGTGGGAAATAATGATAAAATCATTAATAGAGATGACTCCTTGTAATAAAAAAAGCCAACGAAATTCGCTATGTCTCCAATGAGGCCTAGCGGCTTCGTTGGAGCTCCATCTCTTTTAGTTACTCATCCATACAGATTTATCCATTTTAGAGCATCCACCAGCTGATTGGCTGACCCCGCTACAAGCTGCGTAAGTGCTCGTGGTCAGTTTGTTCCATTGATTTATTATGCAAACTTGGCTCCCGTTTTGGGGCTCCAAAGCAAACCATTATCTATGCAAAAAAAAAACAAACGCCGAAAAAGAAAACTCCACTTTCCCATCGCTGTATCGCTCGGCATGTGGCGGACATTTTTACGAGCCTTGCCAAGACCGCCTGGGTGTCTTGCTCACCCCCTCCCTGGAGGGCGATTGAGACGCAACGAAACACGATGTGGTTCTGGCTTTGATAAGTTGAATTAATGGTAGCACCTCAGCACCGAGGTGAGCGCCTTCATCGTCCGATTATTGGCCCAAAAATGGATTGCCGGTCACTCTGCCGGTGACAGGAGCTCAATTATCGCAAAACCGTTTGATCGGGCTTGCTCACTCAGTCTTGGCAGCTCGAATTGATGAAGCTGGCGCTAGAGTTCGTTGAACAGCAGGAGTTCCTTTTAGTGAATGGACGCACACATACTCTCGAGAGCACAAGCTTATAATTTATGTAATATTTGTAATCTTCTCTGGATTGCTTTTAAGACAACCGCTATATGGCTTTTTGCACGTTGGGGGAAGGGGACCAATTAATGCAACCTTCGCTCGCCGGTACGATGAAGATAATCGCTTTCCGGTTTCCAGTTATCCGTATTATCCTTCTTCAGCTGTATGGGTGTCTTATCCTGCTGGCTGCTCAACGCAACGCTGTAGCTCACAGCATCGACTTGTTAGCCTCGTTAGCATAAACGGGATGAAGATGTTTCGCTCTGCTATCGGCCTATCCTACCGCTTATCGCTCGTTATCCTTAGCCGGCAAGTGCTGCATAGCAAAACACACTCGCGCACATATAGACAGACCTCATGAACACACCCTCTAAGCGAACTAGCAAGTGGTTGTATGGGTGTGTACGGCTCACCTGACTGATTAAACTTTATCCTCCGCTCCGACAGTGAAAGCAGACACTCTAGCGGTCTGCGCTGCACAAGCTTTCAAGCTCGAAGTGCTTTCGGTGTTAAGGCCAACGAAAAGTACGTGCCCGCACGTGAACTGAGGCCACATCTTTCGCCAAAAACAGGTTCCGTGTGCACGGAACGACACGCAGCACGGACCCCCCTCGGTGGCGGTATTTGCATAATTGTCGTACTGATTTGATTAGGATTTACGCTGCCAGCCTACTGTGGTGCTTGCTGCTGCTGCTGCTGCTCGCGAATGAAGGTTGTTCGAGGGCCAATCCAGGATGAAAAATGTGCCACCCATAATCTCACCCTCGGGAGCGGCGCATTCCATTGCCCTTCGTTCCATTTTGCGCTCTCGTTCGCTCGACTCTGCTCGTCGTCGTCGTTGCTCGTCGTCCTTGTCGTCCTGCCCAATTGGTGAAGGAAATCAGCATTTATTGTAATTTTCGTACAAGGTCTCCCTCTACCTTGTAATGCTGATTTACGATCGGTTTCACTGTTTGCTGAAGATTGTCAACATGATACTGTTTATCCCAAATTTGCGATACTGTGACGGTGTGTAAACAACTCAATAAACATTTGTGTTTGTTTCTGAATTGGACAATAATCGGACGAGGATTGTAAGGGATTAAAGTAAGGTGATCGGCCGGTGATGATGGCATTTTGACTCGATAGCAACCAGAGTGATTGCGGCACAATTTATTCGGAAATATCAAGGGAGAAATTGAATGGATTGAAAAGGGAAACTACTCATCTTTCGTCGAGCGAGGCCTGGCACGTGGATTAAAAATAGCTTGACCCACGGCCATCGTGCTGCAACCGGAAGAGACATTTGTCACACTCCCATACTCGCACGCTCGTTCGTGATGTAACGCGAACGCGAACGCCCCCCTCCGTGATCCTATTTCACAAAACGCGTTGATCGATGAATCGAGGCCGGAAAAATCATCTCTTCCTCAAGATGAGGTGGTAAGGGAGAAGAGAAGGGGGTGATTTATTTTCGTTACGCGACATACTCGATGAAAATAATCCATCACGAGTGGTGCGGCCACGTCCATACTGTCAACGATCGTCGATACTGTCAACGGCATACCGTCATCGTTGGTGCAGTTGAGGCGAGCGAGGCAACAATGTTCTGTCCCGGCCGAAGGCTAACTAATCGTTCCGAAGCGAGCGCGGATAGTCGACTGGTTGATGGTCAGCATCAGAGTGCAATCCACAACCACTTGTCGGAAAAAGGGCGATGGCTGACGACGATGGCGGTGCTTTCGATGTAGGAATAGGCTTCGTTCTGGCAAGACAGCTAAAGCGACGTTGTGTTTGGTATTGCGCACTGCTACATTCCTGGTGGGGGTGTAGAACATGATTTGAAATTAGCTTCATTCATTTGAAGAGCCATTGATGTCATGCCATGTTTCGATCCCAGGAAAAATTTAGCCCATTGTGCGTCATTTGTACGATACTGAGAGTTTCTGATGTTCCTCATGATTTGTAACTAAGTAAAGTAATGAAACTTTGCTGAGTTTCGCCATAAAATTCCTTAAACTTTGCTCAATCTACAGCTAGACTGGACACCGATGTAACCAAGTAACGAGCACCTGCAGACCGTCTCAAAGTTGCAGCCCCAATACGGAGAGCAATTCCTGGAGCCAATGGCTGCTGCCCGAGTAATGATAATATCGGTTCACTAGCAACAACCAAACGTACCATACCATCCCATCACATGTCCCATGTGGTCCCATTTCTGACCACAACACCCAATGCTAATGGCAGGTTGCACTCATCGCCATCATCTCGTCCCATCGTCCTCGTCTCGGTGTATGATGGATGCAGCAAGGTGCTTCACAGCAGCCAGGTTGCTACACTGGCACCTTGAACGCTTCGTACGGTGAGCGTGTGCGAGGCTAATGCATAATTGAAGAGTGTTTGTTGCAACCGAAACCGTCAACCCTGGGCAATTGGGAAGTAGCGTCACTTACAAGCACTTTGCGCAAGGATGGAGCACTAGCCGACCTCCTAAACGACACCACCACCTGGTTGCAGGAAGCTGGCAAGCTACCCTGGAAAACATTCAAGTCAAGTGATTCAAAAACACTTGCACCTCGGATGCTACACCGTTGCCTCTGTTGCCAGGCGTGGCGTTACTATGGAAGAGGAGTACAAGTGCAACAAGCAGCACCGGGGGTTTGAGGACCATCAAATAAAGACCAGATGAGCCGGGATCGGGCTCTCCCACGGAAAAGGACACCCAGAGCCCGGGGCTCAATATTTACCAGACACGGCGGGGGGTTTACCGTCGCAACGGCAAGGACATTGAGGAAAATATTAATAAATTTCTTGAGCGTCTCTCATATGTGCACGAGTTCTGTATCTGTGTATGTGTAAAAGTTTTTTCCACTTTCCTTCGTTTTTTTTGCAACTTTTTGTTGCAAAAGTCAAAATCTCCCTTCTGCGATCCCGTGACAGGGCCGGGACCGGGTGTTGGCGGATATTTTGGAAGAGGTAAGCGACGCGACAAGTTTGCTGCGCTCCAATTACTTCCCGTATGAGCGCGCCCGCCTCTTTACGTGTCGTCATTTACGAGAGAGAGAGAGATGGCACCGGCGTTCCATCCATCCACGCCTCCATTCCGCAAACAATGCTACGTCAAAAGTTGGAAAATTAATTCCCGGTAGGGTTTTGGTCGCATCGCACGATGCTGCTGCTGCTCCAGACAAGCGTAAGGGTGTGAAAGGAAGCAGTGGAATTGAAAGAGTGCGAAGCGAAGCGCTGAAACGGAAACTGGATGCGAGGAGTGCTGCCCATATGACCGTGCCTGGCAGGAGTTGACATTTTCGGAGAGGAAAAGCGTCAAACGTGATGGCGTTCAGCCGTTCGCTTTCGCTTTGACAGTTGTAAGGGGAAAAGTTTTACCCAAAAACCGGGGGCCCCCGTTTCGGTGTATCTCCTTCTAATGTGACGGTTTATTTCGGGCCAGTTTGAGAGTATTACCCTTCGCTTGTGTGGCGCTCTCTTTTCGGGGATTTCCCCGGAAAGAAGGCTTATGGGACGAAGGGGAATTAAATTGTCTTCAAGACAAGTCCACATCACGGTCCGTTTGAAGGATCTGTTTGAAGGTTAAGGGCGAACACATCAAAGTGACCTGTGTGCCTGTGAGCTTGTGACAAACTCCTGACGTCAATACCCGCCGGGGTAGGGCAATAATTGGAAACGCGTTGACAAAGTTTCAAAGTTCAACTTCTGTTTGAAGCATAAGATCAGCGTTAAATTCGTTACATGCGCTTTGCAGCTGGATTTTCACCCAATTTGCCGCTTGTCTGCGATCGCCAATAACTTCTTGATAAATACCCAGGAGTAGCCTAATAGCTGGACAATGGCTGGAGTATGCAACGAGTCGTATATTAATTAGCAAAGACTTCATCTTGATAGACGAAACAAAGTCTCCCAACTCGGCTCGAAGGCAGCAGTGTTTTCGAGCTCTTCATCATTTGATTCTGTAAGTAACGCCTCTACAAAGTCTTCACAGTCGTATGACTTCTGAGGGCCACGGTATCATTCTTGCTTTTCTCTCTTCCTCCCCATAGCTCCAAGCACCAGCCCCACCAGTGTAGCGGTGCGCGCTAAATGTGATTGAACAACTCATTAAAACTGTATCTCTTGCTGTGCTCCTGAGTCAGAAAAGTCCTCCTTGAGATAGCTTTCTCTCTTGGGAGGAAGAAACGGAAATGAATGAAACTTTGAGACGCGGAGGCGGCAGATGAAACTTGAGATCGCCAAGTAAGCTACCTTGAAATGGGCGGCACCGGAGGGCAGATATGATAATAATTCTACATTTCACCAAACCATTGTAAGGGTTCTGCGAACGGGAGCGTTCGCTAGGCAGTCCCGGGGTGCTGCTGAGGTAAGTCTGCATTGTTTGTGTTTTGGGGAATGTTTAGGATTTGGCAGTGAGCCCCAGGCAGTGGACAAAATTAACAATGAGTGGGCCCATTGGTTCTTCTTCAACCTGATCTTAATTACAATACCAGAATACAGAACGGTAATGTAAAGATCACAACCCACGTTCCATGGAGAACTTTCCGGAAGCTGCAAGCAAGTAGCTGAGCAAATGGAGAAGGAAAGGGGGTTATACGCCAGCTTGAAAATCAAGCTTTTCTTCAGCATCCCTTCTTTCGTTCGAAATAATACGTTTTTTTCCAATTTGTGTATCGTGGTACTGTGGATGGTACCGAGAACATCAATGAGATTTCTTCGAAATTCACAATCCTGGGGAAAGAATAGCACTGGCCATCAGTTTCTCGGTAATACTATCTGCAATGTTGAACGTCTAGATGGCATGGCATAGTCCACATGAGGATTTTTTTAATGGCCTCCCGGAAATTCCCTTCCAATGCAATATCCGTCACATACGCTTGATGTTGAAACCGGCGTCTTAGATGCACCATTTCCGTTTACTAATCTGTTGCAGTGGTGGTGTATGTGGAGCAGGCATTGAAATGAAAACAGGATGCGCACTCGAACGGATTCGAATGATCAAAGCGTTTCGGCATGGCTTGGTCAGTGTAAATCCGGCTTTTCAGATACAATCTTTCTTGGCAAGACTAGTATGACTGTCATTGGATTGCAAATTTTTTTAAAATTATTCTGTCATTCTTAATGATGCTATTTCTTTCTATTGATTCTATTTTTTGTTTAATAAAACATTAAACATCTTCAGCGAGCATTTAAGCAATTTTATTTTTAAAATAAAATGTTAAACTGAAACCTAAGACTAGACGAGTATGATTAAGCGATTAAAGCTACGTTCTAAGATCAATTTATTGCATTTCATGCCGCTCATCAATCAATACTCATTTTGGACGAGCACATCATTGTGCTGATGTTTTCACCTCCCGGACGCACTCGTCCAGCGAAAGGGCATTAACATCTTTGTTCGTTCGTTCGTTCGTTTGCTTCTTTTTCATTTTAATCTAATGCATCAGAAAATGTGTTCGGTGTCGATTTGAAAAGCACAGAGTCCCCAATCGGCGGAGATGGACAGGGCGTGAAACGATGGGTATCCATTTGTCCTGGAATTAGCATGATTACGTTTTGCTTTTAGCGTCCGCAACGCATCCATCGGCTGCTCGTCCTGTCCGTGAACACCGAAACCACTTTACGCGCAGTTGTGTTTGGTCAACAACGAAAAAGGCTGAACGCACAGTGCCGCACGACACGCTGGACACGAGTGAAGCGGTCGGATCCGCAACGTAGAACGAGTTGCTCCTTGATTCAGTGTCCACAACGGCTTACCAGCCCCGCCGAGGACGCTCGCACCGCACAACACAACGGAGTTAGTTTACTTATCCCTCTACAACACTTTAGTTTTTTCTTTTCGGAGAAAAATTGTCGCAATCTTTCTCCCTTCCTTCGAGTGTTCGCTTCGAGCACTAGCGATGTGATGCTGCTGCTGCCGCTACTGCTTTGGTGCTTATGTTCGATGAAAAATCAACATCCAACCAATCTTTCACCACTTCGAGCGAACGGCGAAGAATTCGGACCGTCGCTCAACCGAGCTAATGACGTTCGATCCTTTTAGCCGCAGGTTCCGTGAAGCATCGTGTTCCGAGAAAGCACGTTGGTGGCAGCCAGCCTGATATCTGAATCATCCTAAGAAAGAGCGCAAGAGCGTCAAGTGTTGATTGTATCAAATATGCTTTGCCTGGTCTGTTGGTTGGTTGCTCGTCCGTGGGCGAGCGAAAATCTGGTCAAATTTGTCGATGGATCATTAACGCAGCCCGAAAAAAGAGAGAAAGGAGAGCTAGCAACAGCGACGGTACCCTCACCGACCAGTAGTACAGAGATAAGAAAGTGTCTCTGAAATGCCCTCGTGCGTGAATTATGATTTCTCTGGGCCGTTTGCTTCCTTAAAATGGTTCCAACAGGCGTAACGCGAAGAGAAGCGAAATCTTAACGATGCTTGACGTCAATCAGGAAATGTTGATCTTCTTCTGTTTTGTTTTTTTTTCTTTCCGAGCATCACTCCAGCATCCGGCGTATTAAATGCTGCCCTTTGTTAACTAAAGTATTGCATTGTTTCTGGCATCCGGAGGAGCAAGATTGTTGCTCAGTGAACTGTTCCTTTCTGAATGTGACAGAAAAGAAGCACGTGACTGTACTTCTCGTCTTGACATATGCTCATTCGCGTTCGCTAACGATTCCACGATAAGCATTCGATGGCCTGAAAGTGCCACGAATGACATTCAAATATTTGAAACCAAATGCTAAAAGCCACCATCAGCAGGATCTCCTTTCTGAGCCCGCCAGTGACATGCTTCAACCACCACCGCAGTCATCAGCATCTTCGATGGAGGCGCCTGGAAACGCCACCAGCATCCAACCGAGAAGAACCCGATGGTAGCCGGTTAATTTATGCCAAGTTAAGTAATTAAGAAAAATGATTCCCTTGCCACCGCCTCCGTGCGGTAGAACGCGGTGGAAAGCAAATAATTAATCTTAATGCAACATTAATTTATTTCCTATTTAATTCGATCAACGAACTCCCCACTACCACTGCCATCATCACCACGTAAGGCCCTGCGGCTAGTCACGACCACAACGACGACGATGACGACGACGTCGCCGCAGCAGCAGCAAAACCAATCAAATCCGCGGCTTCATGGTGTCGAAATGTAGCACTGGAACGTGTTCGTGCACCTTAAACAGCGGCGGATCGCTGGCCGGAAGCAGCCAGTCCGGAATCCGGCAGACCATTTTGCACATCGTTTCCCGGCACATCGTGGTTCGACCGCTCCGAACGACCGAACGTGCCAAGTTGGAATGTTAAGAATGTACCGCCCGGGGTGGGGGGGCACGCATTGCGTACGCGATTCGCAGCTGTTTCGTGGCCGCTGAGGCCCAGTGCGTGCCTGTTCGAACGTCGACATGCAAGGAGGAATGTAATTATTTACCGAAAACTGAAACACCATCTTGACAAATTAAAGGGAAAAAGATTTCGAGAGGAATGAAAAGCTCATCTTCAAATGAAATGCTTTACTATCATCAACGCTTCCTTCGCACTACTACAACTCAATTAAAAACTAATTTAAACCGTTGGCTCATCACCGCCACTAGCCACACAACAAGGAGAGCAGTTCAACAAGGAGAGTTTTGTTTTCAGCGAGAGTGCATCGCATAAACGTCAAAGCCAAGTGCTGGCCACGGTCTCCGATGACTGTTGCCTTTGTTTCGACCACCGCGAGCATTAAACTGCCCAAAAAAAGGGAACTGATGCCGTATTGCCAGTGGAATCAGCTTCTGCGGTGATTTCGTGCGCTCCGACTCGCTGTTGTGTCTCTTGGAGTACGACTCTCAAAGTAAATTTCGAGCACCTCAGCAAGCACCCGGGGTCTTCTGAGCGCTGCGCCATCAAATGCGCTAGCGCTACTCAATTATCGTGCTAATGGGATGAGAAATTCTCATCACTTCCACCAAACTGGGACTTCCACCAAACCGGCCACCGGGGCCGCCCGTGATCCCCGTAACCCTGTTAACGCCTTTTCGCCTCTCGACCTCGCGGAGAACCTTATTTGCTGCGTCGGGAATTTAATTTCATCGTTTTCAATCTTTCTCGCTCCTTGGCGTTAGGTTGGCGGAATCGAAATGCGGCTGCCAATGTAGCACATTTATGTGTTTTCTTTCTTTTTCCCCTTGGTACCGATGGTGCATTTTGTTCTGCTCTGGTGCGCTGGCAATTGAGTGAGCTAATCTCTTTTTGCCACTTACTTACTTACCGAAGTTCCTACCTCTTACTTACACTTCGCCGTGGTTGAACTAACAGCCGTTCCGAGTGCAAGGTGCACTTCAAAATTGCATCTCGCACTTTGGCTCACTAGCTGCTGCTGCTGCTGCTGGTGCTGCGCGCGAATCCTTGAGTGGTAATTACATTTTGGGTGCCCGGGTGCGTTCTCTCTTGGTGCGGAATCACTTCTACTGCGGTAATCAAGCGATGGTGGTGGTAGCTGATTATTTTGTCGCGGATATCAAGCGAATCATAGATCAGGTGCAATCTTCAAGAGATTTCACATTGTTCCTGGGGTGACGAGGTAAAGCGCGCTATCGAATCGAGCTAATTTTGTGGAAGCTCATCAAGCAAATCAAATGCCAGCGTAGATTGAATTTAGGAATCTCGCTCGTTGCTCACTGTGCTTTCGAATCTAATCTAACAAGCATTCTGGCTCAGTATGCCGCCGATGCGCATGAATTAATTAAAAGCTCTACTCCGTGAGGTGTCTAACTCATTTGCAAGGAATGCACCCCCAACCTGGATCCATTGCATCCTCGTATTTCTCGAGTCAAAGAGAGAGAAAGAGAGAGATAGAGAGAGAGAGAGAGAGAGAGAGAGAGAGAAAAACAAAAGGGAAAAAACTGCATTTCTGCTCGAGAGCAAATATTTGCCCCGGAACCTGATCCTTGCATTGGTAAAGAATACAAGAGCTTCCCCCATTCCCGGTATGATGATGTATGTTTATTTGTTCCCGTGACATCGTATTATATGCCCGATGATAAACGGGTTACTTGCGCAACCCACCCTCCCCGGGGTTCGCCTTGCATTCAACTGGAACTTCCGCCCGGTGCAGGGCCCGGTTCCGGTTCCATTGATCACGAACACATGCGGACACACATTCGCGATGGTAAAGGGGATGAGGGGGTGTGGAGGAATGAGAACGTATTGGAGCATATATCAAAGCGGGAGCTCAGGAATCGCTTGAGAGGCAGGCAGGGGAACTAATAGAAATAAATGTTGAGCAAAAAACACCGAGAGGTCGGTTAGGAAATCGATGGTAGTGGTTTGATTGAACTCGACGCCTCCATGCTGCCGCTTATCGCGCGCATCTTTACATAAATCGTGTAATGCCATTTTTCTGGAAGCGATTCAGAAGAAATGATAAATTATGACCATCTAGTAAAGGGCTGATTATGAGAATGATGTAAATGCCATATTGTGAGCGTATTTTTTGATGCATAACACATTCTCTAAAAACTAAAAAACAAAAACAAACTCTGCAAAGCACTAGTGTCTAGTAGACTAGACAAAAAAGTGACATCGAAAGCCTTCTGCTATCAGACGTTTATTTTAACCATTAGATTTTTCTTTAGTGCTCGCTTCAAAGCAGGTCCTGGTGGATAAAATAAACGTCTATGAAAAGGGGTAACTGGCCATTCGAGCTACAGATCCTTTACATTTCAAACTATTGTTGCTCTAATATCTAAAACTGCAAACGTAATCAGATTGTCCCGAGTTAGCCACGTAAACAAACTTTATTACCTCTTTTTCTCGCCAACACTAAATCGCGGGCAACACGGTTGCACTCAATACGTTCGTGGAACAAGTTTATCGCCAACCCGGTAATCGCCTCAGGAACGCAATTCATGCTTACTTTAACAGCAGCAGCAGCAGCAGCAGCAGCAGCAGCAGCAGCAGCAGCGGTGGTGAGGATCAAGCGAAGTGATAAAAATCACTTTACACACACCCAGCAGTTCCGCTGGATTCAGTCACAGATACAAACAGGGACTGCCACGGGCACCCACCCCCGGGTGTCTCCGGTTTTATGATTCTCCGTTTCATTGCATACTATCATGCTTAGGATAATACGCGACTCAATCTCATCGTAAAAGACAACGCCTCGTTATCTTTAGCCATCACTCACTTAGCAGAATGGATTTGGGACCACCAACTCCCTTCCAGTAACGTCCCAGGGTTGAGGTGATGGTATCACTTTGCATCGTTTATGGGATAGCTTCAAACGCAGGAACATCTCAATCGAGGCACTACACTATGATCTGCGCGCGATATGGCAGCTGGCATAAGATTAGATCGTATTTTGGGAAAAGGTTGGGGGATGATCAATAAAGCCTTGGCTAACGGTAAGCGATGTGATTAAATGTAAATGTGTGTGGCACGCATATAAACAAAGAGTTGATAATCAAATTCATGCCACGCTGTAACTGGTTTGTGGTGAGTAGTTTACAGTCGCTTTCGTTTGTAAAACAATTTGCCTCCCCCTAGGCAAAATATGTTCCCAGTTATGTGCCATTCGTTCGAAGCATAATGGTATTATGTGGCCATCAAGGTAGATCTGGAGAACCGAATTCCTCGTTGCAGCGCGGTCCTTGCATTTGCTCGTCAAAATTTATGTGATTTTCCAGACAAACAAATCAAACCACACACGACACCAGATGCGAAGAGGGGGGGGGGATTCGGCAGGTCCGGCATCCAGGCCTGGCACCAAACGGTGATTGATCAGCGACCGACCGAGCGCCTGCCAGTTACCATGTTGCTCGCCAGCTCTTTTGCATCTTGTGCCCGCTGCTCAATCGTCTCTCCTGTGTGCTCAGCACTCATTCCTCTGGTTCCGTCAAAACCACCAAAAAAACGACATTATTCTTTCGGCTTTTCTGGACCAACGGGCATTTTTTTTTTTGTTCGTCCAGTCCTTCTTCTCGGCAGTTAAAACGCCATCCATGTGACTGACTGACGTACTCCAGCGAGGTTTCCGGAAGGTCCTGTCGAAGCATATTCTTTCAAGCACCACGGTGCTACCTCCTTGCGACCCGGGCCAATGTTTGGTCTGGCAATGATTGGTAGACTAACGGAATTTGCGTGCTGCGTGTTGGTGCGCCACAGGGGATGCCTCAATCGAACGAGCTTCGGTGCCACAGCTCAGCTTTCTGGCCAGGCAAGCAAATCAAATTGAACCGCTAACGAACTGGTCGTTTTGGGAGCCGTGCGAGGGAAGCATCAAACCAACAACAACAAAAAAAGAAGAGGAATGAAAGCAAAATGGACGCATGCACGCACCAGCCACCAGCATGCTGCTAGTGAAGTTGAGTTGTGGCTTTTTCACGTGTTTCACGTCTTCGTCGCGGTGCGTTTCCACTTTTGGGACCACTTCGGGTACGTAGAGAATGAAGTACACAACGGGCCATAGCACCAGCCTGCTGGTTGTTTGTTTGTGTTTGCCTAGCAGATTTCGTTCGGCCGCTGTTCGCACGCTGGTGACGGGCGTGTTGCATGCTATCGTGGAGTCTTTTGTGCACGGTTTTCCTGGGCGGTCGGAAAGGAAATCATTTTCGCATTTTCATGACATTTCGGATGTTTTAGCAATGGGGCAGAGAACGGTCAGAATTAATGTAATTGAAGAGATGGGGTTTGGAATTCATTTGATTGAAGATTATTATTTTTAGTTCAAGGAACATCAATAGTTACAGAAACATGCCGTATGTTGCCTAGGAAATTGACAGATAGTTTTACAGGCAGATTACAATTGAAAATCGATCCTAGCTTTGGATGAAAGGAGAGCTTGAACGGAACCAATTGTTCTTTAAATTCGATGTAAAAGATGAATTCCATCATAGGATTGGATTCTTCGATAATACTTTAATGCTCTGCGACCTTTATGAGCTTCTCTTAATGAAGCAGCATTGCTACCGAGCCACAGCTCTGTTTGCCTTTCATTATGCTCTTTACAAAGAACTGCTCAGCTGTAACAGCAATACGGTTTAGTTGGCTACATCTTGAGCCTTCAATAGTGCACTCTGGTGCTTCAAAACCACACCACCAGCACCAGGTACCTTTACGTTGAGGCAATCACCTTGAGGCCTGGTTCTCTCCAAACATCCCTCCTCCTCCAGTGCCAGTGTGCTAGCTCCCAGGGCCCGAACCGGAGCGCCACAATTTACATTGCAAATAGCATTTTGTTGGGAGCCAATATTTCCAAACGAATGCTAGAAATCAAGCATCGGGAGGAGTAGCCACTGGCCCTGGGAGCACAGGAGCACGAGCAGCAATACTTCTCTGGAATTGATGCACTCACAGAGGGTTAACCACACACCCGCATACACACCGCTCACCCGTACCACCCCCTGCTGCCTGCATCTAAAGTGTCTTGAGTGATATGGTAGCACACTGCACTTGACATGTCCGTTCTACCTTCAGCTGGGCGTAACGAATGTTGCTTGCGCTACCTGGTAATGCTGGAAAGCTTGGTACGCGCTAGTGGTTTGAGCAATTGGCCGATTGGAAGTCGATCTCGGTCGGTCGTCCGGGTGCGGTCTGGATACATCCAGCACCATCACCGTCTGGGGGAGGAAGGAACCCGGCTCGGATGTTTTAGCATAAATTCCCGAGTGAAATGAATCTTAAAGCCGACGACCGACTGAACAGCGTGGCAGCGTGAAATGGAGTTGTTTAAACGATCACCCTAACGTGGCCATAAAATATGTTAATGTAGTTGAGTTGTAGAAACGTTGTTCGGTTTTCCCGTCGCCACGCTTTTTGTACCTTTTATGTAAATAGATAACACCTTTCACTTCCTTTCCATGTTTTACAAAAAAAAAACCCCCACTAGGCATCCTTTTGCTGAAACGATCAAAGCCAGAAGCCAGAGGAAACTTCTGAAACCGAAACCCAAGTTTGGACGTGCTGCTGCTGCTATCGAAACTCCAGCTCGCCAAACTTATCCAAAAACTATTCCATTACACACTCGCACGTACAACGAGCTAAGGAAACTCAGCGTCCACCGCCCGGAAGGCAGTTTCTGGCTGCGAAAGGGCTGCCCAAGACCAAAGTATTTGAACTTAAAAGCAGTTTGGCTCCAGGGACCTGGCTACCAAATAATAGCCGTTGGTCGTTTGTGTTTCCAACACCTGTGGGTGTGTATGTGTGTAACCTCTCCCCTTGGGTGCCTCCCCTGGTCAATCTATCAAAATGGTTTGGTCACCTGAATGCTCCACATGGTTCGTTGGTGTCCGGCACACTCTTCGTCGTTCTCTTTTTTCAGTTCCCTTCCGAGCGGCCAATCATTTGCAGGTTCGTTCAAATACGTCACGTCGATCCGGGGACGTGTGCACTGGAGTAGAAGAAATAAGTAGAAAAAGAAGAAGAACAGCAAGGGGAGCATTCCGTGAAAAGCGTTTTCCTTTTGCCTTCCACTTTGACTTTGATAATTTATTGCCGGTTCCAGAATTTATTTCCTCCGCTTCCTCTCGCCTTTTCCTTTCCCCTCCTTTCACCTCCACCTCGTGACAAACGGACACCTGGCCATCATACAGAGCTCCACGATCCACCATGGGTGTTTGCAATCGAACCGTGATCGGTATGATTTTCCATCAAATTAACCCAATACTCAGTTGCAGTACGGATGGTGGAACGAATACCGAATTCGGTGACTTCATACCTTACATCAACAAGAAGGGGATGAAGTCTTGTCACAGTTCAGTTCCCTGTCTTCCTTGGTGAAAACTTGGACCGGACCGGGATGCCCACTCTCTGGACAGTACCAATGGACACGTTGAAAACATAAATTAAAGGAAAGGCAAACTTTCATCTCAATCGCAATCTACACACAAACACTCACCCCTATTTCCTATTCCATTGGTTTGGTTTTATTCTCATTGGTTGTATGAGTGTGCGTACGTGTCTTTCGGTACTTATTGGCGAAACTTTGGCACAGGACATTTCGTCGCAATATGAAGTTTGAAAGAACTGTGCTGCAAGAACCTTTGCTTGGGGACCATTTCCCGGTTCTGGCGTGTGTCAAAAGGGGACTCTGAAAGAATCTAATCTCAAGCGATCGAAAAGAAAGCGTTTTTGGTGGAGAAAAACTAACTTCTCGGTACGTGATCGCGCTTACATGAATGTTCTAAAGTAATTACAACACTTTTCAAGCGAAAACCCCGAAGCCCTGTCTAAACTCGGCTATTTTGGGGGCCCGCTATCCACCGTTTGACACGCGCCCATTATCGATGGCGTGAAGCGGTGGTTTGGACGTTTGAAAAGGGGAACTTTTCCGCCAAAAAGGCCCCCCCCCCCCCCAACCAAGAAATCCTCCGGTAATTTTACCGAGCGTCGATTGATTCCGGGCATTGGGCGAAAACATTGGATTAAAACTTCAGCTAAGAAGCGTGACCAAGCAGAACAAACATGGCTAACATCTCCAGCGCTACCGTGGCCCGTATATTGACAGCCATATTTCCACGGACAGCATCAGCGTGGAAAGCGCCGTTCCGAAGGCACCGGATCGGATGTGATCCCGCGCGAGTCCCGCTTTCTGGCGAGCCCAAAAAAAAATGTAAATATTTTCCCTCTCGCACCCCCTTGTAATCGCGTTTGATAACTGAATTAAAATTAATTTGGTCTTAAAAAGTGGATTAAGATTAATGAGGATCCGCCTCCCGGGGAGGCGGGGCCAGGAGGCTGTTTGGCTCTTTTCTTATACTTTCCTTCCTTACCGGAACCTGGAACGAGTTCATTTTTCCAATTTTCTTCACCGTCGCCGAGCCGAGCGCCATCGTTGGCGGAACGGTACACTTTCGGGTAAAATGTATTCATTGCTGGCCGAGCTGTCGGTTAGACATTCCTGCAACCGGGGAAGAGAAGAGGATGCGACGAGCTGAAGCAAATTTTAACACTTTCACTAGCAGAGAATGGAATAGAAATTGCTAATGATGGTGTTGCTATTTGTGCGCGATTTTTCGGCTGCCTGGGTGGTACGCGGAATTTATTAATATTCAAATTACACTAATAATCTTCGCTGAAGGTGAATCTAAATTTATTTTTGACGATTTATGCAACTTAAAATGAGGGGATGAGAAATAAACACAGATGGCTGTACCAGAACACGATTCCATTTTTAGCTAACTTTCTCCTACATTTACTTGCTTCCGCTTATTCTAACTGAAAATAAACGGCTTGCTTTTTGGGAAATCAACATTAAAAACTACGCGCCAAACTATACTAATTTCGGATTGGAATTCATCGTTTCAAATCCAACATTTATGTTCCTAAACCATGGTTCAGAAGTCAACAGAAGTACTTTTATTTGTTATATTGTCTTTTTTATGATTATCGATGCATTAGCATATTTCATTCTAATTGCGTTCCACACTGGTTTGCTGTGAATCAATTTTGCATTCGTTTATCAATTTACCACCAATTCAATTGATTTCGTCTCCTGCACACATAGTAAAGTTCTGTGGGGTGCTCGGAAAACCCGAAATCATAAAGGCAGGAATACACGAAGCGTAAACTCTCGTATAAACTCAGAATGTAATGCCAAAAAGTTTACGCTTCGTGTGGCAGGCATAATCGCATAAAAGTTTATACCGAAACGTCAACTGCTATTACATTCGTGCACCTGCAATTACACTATGCTATTACATCAATTACATGTGTTTCTGGCCACAAAAAACATAAATCGACGAGATAAGTTGATTTCTGAACATCTTCTTTTATATTTTAAGATGTTTTTACTGTATATTAGCGATTGTAGAACATTCAATTCATCATAACGCTACGCTTCATGTTGGTGCTGTGTTTACGCTTGCTTTTACGCTCGGATTTACGCTCCGCGGGCCTATAATCTTTTTGACATAAGTGTAATCTTTTTGGCATTACACTCTGAGTTTATACGAGAGTTTACGCTTCATGTATCCCCGGCTTAAAACTCGTGTCCGACATTTATCTTCAAAAATTGACCGACCATAGCGACGAAATACCATGATTTGTTAAATTAAACAATGCATCTTTCACCTCGCCACCGTTTATCGGTTGAACCGGAAACGCGGATCGTAATTAGAGACAGCCAAATCATCAAATTTCAAATTAATATTCTCGCCGCATCCTCCGAAAACGAACGCTGTTGGACCAACGCTGCTGGACACGCTGGACGTTCGGGCGTTTCCCACGAAGTGGAATGGATTCGCTTGCATCAAACTCGCAGCAGCAGCAACCCAGAACGCAGCGAATGCTCCAGCATCCGATAAATGTGCTGATCATACACGACACGCTGTTTGACCAGAACTCGGAAACAAATGAATAGCGACTGCGAGTATCTTCGGTATCGCATCCGTCGCCTCGATCCATCGCTCGCCATGCTACACTTCAGCGCAGCATTGTTGTACGGATCCGATGGATACTAAGCTGCAACTGCAGCGTTCACCTCGTTACTGCAATCCATCTAGGGGGAAAGCTTTTACCTTGGTATTTACCTTTCGCACTCGTGCTCGCGCGCTCTCGCCTCTCTTCATTGCTGCATCGCGCTCCCTTTACACAGGAACGGTAGGAATGGAGGTTTCAGTTTCGAAATTAATTTTCGTCCAAAAGACCGGACCTCCGGCATACCAGGACGGTCGGATGCTGGTGATGCTGCTGCTGCCAGGATCTAGATCACCGGAGGTTCGATGGCTGGCTACGCGCGCGCTGACACGCTTTCGTTCGGGAACGCGAGACGCAATTTAGTGAGGCAAATGCGAGGTTCGCACCTTGACCGCGGCACTATTGTGCAGTCCTCAGCTTTTCGACGGTTCGAGTAGCTCCAAAGGTGAAGTGGTGGAATTCCCATGAATGCGATATTGCATTAGTTATGCTCCTGTTTACTGCGTTTGTGTGGCTGCACCAACACAGTTACAGCACCATGCACCACGGAACGAATAGCAAGCGCGCTCGACGTGCACCCTCGATCCGCGCGGTCGATGAAAAATAATTATTTGCGAAAACAACACGCGAATGAAGGACTTTCATCAGCACCATTGTGTCCGTGCCATCAGGAATGCGATCCACGGACCGGTGCATCGTTTGGCAAAGATGAAAGCATTGTATGCAGCGTTTATCGGTTTAGTGTCCCAAAACAGAAGGAATGCTATTTGCGTGCCATCCCGAGCTCGATGCCCATGCATGACAAGACAATGCAATAGACTCTGACCAGCGCATTAGAGTTCTTCGGAACAATTAAATTCCACTGTCACAAGAGGGGGTGGCCGATTCATAAATGATTTCAGTCATGTGTAAAAATGGCATTAGATCCTTCGACACCATTTCGGGGAACATTAGACACTGGGTCACTTGCAGAGAGGAAGCTGCTGCTGCTGCTTCATCCATGCACGAACAAGCAATTGATGATAGTTTTAATTTATATTCATAGATTGTGTGCTTAATTCGCTGCGAATTCGCATTCTCTCACTCTTCGCTCCTCGGAATGCTGCACCAAAAAGCCCCCAAAAAGGTCAAAAGCTAACGGTTCACACCGAATACCGGGGAGGGCTGAAGTCACAGTCACGAATGGTTGAGATTGCCTGCTGCCTGTTGTAATTACAAAATAATGTTAAAATATTCACGCCCTCGCTGCCTTTGCGGTTCCATTTTTCGGTCAAAAATTTGAAATGGAAATCCACCCTGTGGCGGGAACCCCAAAGCAAACGAACTGCGAGGCAGCCTTTGGTATGAGAGGCATCTCGCCCATTAATGGACAACACATAGCTCCTAGCGACTGGATGCTGCTGCTGCTGCTGCATTCTGCTCGATTACGTTGCACCGTGTGTATGTGTGCAGCCCGTTGGTGCGAACTGCTTTCCATTATTCAGACATCAATTACATGATATAAATTTAAAATGCCCTCCCGGTGGGTACGGTGGGGTTTGAGGGTGTAAGGTCCTGTGATCCCGGAAGGTTTACACACTCGCGAGCCCTCTAAGCGATTGTGCGATCGTCGTTGTCGTCGTAGTGGTCGCTTCAACCAGATGGATGGTCAGTGGCAGTGTCAGTAGCACTCCCAGCGACCCCTAAGCCATTCAAACTCGGACTTCCAGGCCAGAGGAAGTGAAATGTATCGCAAAATGGGACCCAAATGGAAGGTGTTCAGGCTTGGCTATTGCCACAGTCCCCACCTCTCTGACGCTCGCTGCAAATGGAGCGATCCATGCAGTCCATGGCGTAGCATTCCAGGGCGTAGCATAGACCAGAACGACCATGATGACGACGACGACGCAGGACGCAGGTAGTTTATGAAGTGTTGGACCACCGTACGAGCACCACGATGTTATGTTTCTAAATCGTTAATATGCGGATTCGCGCACTGTGACGCTTGCATGGAGGGTGGAATGGCGCAAGGACTGTGGATGAAGTTTATTAAAACTGTCCTCCAGGGGGGAATGTGACGCTGGTGGCGGCAATGATTATGGCAGCATGCAAATGCAATTGCACCGAGGCGATGCGATGTGCTCTTGCGCGCGTTCACCACTCTGCTAGCTGGTGGTTGCCTGATGAGCCCGTAGAGATTCATTGGACGCTCTCGAATTGGATTGGGCAAGATTATGATAGGTTTACAGTGCACGGCGTAGCTGTGGGATCACGAATTTTGACATTTCTTCGCAGGATTACTGGGATCCAGCTATTAAGCGAGTTACTTTAAGATTTAAAAAAAAGTTGTAGTTAGATAATTACATCAAAATATTGATGAAATGTCTTCAACAATAAGAAGTGAAACGAACTTTATCGTGATTGTCGTATACACTCGAACAGGATCCTTGTTCTCACCGGAGAACGCTTCATACCGTACACCACACAGTCAATAATCCAATCCATTCCGGCCACAACCACAAATGTGTGCGAGATGATCTCGCATTCGCTGCGACTCGCGAGCGAGCGTTACTCAAACAAAGGCGTCCCGGGGCTGGGCCACAAGTTCGTCAAGTAATCCAATCATGACGACATAAAATCGAACGTTTGTCTTCGTGCTTAATTGAAAAGCTCCGCTGAGCCGCGAGGATTGCTTTAGCCATTCGAGCGCCATCCAAGACGACGGTCGAGACGCACAACGCACAACGGTTTGTTGCTTCGAGATTATACGGTCTGTGGTGGATTATGCCGTTACGCAGCTATTCAGTGCTCTGGATTCCCTTGGCTAGACGAAGGAGTTTCGACAGGGGGGTATTTTTGGTGAACTATTGGGAGAGGGAGAGAGAGAGAAAGATGGGTTGACAATTGAATTACTCATTAATGAGATTGACAGAGGCTGTTCCGTGGTTTGTCTGGCGGCATCCAGCAACTATGAACTGCTTCTATGCAGACAGGGTGAACAATGGTGATGCTAGACGCTTTAGCTAAACTCTGCAACCGTCGCAGACATACGTCTTAACATTTGGTTGTTCTACTAATAACACGGCCCGGAATGTAGAAACTTCCAAACACAAACACATTCCCATAACAATGAATCTCATTCCAATCCAGGTGCTGTTAGAAAGCCCGTTCTCGAGCGTCTGTTCTACGCATCACCTGCAATCCCCCCGAGGGGTGGGCACGTGCCACTAACCCAGCATGTAACAGAGCTTCTCCGACACGCGTCAACCTTGAAACCCCCTTGATGAAGGTTCGTCCCAGGACTTTCATTCCCATGTTGCCAGAACAAGCAATTGTCACAACCATCAAAGGTACGACGTAAGTCGAAGCGAATGCCTCGGGAGATTTGCTGAATTATGAAGATCAACTTCACTCCCTCGATTGCTTCGAAAAGAATGCAAACAAAACTGCCGGATGCGCCCCGAGAATGTTTGCTGCATCTTGAATTACGACCGAGAATTTGCTTGAGTTTGTGCAATTTCTCGGTAGACGACGGTAGCAAAGTTCTGGAATTGGTTTTCTGATTTATTTGCCAGCCAGAATGAAGGGGAATCCACTGAGTCTCCGCTCATTTATGAAACATTGTTTGCCATCTCTTGTCGTGTGTAACGGTAGTAAGTCATTTCAAGGGGAATGCTAGAATGCTAGCGAGTGCAGCGGTTTCTGGGGAGTTCTTCATTTTTTTATCAGCCTAATTACAAATCTCGCAACTTCAACCTCGTTGGGGACGTGATTCATACGAGGCTCGTGATTTGGAAGGTTTTAATTAAAACTTAATACACTCTTTCTCTGTCTACCTCTCGCTTGATGCGTCTCTAGCACGACACGGCCACAGTTCTTTCCAAACATGGTGAACGGAATATGGTACAACTTCTAGCCACAGTTACCCCCCGCCCTCAGCCTTCAATTAAATGCACGTGATGCATAAAAACAGTTAGTCGAACTTAATGAAGACAGGTAATTACTTCGAGCCGGCCCACCGGCCGGCTCGCGATCGTGCTCTTGGTGTTCCTTCGAGTGTTGATTTATGACACCGCATGTCATACTAGCGTGCTCCAGCTCCAAACCGTTCCATTAACCAGAAGCAGGCCACAAAACAGAAGCTACCAAGATGCTAATTTCGAGCGGCGGAACGTCAGCGATTGCAGCCGTTGCCGCCGCTGGTTGTTGTCAAAAGTTTAGCGATACCTTCCCGGTGCACATTTATTAAATTAAACCGCGATGCACAGCTTCAGTAACTCCTTCTCTCCCTCCTTTAGTTTAATGTTTGGTACCAGCGCCACCATCACGTCAAACAGCGCCAAACTCTGACTTTCTCTTCCAGCGGAATCCAGCCGCTTCCCGACCACCGATCGTCACACGAATCGTCCCTTTAGCGTCGTGTTCGTCGGGGCACGATCTTGCTCGTGGTAAGGTATGGAGGAAATGTGAACATATTCTCTTCGAGAAGCGAGAAATGCGAGAAGGATGTACACGCGCAGCCACGAAACATTAAAAGTGCAAACCTTGTTGCTGCTGCTGCTGCGAAGTTTGTGGTGCGGTTATGTGGTTCCATCTCAACCTTCCTCTTTTCCAACGTTTTCTTTCGGGTTTGGGGCCTTAGCAAAATGGACGAGTAACGAGTGGAAAGCTGCGTCCCACAGCTGCGCTTCGTGTGACTCTTTTGGGAAAAGATGAAGTCAAACGCACCGGGTCAAAACTATCTCTCAATGTCGGGCAACAGCATGACGGAGTCGCGGTACCTTTTTTCTTTGCCTTCGCGAGCAAGGAGCAGCAGCTAGTGGCCTGCACCAGAGCGCGCGCGTGCCAGGAAATGGATGATGGAGAAAATAATAATATTCATAAAGTTGCTCCATGCATAGGAATGGCATTTCGGTAAAGTAGTTTTCGTAAACGCGAATTCCCTACTTCTTTATTTCGCTAATTTTTTTAAACGAGTTTAAGGATGAAATGGAATACTCAGCAGAAGCCTGAATTATGGATCTTTTTTTCACCCAAATTGGTGCATAGTTGACGGGTGAAATGCTTAAGTAAAATCGAGGGAATTGAAGGGAAATACGCGAAAACCGCTGTCTTGGAAAAGCTCCCATTTTAAAGTTCAAACGCAAGCCGAAGTCATGGAACCAATTCCTCGTGGCTCTCATATTCATACCCCGTTCCGGATCGCGATGCAGGTGCCCTCTCGATGCGCTGATGCATCTCGTTACTTCGCGAGTTAGTTAACAGGCAGCGTGGAGGGGTTTGCGGAACATTCCGTTCCGTTCCGTTCCGTTGCGTTGCTGCCATTTGTGCCAGCACCCGGAATTCCCGAACCAAACTTTGGTGGTTCACGGTTGTGTGAACCTGGCCAACAGCAGCAGCAGCAATGGCTGCTCCAGTAAGCTGGAACGTAACCGGCCATCCAAGAAGACCAATGAAGTTGCATATGTGTGCGACTTCCGGCCGCACACGCGCTCCGGCCAAAAAGGTAATGGAGTTGGTCTTTCCGAAGCGGAAACTTTCCATGTTTTTAGTTGAACTTGCCGAAACCGGATTCGAGACATACGGAAAAAGAGTGAAAAAAGGGGGAAAAAACGGGGACGGAACCCCTGCGCCAAATGCATGCGAACCTGTGTGAGCGTCTGTGTTTGGCTGTGGTTTTGTACCAACGAGCAGGGGTTTTTCGTTTTACTGTTTGAGCTTACGGGAACGCGTGTAGAACGCCCGGTGGGCCAGAAGAACTTCTTGTCTTCGTTCGGTCGCGCTTATCCGCGTCAGGTTCGGTGATTGGCGTGGAGGAAAGCATTCGTTTCCGGTACGAACAACGCATAAATTAGCCAACTTTTTGTGTGCTGGCATATCGACGTGTTGGCTGCAGATTCATACCCACCATCAGCTCATGTCGGTGAAAGGTGCAAGCCAGTTGGCTTTAAATTGGATTCTTAAAAACATTGAAGAAGTTTGATCTATGTGCATCTAAACCTTCTGACGCAGTTGGAGTTTAGATCAATTATAATTGGAACAGCTGTATAAATATTCAACAGATTTAATTGGTTTTTTGAGCGGGAAAAAGGTAATTACAATATATGTCTTCGACAAAAATAGACTAGAGAAAGATTTTTTATAAAGTTGCTATTACAAAACCCTGAAAGTATGTAAATTTACCAGCTACCTGGCGCCTCCATCATGGGCGCCTCCATTTTACCGGTGCGGCAACCATTTTTGGAATTCCCATCACCTTTTCTGTTTTAAACAAAAAAAATATTTGCAGGTAACAAGTCAAATTGATATGTTCCAGGACTACATGCAATACCAACGCACTAGGAGCGACACAATTGCCTAAAACAAAGTGTCCCATTTTTAACTGATCCTAACGTAGAAACAATTACCAGTGATAGCCTATCACGTGTTGATCAACCTCCTAGATACAGGTTGATAGCTTCCATTCACTCTCGTGTACTCCAAAGTTTCTTCCTTTGGTTCCCGCCCGCCCTGGGCTCTCATTTACGCGCAATGAATTCTATCAAACTGGACCATCGTCACCACAACCTCCGGGCGGCGAGCGGATCTCCAAAGAGAAGAGAGTGACCAGACCCAGTTTCCCTGCTTCACGATACGACAACCCGTTGCCTCGGGGACAAGCTATGCTGCCTCAAAAGGCCCCAGGACGACCGGTAAGATTAATGGCTTCTATGAGAAGGTGGCCACCGGGCTCGAATGGTGGCCATTTGCATAGCATAATAGCGGCAGGTTGATTCAAAACACCCGATAAGCGTCCTGGTAGTCATTATAAGTTGGCTCCTCTACTTCGCGCGAAGACGAGTCGATGCCGCGGCGTTATTACTGGGCTTTCAATTCCAACTCTCCTCCTCAAAATTCCTTTCTTGGTCTTGCATTTCTTTGTTGCCAGCCTGTCCAGATTGGTGTTGAGAAGCTGTTTAATATTGAATTCGGTGTGTTGGGCTGCATGCACAAACGCTCTTCTCCCTTTTGATCATCGTTACCCAAATTGAAGGACATTACGTCTTTGTCATAAGTAACCACTACTCTTGTGGCAACAAAAGCAGCATCAGTGCTGTGGTTTCTGCGATACCATCCGCTCACATCCGTTGCTGTTTCCATATCCTTATGCGTAATGATAGTGATTGCTTCATATGCCCCCGGATATGGATACAAAACAACAACAACCACGAACACACGTGTATTCCATTTGAAGTGATGGAAATGGGACTACCTGGCATGACGACATCGTCGTTCGCTCGTTCCACAACCACAGCTCTGCTCCAGCAGCAATCGCTTGTTGTGACAACGGAAGGGTATGACACAGCCACGGCACGGCCCTTGGCTGCCGATGACTTCAGTCGAACCGGAGGCAAACCGTAGGGTCCGCCCGTTAACCATCGGTTTGGCTTTCGCCCAAGGTGATTGTTATCTCTCACTCCGGTCCCGGAAGATCCTGCCCGCTCGGCTTTTCAGGTCAGCCACACCAGACGAAAGCAAAACAGGAAAAATGGCAACGACTTCCGTGAAAGAGCTTGGCTGGATGGTTGAATAGAAAGTCTGCCTTGAAGGTTGAAGGTGGAGAGATTTTTGGGCGGGTGGTTCTGGTGTTGGAAACAACCCACTTTTGAAAGATGAAAAGAATTTCGCGTTTGACGTTTTGTGAGAGGGCGCAACCGGCCGCTGGTTGCTACTAGCAGCCAAGAAAGGTTTGGTTTGGGTTGCTTTGCAGCTTCAGGACCTTCTAGTAGGCCCGGTTTTGGCCAGCGGACAGTCCGATGACCACAGCAGAAGCCACTGGCTCTCAAGTGGCCTCAATGGATGCCGCATCGATCCGTTGGTGACACACGCGCGTAACCGGACGTTCCGGTTCGGTATTTATTTTTGCTAACGAAAGAGAGGATCATAAATGGATCATCCTGGCAGATGGTTTTTGATCGCTTCCCCACCCAAAACACCGACCATAACCACAACAGTCTGAGTGTGACAAAAGTGAATCTATTTTTAACCTCCGACAGACCCAGACGGTTTGAAAAATCAAAAAGGGGAAACGGTTACACTGACTTGTGACTTGTGCGTCTTCCTAACTTAGTGCTAGCCACAAGACATGGTGACCAAAAAAGGGGCAGGAGACGAAAGGGACAAATTGGAAACTTTACTGACGAAACAAACCCAAAACAGTCCCCAAGAACCAGGGCACGACGTTGTGTAAGTGTCCTTTGCACAAGATGAAAGAATGCCGGAGCAGCAGCAGCATCCCGAGCAGCAGTTACAAGAAGGTAATTGAATGAAACTTAACTATTAGTTGCCTTTGGAGGGCGCTGCTAGTAATTTGTATCATTCCGTCCAATTGTCTGCTTTGGATGCTGTTGTTGTACCAGTTCCGGAGGCAACCGACGGCGACAACGACGGATCCTCTTGAATCCGGCAGCAATTTGTGGAACGGTTTCTCGTCCATGGTCCGGTACGGGGTCCATGAACAGAGATGACACCGCATGGGCACGGAATGCCTTCCGTTTGCTGGTCGTGGCGCTAGTGGCAGTAAATGAATAATTCATACTCCACCATCATCCACTCCAAATGTCCAAATAGCAGGGTGCAGGAGTGTCCGGCCGGTTCAGCAACCAAACTCTCTCGTTCTCCCAATGAGGCAGCTCGGTGTCAGAAGGAGAAGCAGCAATGAGTTTCCAACAATTCCAATCAACTTTCGACTTTTCCTGCTGCTCCCGTTCCCCTCTCAAGTGTCGCTCACAGTGAAGCGAAAGTAGATAATAAATAATTTGACGCAGTTGCCTCGAACCCGGTCCGCCAATGTCAATACCGGCGAGTGGAGTTTTTGAATTGAAACTCGCCCAAATTGCCCAAAGTGCAGTCCATATTGTGGTTGTGCCGGCAGAACTGAGCAGAGCTGACGAGAGCAAAATGAAGGAATTGCAATTTAATCTTCAAGTCTTGCCAAATCCCTTCCAGTTGATATTCGATTTTGTCCAAGAAGAGTCATTTCTGTCTTTCTGTCATCGAAAATCGAATCGATTCGTTGGCTACAGTTGCAACAGGATGAGCAGCCGGCCAAGCAGATGACCAAACCAATGGAATTCACTGGATCCTGGGCTGGTCTGTTGGTCCCCGCAAATCCCCGCGAATCCCGGCGAATCCTTACACGGTAGGTCAACGAAAATATGCTAATACAGAAGGCAGCGAGCGAATACACGATGCAACGTTGCCGGTTGGGTTTTGTGGTTTGCCCTGAGTAGACTCGAGCTCGTCGGGAAAATATACAGCTTCTAGCAGGAGCGATACAGAGAGCGCGAGAGAGAGAGAGAGAGAGAGAGAGAGAGAGAGAGAGAGAGAGAGAGAGAGAGAGAGAGTTATGCACAACATCACCACCAGCGAGCGAACGAACCACCAACGTGGCTGAATGTATAATTGTGCGATAAAATTATGTGTTCGGCAATGGTGTGGCTACGAGTAGCGACCGGGAACGTGAAGAGCTGAAACCCGTTAATGCTCCTCAAGGCTTCGCTAATGCGCCAAACCCCGACGGCGTTACGGTGCGCTTGGTATAAGAGAGCTGAAACCTGCAACCTGAACCAACCTCACTAGCAGCAGCAGCAGCAGCAACAGCACGAAACCGGTTAGAAGCCACCGGCACGTCCTTCGCTGTCCTGCGAAGGCTTTACCACCAGGACCTGGACCGCCAGCGACGTGTACGCACGGCGTTGCAGCGGCTCTTGGCCGCGCACCTCGCGAAAGGTCCATCGTGCATTGCGTTAACTTATGCACAGCACGATTCATGGTGACGATCCCGGGGAACCTTGGATGCTGGCCGCTGGGTCTGCCTGGTCGGTCGCTTTGTTGGAGAGCGGAAAGGGCAAATGGGGACGAGAAGGAGGTTGGACAAATAAATCATACAAGATTTTCGCTTGTTACGCTAGTTTTGCACTGACCGCAGAACACCACCGGCCAACCAAGAGACCAAGCGTATGACCGAGACCGGCAGGCCGGGTGGCTCAGCTTAAAAACGCCATCTCGCCATGCCGGTACAGAGGAAAAGCAGGGAGCAGAATTGTGCCTCGGCGTGTAGCTGCTCGGAAATTCATTTCCTGCTCTAAGCTGCTCCCCGGACATGGGAGGTCCTAGCTCTTGCACCGGGATGGCTACGAGGCCTACGAAGGATTTTGAGGTTAGGGAACAAGCCATGAATGAAGTAGCAACTTTAAAGCCACACAAACACAGCCAAGCACGCTCGCACTGGCACGCACACCAGTGGAGTAAAGGTTTTCGGAATCTAGAACTTCAGCTCCGGTCAGGTACGACCACAAACCCGGTGGAAAGTGCAGCCAATATTCAAACCCTACGGACTGACCGAAAAGTTGGTCGCCATCGGCTGAGTAGGCTAAGGGATCGACCGCACCACGTACCACTCATTTCCGGTCGGCAGCTCGATCGACTCGATCTGGTGGCGAGGGAGGTTAATGAAAGTGTCTTTCCAGAAAGAGAGACACCACGGAACAACACTTGCTGGTGAGTGCTGTGTAGTTGTAGGTAAATAGAAATCCTAAACTGGTCGCGGCGCCAGAAAAACGAAATGAAGTAGCTCCGTTGCCGAAACCCCGATGATGGAGGCGCCAGGTAACCGGTAAAATTACAAACTTTCGCGGTTTGGAATAGAAATTGAAATCGCTAATTAATCAAGGAATCTCAAACTCCATTACGTGTCAGCAGCGTATCACTACCTTAAGGTCAATCTACACACGAAAAATATTGATGAAGCGTCACCAAATAGCTCTATTTGCGCTGACGTTGGCGCTAGCTATGTGCTTCTTGGAAGGTCATGTTTCAAATCAAGATGGAAACAAATTCGAAGACGCAACGACTGTACCGCAATGTGGTCATTATCAAGGCGCCCGTTTGACCTACCAAACACGTGTATTCCAGTGAGCGAAAGGCGACTAATTGAGGTGCTCTGAAAATTGAATTTTAATACCCGGTTAGTGATATTAGTTTAATTAACCTGTCCTGCGACCCTGCCAGTATCATGGCAGACACTATATACCTTTCCTTTTCCAGGACGATAATGGTTGTCTGCTCTGTAGGCTCGCCACGTGATCAAACGATCCACAAAGCACCATGGCGCCGTTCACCTTTCGTTTGCCTTAAAGACCTTGCTAGATATTGAATCCTGCTGCCTGTACGGCTGAGTTACAGTGCTGCCACTCCCGACAATCTTGCGGAGCACATTCTAACCTCAAACTAGGACGCCCATTTCGACGCTAATTTTTGCTTCGAATCCCGCTTCCTTACGAAAGGAATGGAATGTTACTCTCGGTCCAAAAATAGAACCCGAATATACCTTCGAAGGCGGACACCTTGAGCGATGCACTGGTACACCGGTAGCATAAGAAAGCCCACGAAAGCTGCCGGTCCCGTGCACCGAACGCGCGCGGTAGTAAGCGTTTAAGCCAAACAAATTTATGGTATTTTCCTCCCCCCGAGGGAGAACCGAGATCCGGGACGTCTGTGCACGCCCACCAGGAAGCAAAGTTTGCATTTCCCGTGGTTTTGCTCCCTTACACATTCTCTTACAGTTTGTTCCGGGACCGGTATCGGGACTAGGAGTCGGTTGGAAAGTTTGCTGCACACCAGTCAGCCACCATATGCGAGCCACCAGGGCTCCAACTATCAAAGTTCCACCAGTGCGCACGAACGCATGCACGGACGCAGGCGAACGTTGGTTAAAACTCGGATCTTGGAAGTTTCGTTTAGGGAACTCACTCCCACCAGAAACCCTGGCTGGCCCTGGAACCATTTCGTGCCCTGCAATGTTACATGATTCCGGGAAAGTCGATGTTTGAAGCCCCAAAAACGGTCGCTCTCTGTAGGTTGCACACTGGCTTTACCAGAACGTTCAATTATATTAATAATGCTGGAGCATTTTTCATCCCCGGTATGAACCGTTGCAAGGCTGCAGCAGCAATGCTAGTAACATGATACTTGATTGGCAATAAATCAAATCGATTTCAAAACGCCATTTTGCTCAATCACTTTACGTTGTGTCCCGGTGGCGTGCATTTGCAACTTTGACCGGGCGTCGAGAGTAATTACAACGTTAATTGCTGCCAGGCAACAACCGGTAATGGGAACACACAACAGTAACGCCTTCACCGTTATTATGCTTCTCGCTTTATCGAAAATACTGTTAACTGCACCGTGATTTACCGCCATCAAATGGTTTCCGTTGGCAGTTGATGTGTTACATTTCATCGAGAGAACACCCCTCGATGGCGTCTAGTTCCAAGTACGATCAGTTCGTGTGTTTTAATTTTTCATCGATTCAACATCACTCGATTGGCTTCCTTGACGCAGTTACGGTTTCTGTTTGGGTTCTGTTTGAATGGTTTAATTAAAAACCAGTACAACCAGATTGTTTGCCAATCAGAATTGTCCTGGCAATCGCCAAAACAGCAGCATGGTTCTAGTAATTAACAGAACGTCGGCCAAAGAATTTATTTCTGCGTTGAACCGACCAAATCAAACCACGGCCACGGTCACGATTGTTTGCGGAAAAAGTTTGCGTCACTTTTGATTAGCGGTCGCCATTGTCTGGCGGGAACTTAGCTTTCCATCCAGCTTCCATCCAGGCAAGTTCTCTCAAGCCGGCCATTACTTTGGTTTTTCGGAAATTTAATTAATTGATGAGTTGAAGCGGCAGCATCAGCAGTAGCAGGAACCATAATTGTTCGAAAGTTCACTCAAGTTCGTAACCTGCTGCCTGCTGCCTCCAGAGTGTCGTAATCCGAATTTTGGCGGAGCGAACCGAAGATTAGCGTTGAAGCCAGGATGGTGGCCGAAGGTCCGGAGTTCTTCGGATCGGATTATTCGGATTTGTAAATCAATGATGAGTTAAAAAAACATTTCAAAGGGGCCAAGGGGCCAAATTGAAAGGGCTCATTAGCGGTCTATTGTGTATTTCTATTTTCGATCTTTTGAATCGGAAATGAAGCAAAAGTCATAAATGAGGCTCTATCTAATCAAGATCTTGATGAGCTGGCGTTGGCAAAAGTAATTCGTCAACGTCATATGAAGATGCTCTCAACAGGTAGTATGTCTTTATATTTTACGGACGGAGTTTGAAGTTTGAACTGTTCGGTGAAAGGTAAAGCCAAAAAATGTAAATACGTGATATTTATGACGAAATATTTTAGACACTATTAACCAGAAGAAACCATATCGCTAGGTGTTAAAGATTATTAATAAAATAAACCAATCATGAAGAACATCCATGATGATCCATGACATCCATGACAATGGATTATATTACACAGTGGTTTATTTTTTAAATCAAACTCAAATTATGAAGCAAATTCTGATTCAAAAACATTAAAATGGTTATAAGATAAGTAAGTAAATAAAGCAAATTAGCTATAGAACAAAGTCCCATTCCACTTGATATCAGGTCAAAACGGAAATTAAAATAAAATGACCAAACGCTGCGAACTATCAAGCAGAATACCATCGCGATTGGAACGAAACCCTGTCAATTTACTATTTGAATTGCCAGTTTATAAATAACGAAAACAATTACAGTTCCGGGTAGCAAACCGGAAAATAGCATAAATCGGTTGCCAAAGTGAAGACCTTCAGGCCCTAGAGACACCACTACCACTGCTACACCCGACAATCGAATCCGGTAAATTAACACAAACCAATCGGGTTCGAAACCACCCTCCGCAGGCACTGACTCCGGAACGGAAATCAAATCGCTGGTGGTTCGCTCGCGGCCGTGCTGGATAAGGATTTCCATCCGACTATCTAGCATCGCGGTGGAGCAATTCATTCGCTGACATCCACTGCTATTCCTTAGAGCCACCGATTTCAGCACTGATTTATCTGCTCGCTATCAGGCTCGCGTGGCATGAGGGATGCGGAAGTCATAAAACTAGCTAGCAGGCCTCCACCGGAGATCCACCAGCGTTGGTCAAAAGGGGAGTTTGCGCGCGCGCTCGCCCGCGCGTGTTGAAGAGTAATTTAATTTAAAATATTGTTGCGGTTTTCTTTTTATGTATTCTCGTTTCTTTCACAGTTTTTCCACGTTTTTCACCCGAAGAAGCCACAGCCACAGTAATCACGGTTTTGCCGCTAGCCCTCGCATCGCTACACGTTCGCTCCACCGGTGTGCGTTGGTTTAGGGCTAGAACAGGGTAGACGCTAGACTGGCGAGAAGCTTTAAAATGGATTGTTTTACTTTCATCGTATTAGTTGAAGTGGACAGCCAACCTGTACCACACTTCGGGGGGAGGAGGTTGAAGGAGAGGTAAAAGAAATTAACATTCATTACCCGTTGGCGTGTTAATGAGTTTCGTTTGTTTTGTGCCTGGTCCCTCGTACCCTTCCCGTAGGAAATTGTCATTCCGCTGCTGCTGACCACAAAATTGGGTGCCGAAAGCCGACCCGAGCTGCAAGAGAGACTAAGAGAGGAGAGAGAGAGAGCAATCCGGTGCGTTTGTGTTGCCGTCGTGCCGGGAATGGACAATTTGTAGCGAATTTTCGCAAATTAAATTGTCAATCGAATCGATCGAGTGCATTCGAGCCTGTACCGCAACAGCCGGCTAGGCCACGTGCAACGTGACAATGACGGTGCCCGGGAATGCAAAACCACGCATAACCCACACTTTGCCATCCAAATCATGATTATGCCAGGCTGCATATCGTTGCGACTTGCCGTTGGGTTCCATTCGAATTATTTTCTCAATTCGATTCGAACGGTGTGCGCTCGGTTCGGCGCTTGAACTGCTAATTATCAATAGTCTAACGAGGCTAAGCAGCAAGTGAATCGGATGCAGCTACCTCTTCTTCGGTCAATTATTGTAATTGGTAAAATCTCCAATAAAAAACCTCGGAAGGATCCTGGAGTGTTGTGTTATGTGCTCATAACATGTGTTGTGTTTGTAGTTGTATTGTTGATTATCATTTTAGGATTGGAATCAGGTGATCAACAGGCATTGTAAGAGTATTTTGGCTCGTCTAGTAGAAGCGATAACAGCTTTTATGTGCAGTAAACTGTCGTACAGAGCGTTGGAACATTTATGTTAAGCCTTTTACCAGTTCACAAATGCGTCGAAAGATTTAATATAAATTTTGAGTAAGTTTGAATGAAATAATTTTATTCCTGAGACGTTGAGCCGAGTTAAACAAACATAATTTTGGTTAAATAAGAGCTATAGAATAGATGTTTAATCATCTTAATCTCATACACTCAATGCAACTTCCAATAAATCACTTTTTCTTAATAGTAAAATTGCTTTCGTATAAGGTCCGTTTAGAATGGCGTACAACGCACTCCATTACCGTAAAGCAACAGGAGCCAAACCTTAATTAATCTGTGTAATCATTTCCATTGGCTAAACATGGCTCCTTCCGCTTCGTCCCGGAGGTGTTACATCGGGCCTGGAAGTTTATCCAGGCGAGCGCTACCGGAAGCAGTAACAGACGGTCGCAGTCGCACAGGTGCGTCCGGGCTGGGAGTGCAGCATCGCTATGCGTTCGGGAAATTGGGAAAATTTGCACACTTTCATTAAACTGCTTGTTGGAAAAGTTTTTAACCAACCCCCAACCCCACAGGCACCACGGTCCATTGCAGTATGGAACATGGTAAAACCTGTTGCATAATGCTGTTACCGAGTGGCGATTATGTGTTTTTTGTGTTTAACTTTCCATTAAATCTTTAAAAGAATGGCAGTGAAAACACACTTTTGGGCAAAATTTGGGGAAAAGTTTATAAAGTGGCAGGAAATTAATTAAATACCGAGCAAAAGCAATTTCCAAGAATGTAAACAATGCAAATCTTGATCCATTTCGAGGTTTTAAAGCGCATGCCAAGTGATTGAAAAAAGGGCTTGTTTCCTGTTCATCATCATCATCATCATCATTATCCTCATCATCGTCAAGAAGATATCTTAACGAAATTAATTCCCAGCAGATTGCGTGGCCTAGTGACCGTTACGAGATAACGACCCTCGGCTCGCACATTCGATTCCATAATCCCCTGGGGACATCATACCCTCGGCTCGATGCCGACCCATTGACACACATTTAGCGTCCTGAATACGATCGCTTCCGCACATACCCACACAAAATATTCCAATAACTATTCATATTTGACTCCTTCCACTGACCAGGAAGCTGGCCTGGTTCGTACACGATTGCCGTCCTGCCGTTGTTGCTTATCATTCGACGACCATCGGGCCCAACTGACGATGCATAGCAAAGTCCTGTACCGACAGCACACCAGCAGGCCGAAAGGGGCAGGACGGCCAAGGAAACTCATGCTGGAGTTTTTCCAACCCGAAGAGAAAGGGTTGTAATGGTCTCGATTACATCGATGGGTGACCATTACAGGGGCTGGCGATTGGCCAACCAAAAGGGGTTTCCACTGTGAACCCTTTTACGAACCTAACACTAACGTGCGTAACGGTGTTTTATTTGCGATATCCTCGACGAGTCCTGGGACGGAAAGGATGAGGAAACCCCGCGGGGTGGTTCAGGGTTTGATCACGTTCGTAATTTTACAGAGCCTGATTACGTGACTTTCGCATCTTAATGCGATGATAACGAAACACTCACTTGGGACCCTGCGCCCCGTAAGGATGCATTGTCTCCGTGTCTGGCGTGTTATTGATTGTGCCAAGTTCGTGTGCGACCAGTTTTCACTCAAACGAACCGAGGCCTAGGCTCTTTTTCAGAGTTTCTGTTCAGGGGTCTGTAGATGATTAAACTGTTCAAGTGGGCGGCTAGGACCATCTGTTGGATATCAATCACGACGCAACGCATTAACAGGAACTGTTCTCTGCTCTGATCTTGCGATTAGATTAGTTAACTTGGGCCAAAATATTAAAATTTTATTTCAACGCTTCAGATCAGATTACCTTTATTGAAAAATCATTATCTATCTGCATAAAATGAACATTCTTGGCATTCAACACAGCAAAGGTCGAAGGGAAAATCCCTTTTTTAATTGAATATTTCATACTCATCCCGTAATTAACTTTTATTTGTGGGAAGTAGAGCGATTCATAAAGCCATCAACATGGTACAATGCTTCAATCGAGCTCGTTTCCTGTTACATCCTCGTGGTGCTCCCAGTAACGACATTCTAATTGGTTCCTCGACTCGATTCCCAGATGTCCCACTCGACACGAATACGTTCATTAGTTGCATTCCGGTTCGCCGATTCCCGTGATGCTTCAAAAGAATCCCTGCTCTTCAACGAACTATCGATCGATTGATGATCGATGAATGAATCTGCGAGATCAAAGGCCATCAAATCGATCGATTTAAAGTGGTCAAAATCATAAAAACTTCCCGCAAAAAAAAATCCACACACAACACACAAGAATGGAGGCGCCCAGGGGCGCGCGATCTGTCAAAATGAGTTTTGCCGCCAGTTAATGATTCCATGCCAGTGCCCGTGGTGCGATACGATGATAATGAAACATCCACATTGCCCCCGAAAGGAGCCACCGAAAAAGAATTGCACACAGTCGCGGTGGTTCCGTCTGCTCACAAAACACGAATCATGGAGGCGCCTCTCGCGTGCATCGCCACATAAACAAACCAACGATGCTCGCTCTCGCTCTCTGCTGCTCTCCTCTAATTCGAAGAGATAATTCTCCGAAACAGTGAGATGACACAAACTGAGAGAGAGCGAGCAGCTGCGAGAGTGTTTGTGCTGAAACGTTCGTGGAAACTGGAACGCTTTAGTTCGGGTGTGTGCGTGTCTGCTGTTCTTTCGAACGAACTGCTGGTGGGCTGAACGGTTCCCCCCACCGGCTAAACTCGCCAGTTCGCCGCGTGCTTTCAGAACGGTCGGTACCGGGTCCGGAGACTACGCCGTGTCGTGTTTTCGTGTGTCCGCTGCAATCCACGCAATCCGTAATCGAACGCGCGCGCGTGTGTCTTGTGCTACTGTCTTCATTTGCTGTCAGTGGAAGCCGCTTCAAAACGCAACGCACCGAACACAACCAAGGTGAAGAAGAGGAGTTGTCCCCGGGAGTGTTCTGCGTTCTGTGCAGCAAAGCAAAGAAGGTACTACCCGGCACCGGGGATGTGTTTGCGTTGATGTTTCTGTTCCGCTGTCTTCTTATCTCGTGTTCGCATTGGTGTGTGGTACCGGAGCAAAGGAGTGTACTGGTATATGTTGTGAAAGGCAACCAACCGATAGCGATCAACGATGATGATGATGGTGGAGTTCGATCAATGATGGAATGGAAGAACGACTACCAGGGCGCAGCGTGAAGGTGAGGGCGCCACCACCATGTGCCTAGCGCCAGTGCGTGCCCACGCTTGAACGTGTGCGAGAGCCTCCCCCGTTCGTGTTTGTGTTTGTATGTGGCTGTGGGTCACTGAGCCTACGATGCGATGCGGTTGGTGAACGGTGGGGATGCGTCATCAAAGTCATGCAGAAAGTGGGCCCCAAATGGTCGTGTTTGCGTCGGGCTTGTGAGTGTGTTTGTGCGTTGGAGCCGGCGTTTGGAGCTAGCCTACTGTGTACCTCACCGCACCGTGCTTGTTTTGCTCAACTATATGCCACCATCCAAGGAACCATTTGGGGCCAAAAATATGCGCTCCATTCTGTGCTCTGTATGTTTGGTGTTATGCTGCCCTGAAATGTGTTGACAGTCGGAAAAGGCATTAACTTCTTTCTGGAATCAAAGATTAACTGCAAATGACCGAAAAAAGGATATGAAATATCACGAAAGAAAATGGCGAAAATTTAAAGCAAATTACCAAGGCAAACAACCGGTTTACGAGCCCTTTGTTGACCGACCGACCCCACCCCTTGCTCTGGATTAGATTGAGCAGAATTGATCGAGCAGCAAGCAGCCGAGCAGAGCAACGAGCGGACGCACCTTGGCAACCCGCCTCGGCTTCCATCCAGCTGGTTGCGAAAATATCGATTTCCGTCGCGTGGATTGTTGAGCCATGAAACAGGGACAAACATTCCAAACCCTCTACCCGTGCCCGTCCTTTTGTGAGGAATTCTTGTGCAATACCAAGAGCCCCCACCCGCCGGGGAGAGAAAGGTCCGGGTTCAGGTTTAGGTTTGAACCTTTTGCGTAGGATCGCTTGGCGAAGGATAAATTGTTCGGCCAATCGATCCACCTCGAACCTAATTGACGCGCGTCTAGGTGGCCGGCGTTTCGGGGTTTTAATTATTTTTAATTTTTCAAATACCAGCGAGGGGGGCTCGTGATAGAGGGAGCGTGGTTTGGTGGTGCCAGCATAAGATCAAATCCCTGATCCCTGATCGCTATCCTTTAAATATTTGGGGAAATACTTGCGAAGAAGGATAAACAATAAAGTCCTCTTACTGCCTGTCTCGAGGACGAACGACGTCACTGTGACTGTTCCTTCAACATTGCTCGTCAAAATTAACAGTTCATTCAGTTTACTTTTCGTTTTCGTACGCCAGTTTTCGTGCATTTTATTCACATCTACCCTTCAACACCTTTTTTTCTCTTCAGCTTTAGAGGTGTCCTTTATTCGACACCTGGTTCAGTTTAATGGTGATTGTTGTTTTGTTTGGTGCTTCGGAAAATTGTTGGTGAATTATATGGTGAAAAGCGAGCCGGTACGCGAATGTAGTGTTTAGCAGCAGAGTGCTAGAGTGTTTGTTTCTTTGTTTGTTTTGTCGGAAAAGTTTGCAAAGAGGTGGTTGTCCTGAATGGAATTTCGGGTTGGAGCTATTTTGCGCCAGAAGCTGCTGATGGCTTGAAGCCCTTGCTCTCAAAGTGAATCCCATCTCGGTGTGTTTGAGATCGCAAAGTGTTTTTGAAAGAAAATTGAAGTTGAAAGTTGAGAGAGCATAAATAGCTTGGAGGTGGAAAAAGGTTTCCCAGAAGTGTAGCTCGTCCTGCTGCATCAGCTGATCGAGATCGTAGAGCATCGTAGCATCAAGGAAGAGGAGCTCCAGTGAAATATCATAAATTCGGCGCCACGGAAAAACATAATAAGGTAAGAGAACCCCAAAGTCCAATTCAATCCTACGAAATTATTTGCAACTCTCGCTACCTCTTTGTTGTATTGAAATGAAAATGTGAAAATTATTTTGCCCCAAAAAACTCCAACACTTTTACTGCAGTGCGTCACGGGAATGCAGCACCGGAATGCTTGCTTCTGCTGCTGCTGCTGCTGCCTGCCTGCCATGGCATGGCATGTCCTTGTCAAATCGAACAATCCATGCCAAACCGACTGACACCCTAGGGACTGGTTTGCGCTCCAGTCTCCGGTGGAATGAAATAATTTTCCTCACAATTACCGAATCCACCCCAGTCCCAAAAGGGAAATTCCGGACATTTCGTCCGGATCCGTTCGATTCCGTCAATAAAATAAAAGCCAATCCGCCCGCCGCGGGCCAATAATGCACACTCAATTGCATTTGTAAATGTTTTCACTCGGCACCCTCGTGCCTGGTTGCGATTTTCACAGAAAGTTCCTTTTTATTTGGGGGGGGGGGGGGGGGGTTGAAGCGAATGCTACGAACCAAAAAAGGCCCAACATGAGCTCCGCTGGACGTTTGTTGTTGCGCAAAATGTATGCTCGCGAATGGCTCGCGGCTCATGTTTGGAATGGGATTGAAACCGTCGAGAGACGGAACCACCACAATGGCATCGACCGTGGATCGAGAACAATATTCATTCCCGAGTCTCGGACCTCACCAACGCACGTGGTTGCGGTTGATTTTGGTTCAATGTTCAATTGAATGGACGGCTCCCGCGGGCGACTACGAAGCTCGATACCATGCACCACCATTGACGGCCACCGCGAACTCTCTTTGTTCTCCTCCGGTCGGATTTTCGGCCGAAAAGTCAGCTCCAGTGAACGAACACAGGGAGAGTGACCTCGGATTAAATTACTTTAACATCTCCACCTCCTCCGACCAGAAATAAACACGTTCCGGATGCTGCATCTCATCTGCATAATGGATGCACTCACCACCACCCTCGACAAGGGCGTCCATGAGGAGGGCGTTTATGATAAACTGCGAATGGACCCGTGCCATAATTAATATCTGCTGTCTGTCAGTGTCAGAAGACGTTAGCGACCGGCAGCCTAAGGCAAAGCGGCGTAAAGAGGCGTGTTCCACTTGGGCGAACACAATCGTGACTCACGCAATCACTTGTCAAAACCGCAGAATCTGCTGCTGGTGCTGCTCCTGCTGTTGCTCTGTTCGAGAGCAAATGGTAGTCGATCAAGGGCGACAATAGATCACAAATGATGGCGGCCATAAACTCTCTCTCTCTCTGTCTCTCTCTCACTCTGTCTTCTCATTAAACATTAAGACGGTAGCTGCTGTCTTAACATATATCTGGACTAAGATTAGAACCCCGATGATGAAGTGCGTTGTGTGTTAAGTGAATCCTTGAACACCCCTCTCTCTTTAGATGCCACTTCCTCGATGAGTACATTCCCAACCAAATGCCACATATTTACATGGAGGTCACTGTCTGCTCTGGTGGACCATAAAATGTGTAATTTTAATCACACAGCACACCGTGCTCTAATCATTTGCTCGGAGAAGGAAGTCTTCTCAGTCTACGGTCAATCGATGAACGATTAAAAACACCTTTCACAACCACTCTAAAACCCCGCTACCGTCGATAGAGCCGCTTCTACGCCACCCAACACCCCCTTTAATATGTTCCTACGTTGATCGATTGCAACAATTTTATTGGTTGCATCGTGGTACTGCTAACCGATCGATGGCCAGCTGCTACTCCCCACACGCAAACACATGGACTGGAGTGCAGCGAAAGCAAAAATCAGCGCGTTACATGGCGTCATTGCCGTCGTCGTCGTCGCCGCCGTCGTTGGTCAACAGTGGGCGAACCCGTGAGTCGTGATTCCTGGCCATGTGCTGGGGAGGCAAAATGCAGGGGAAAAACGGCAAGAGCTTAGTATCTGCCTCGTGCATACCGGAGCATTTACCGGATCGATCGGCCAGCACAACGTCATTGCATAACACTCCCGGGAGGCTCTTTTCCTGTTGTGGAAAGGATATTAGCGAGCGAGCGAGCGCGTTGGTTGTGGGACACACGAACCAGGTGAACCACCCACCAGAAGCACCAGAAACACATACACAGCCCGACCCTGGGAACTCGATAGGCAGTAGACCATTCTGACCGGGAAACGTCCCTTCGGTGGTCGTTATTGCGATGACCGACTCGCTGTTGTCTAATAAAAAAGTCAACACCTAATGAAATGCAAACATACCGGTCTGTCGGTTGCTTCTGCTGCTTCTTCTGCTGCTGCTGCTGCTGCTGCTACTGGCAGTCCATTATCGACGCGATATGTAAATAGAGAGAGACAGCGAGAACGAGACTTGCTAACCGAAACGGATGGTACTGCTGTGGCCATGGTCATGGCCTGAGGTCAGTGAGGTTCAGCTGCTTTATTGAGAGTTGTTACTGCTGCTGCTGCTGCTACTGTTGCTTGTGCTTTATGTTTTACGTCGATGAGGCATCGACAGTGCGGTGATTGTTGAAGAGGCATTTTGTGGTCTTCTCCATCGTCCATTCCGCTGATGTAGAAGAGCGGCTTCTTCACTTTGTCGCGAAGTGTTTCTTGCTATTTCACTTCGAGATACACAGTTTGTTGAGAGCAGCATAACAAGCAGACTTCTGGCCCCAGCGAGCCTGCGTGGGCCATCATTTCCAGTTTATTGACGTTATTCCAGGGCTGACCTAAAGTGCTGGGCACTCTGCAGCAAATGCAGCAAAACGTTGCAACTTTAATGTATAAACACTATACCAGAGACACTCTACCCTCACTGTCTGTATCGCAATACGCAATACTCGATGACTTCTTGGTGGAATTGCCTCTCGAAAAGAGGAAAGAACCGATCCGGGGAAACCGGAAACCAATACAAGCCTGCGGCGTACACTGCGGTGAAGCATAAAGTACACTTTAGACAATCGAAGACATTTTTACGCCTTCACCACCATGCCGTGGCCGTGGCCGTGTCGACGTCGAGCCGTGCTGTTGCTGTTGAGATAAGGGAAGCGACGGTCGTACGGCCTCGGGGTCTTGACTATCGACAAGACTTCTCCCTCTCTCTCTCTCTCTCTGACCTGGAGGAATCGTTTAGGGAGCATCGAAGGAAAGGGCCAGGTGAAGCGTGAAACCGAAAACACATAGAGCCAAAGTCCCACTACAGCACTACAGCAGCTGCAGCTGGACAAATACCGAGGAAGGGAGTCAGAAAAGTGGCGTCGTGGGTCCGAGGGAAATTGGGTTTCCGTAGTTTCCGCTGAGCCAAGCGTCCGAAAACTAACAACAACTCTCGACTTTAGCCGCATCTTGTTCGATTTGAATGGGAAGGGGGACTTGGGGAAAACTTTCATCTCCCTTCCGGCACTCGAAAAATACCACATCTCCCCGTTGGACGTTGGCCGAGAAGTTGGTGAAGGAGTCGGCAAAGTTGCCTTCTTCCCGTGTTTCTCTCGGCACTATGCGGATCGTTTAAATATTTAGCACCTACAATCGGTTAAGAAACAAACTTTTTGCCTTTTGGGAGAAGGGGTGGGTGCAGGGTCCGATGCAAATGTACAAATGTTCCTAATGGGGCTTTAAAGCGATTCGCATAACGAGAAGCCAAGCAGTCAGTGCAGTGCTTGCAGGGGCCTCCAGTTAGCTGTTCCCGTTGAAATCACCATCACACCAGTAGCTCAATTTGAAGTCACTAATGGCTTCGAAATGTACATTTCGATTGTTCACCGCGAGTGAGTCTTGAAATTAAAGCATCAACCCTAAGGCAACACATCGAGACGATAATTTGGCGGCGGAATAACTAAAAGAATTCACAAATTTGCCATGCGATCCAATCTGATGCCGGCGTATTTGGTGTCATTTTTAACACCCCACCAAATGATCGCCTTCGTTGACATTCGGTGGACACTTCTGTCCGGTCTAGACGGAGGGTTGCGCTACTCACGTTATCTCGCTTTGCAAATTACCAGACCGTTCCAGCGTTAATTGGAACCGATTCGTTCGTGTTCTTTGCCATAATTTCCCTCCTTTTTTGACTCATTAGACGCATTCGCGCTTTTGTGATTTCTCTCAGCCCCTCTAAAAATTCTTGAGAATTCGAATGAAAAGAGGTCATTCTATACGCGCGATTCACAAAACTTCGCCCCGGGACTATCCAGACCATCCAGGAGAACATCGGTTTCGTGTCCGTATTCTCTCTTGACTCTCGGCGCCTGTAACGCAGCTCCAGACGGAGGGTGTTAATTGCGGTTTATTGGCTTGACCTGCTGCTTGTACACTGTGGCCATGCCGTTGAAACGCTGCCAAACATCTCTACGAAGATTTTCGAAGCAGAAAGGCGCCTCGTCTGTAGCTTCGGTTAGTGGCTAATGTGTCGTAATTGGATAATAAGTGTCCAGCATAGTGGAGAACGTTCGCGTTCACGTTCGCGTTCTCGTTCGCTTTGGGTGTCAAAAGTGGCGTGGCCCCGGGGAACAGAACCGCTCCGAGTGCTCCGGTTAGCGATTGTAAAATATGGATATTGTCGACGCATTCTGCATCGACATGCCATGCCGAGAGCGTGAAAATTGGAATGAAAACCCGTCTCCTGCTCGCCTGCTTGCTGCACGATTGATTATTTAGCGTGACCTGAGGGCAATCGGCACCGGATCGCCACCGGATCGAATCGAAATCCGAATCCAAATCCCCTGCCGGATGTTTCCGGATTCGTTGTCCGTTTTTTTTTCTTTATGCTGTTGCTTTTCGGTGCCAAACAGACAGCTCACACGAAACGGAAGCAAGCGGTTCAGGTGACAATTTTCGAAAAATGCGACCAAAAGATGCGACGGATGCTGCCCCTGCTGGCATTCCAGCGCATCACGAAACTATCGGAACGGAGTGTATCGGAGGGCGCAGAGCAGATTGGCTTCATGCATGTTTCGTTGCTCCTCTCTCCGCTTCTCGGGCTGGCAGATAAAATTGACTCAAAATATTATGCTGTCAACCGTGGCGCAACCCCTTGGCTTATGCTTGTTGCAGTATGCAGCATGATTCTGAACCGCTTGGCAGCTGCATTCCTGTATCACGTTGTTCCCTGTTTCATCCCCTGGGAAGTGGTTCGGTTTTGCACGGCTTCCCTCTTCTGTTTGCTCCCGAAAAATGGTCCGTTAAAGTTTTATCACCGGATCGTCGCTCACCTTCTCCACCACCACGTACGGTACCGCCACCACGTGATATCTCTGGGTGGTGGTTTGATGTTGGTTTGTTTTTCTCGCTTTTCGCCCACCCCGAGTTTACCGTTGCGTTGCGCTCCATTGGTCAGGATGTTTTATCGATCTAAGCGCGAGCTTGTTGTTTTCCGATTCAACGATTCCCGCTCTCTTTCCCTCGATCTGGCGCTTTTTGGACGGAAGAAAACTCACTGTTACAAATTGTGTAGTGGAGCAAATTGGCAATTCTGGGTTCGAATGGCTGCGAAGGACACGCTGGACCATAAACCACGAAGAGAACTGCCGTATCCCTCGCCTGACTCGCCCTGAGGGGCCCTGGCACGTGGGCTTGTCTAGACGCCGACAATGTCCGTTCAGTTCAAAAGTTGGCTCGAAACAAATCCTTCGGTAATTGGTTTGTAGCATGCGTTGGTGGGGGGAAAGGGACTAGGAGAGATTTGTCCCGAAGAGGGAAGAAGCCGTCCGATACACCGGGGCGATCCGCAATCGGTGCCAGGACGCATCGTACGGATATGACGTGAACTGCTGCTGACGCGAGCATCAACGCGATATCAATTTTCAAACCATCAGAAGCCGGTGCTGCTGCTGCCCGACTGTCAGGACCTGCTGGAAGAGGAAGAAAAAGAAAAAGATGAGGAGCGAAAACAAAAATCTCGAACCTCGAATTCACGGCCTTGCCACATAAAAATCCTGCGAAGCGAAATGACTAGAAAAAAAAGAAAGAAAGGCGAACTGACGAGCGAAAATATTGCTGTCGGACAGGTTTTATGTTGTGTGTGTTTTGGTGCGCGTCGTTTTGGAAAATAGATAAAACACCAAACGGTTCCCTCACCAACAACCAGGGGAGGGGGGCATGGGAAAGAACACGCATGCCACGGGCAGGGAGCGGCATTCAACAAAAAAGTTATGTCGTTATCTGGTGCTCACTCCTCCTGTCGGTGGTGTTGCTGCTCGCCGCGGCCTAGAAGACCGTTTATGCTGTTCCCAACAGCAGCCTAGCTGGCTGGTGTTTCTATTTCTTCTATTTTTTTTCTTTTTTTGTGCTCCTCTTCCTCTCCGGTGGTCCGGTGGTCTGTTCCGCAAGATTAGTGGCAATAATAAAATGCTCTCGCTCACACATAAAGTTTTGAAAATCGTTATTAGCGTTATCATTATGGGGCAATGATTTTCGGTGGTTTGCTGTGCGCTGGTTGGTTGCTTTTCGGAGTTTCACGCACCATTTCTCACTTTACGGCTGCCCGGGTGCTTGTTGAATCGTGATCGCGTAGCTGTAATTGCTCAAAGTTGCTTCGTGTGCACTTTCTTGGGCACTCGAGAAATGGAAGATGCCCGTCTTGTGCCACGAATGTTCTAGCCAAAGCGTGAGCCATTTGGAGTCCGGAAATCACAAAACAAAAGCGAGCACACGACGCATCTACGTAAAAATGCAGACACTATTCCCTTTCTTTTATCGAATCCAATGTCTGGTTGCGGCGAGATGACTGCTGTTTTATTCTCAGTTGCAACTGACGTTTGAAGAACGTACAGAGCAAATTATCAGAAAATAGAAATTGATTTTGTTTTATAAGGGCACTGTCTCTAACCGTGGCTCTGCAGAATTCCAAATCTGGGAGTATTCCTAAGTGAATTTTGAATACTTTTCTACATTCAAAAGACTTTTAGAACATCAAAACTGCTAAGGATGGTACTTTGGTTCAAGATTCCTGTAGCTTAGATGTCCATTAACTATTCCATCCGAACAACTGATGGAACTTCGCGGAAAATCTTCAAGAACAACTCTGTTGAACATTCACTGTTGATCTAGCCAATGCTAGCGATTTCGCAAACCTAGCACGACGCCCTCCAGATTCTAAACCACTCAACCACTACCCTTAGCAATTCCAAGAAGCCCTTTTCTCCATCACAAAACCACTGGAGCGATTTTTGTGCTGACGCAACGGCGCAACTAACTCGCCTCATCTCTACAGCCAATTAAACCGTGGCCGGAATGGACCGATCCGATTGGCTCGGAATGTAATCTAAGGAGTTCCGCGATTCCCGGTAGCTAATCAATGCCTAACGACCATCCTAATCGTTGGCTGTAAATCAGTTATGGAATTATCGCCACTCGGGCTTCTACCAGAAATTATTCATTCCATCGCCTCGCCTCTGCTGGCCACCCAGTGACGCCACCATTGCAACGTCGTCGTGTGTGGTCGGCCACTGGCACGTCGAGCATATAAATTATGAATCACGTAGCATTTGCATCGGCCAGCCAGTACCATGCAACGGCCTTTACACTGCGGAAGTACACCGTACAGTCTCTCGACAAACTCATGGCGTCAAAGCGATTGTACTGAAAAGGCCCGAACGAACCAATAAATTCGCTTTCAACGCGTGTTACAACGCGTCGTTCATTGCTTATTATTGTCCAATAATTTGCCTTTGATTTTCCGCAAAAACAACCACTCACTGACAGCGTTTTCCGATAGTTTCCATGCCCCTCATCTGAGCTCAGGTCGGGTATGAAACCAATTCCGTGCAGCTTCCGGTGAATGCTTCCCCGGTAAATGCTTCCTATTTTATGATGCACATAATTATGCTCACAAAACCGCTCTATACCGCTCCAGTAAAGGGGAAAACCGTTTCGTTTTCCACCAAAAATCGCACCACTAGTACGCCGTATCCGTATCATGGTCACCTCTAGCGCTCTAGCTAGCGCACCGATCAGATCTGGTTACTCGCACAGCAAACGGCGGGGTGCAAACCACCGGAAATCAATTGTTTACGGTCAAGTACGCGCGAACGGAATGGAACGGTTCCACGAGCTAGAACTAGAGCATTTGTGGTGCGATCTCGCGCACGATGCTGGGAATAGGAATTTGCGGTGGTGGTGGTGGTCGAGCGGTAACAATCATTCCAAATTCCAACTCCAACTGATCCGATCATGAAGCATCTGGGTGATTGAATCGTTGAGTCCGTTCCTACAGCAACGAAACAATCGCTTTTTTCGCGGATCAATAATGTTCTAAATTGTCCAAATGCGTAGCGAGGCAATGCAATTGGTGCAATTTATTTCAAATCTTTTATCTCCTCCCTAACGATGTCCGAAAATTGTTCTTCAAATAGCAAGCCCCTTGGACGGACACACATGGATACACCATCTGTATCATGCGCTGCAATTGTGCATCCCTTGGCCGAAGTGGATTTGTTTACTCAATTGAATTTACTTTCTGCTCGCGTCCCACGCTGCAAATGCTCTCTCTCTCTAGTGGGTCTTTTATTGGGGATTTCGTGGGGAAACCAGGAGGGAAGGGAGGGTGCTGGACACAACAACACTTTATCTGCGATGTGATGCACTGCACGATGCATGATACGAAGCGATGTAACGCGGATTGTTTCCACTTACGACCCGACTGGAGCACCGAGGAAACACCCTGGATGGCAGGATCGTTCGACTCCGATGGTCGGTTGTGCAATCATCTGTACGTGTGCATGTGTGTGCTTTCCTTCCACTTTGCTTCCTGGCTAGCAGGCTGGCGAGCATGACATCGTGGCTGCTCTGGTTACACGGAATGAAGCATCACCACGTTGCAATCGATGCCAAAAGTAAGGACAGTCCCCGGTGCTCGCGAATGAGAACGATCCTCGGCCGCGCTCGCTGACTGTGGCCTGGTAGGTGGGAGGGGCACCTCATTTGCATGTATTATCAAATTTAAATTGCATCCACTGGTAGTGAACCGCGAACGCAACACGGACGAGCGGGCGGGCATCAGACACCAAACACACTCTGTTACCTCATCGTTGCCAGGAAGGTATGCTCCTCTTTCTCGACTACATTATTGATTATCGTCCGGAAGGCTCCGCAGGATTGATGATGCAGCAGCAGCAGCAGCAGCACCGCGCTAGGCACTGGGATGGAATTTCATTTTGAAGTCAAAACTGCCATTTCGACTTTTCGTCCAAGTTGCCGACGTCTTTAATGCTGCTCGCTAGTTAATGATTTTATCAAAACCGTCGAAGAAAATGGCGTCTACCGTCACCTTCCCCTGGCACTCGATTACGACATCCGTTGGGTTGGTTTTCGATTTTTCTCGCTTTTATGGTTCAATCAGTATCCCAATGATCATCCGGCCGGTCGGTGAAGCTACTTTGAAAGTTTGTTTTTCATTATTCATTGCCATTCCCCGGGCAGCTTTCTGCCATGCCAGACGTTCCGCGGAACACTCTTTAGCGAAAGAGCAAACAGGACGGCGACGACGACGACGCATTTGGGGCCCACTCCGTGATCAGATTGGCGTCTAGCCGGTGGTCGGTACATACGGTCGGAGACCAGCAGCCAGCTCAAGACCGACGGTGGACCAACAGAGTGGCCCCTCCTGTTCTGATTGCATCGAATCGAAAGCAATTTTATCTTGGAACTTTATTTACTCTCGTTTTGCTGGCGCGACACCCAAATACGAGGAGGAAAGGGGGATGGTGCCCGTGTAATTCACTCCGATTATCGGCGCGCGCTTTTCGAGTTTTCAAGGCGCTGGTTTGCGAGATTTTTTTTTAAATTTTTGTTTGCGCTTGCACGACGTCGACCTACTTCATCTCGTTCCCATGCTCAAGGAGAGTGTGTAATGGCAACCATGGTCGCGATGGTTGTGTTTGTTATCTCTCCAGCGAACAGTAAACGAACGCAGAGACTGCCAACCGATAAACAGTGAAGGTACAATGCATTAAGGTGGTTAAGGTTAATTCTGGTCAAAAAAGGCTTATTTTTGAGTAGTTTTGGTAAGCGAGCAGTCCACCTTTAATATTTTCTTGTAAATGTCATATTACTGCAACTTTGCACACACTTCTGACGAATATTTGATCAATTTTTGAGGTAGATTTTTTAAAAATTACGTCGCTAGCGTCAAATTTAGTAAGACATGTCAAAAATGTACTCTTGTACTAAGGAGAGTGTAATGGCTGCCCATATGCTGCAACCCATGCACGTTTGCAATGATTAATGCAAGGTAAACGGGCCAGGATGGCCACTTATGTTTCAAGTGGCCACTCGCACTCGATTGCGAAATGTCTCGCAGCACCCGTCCGGTGGCATTATTTATCGATGGGAACCGGGTCAACGAGAGAGCCCAGTGTGGCCACAACCTAGTCCTTCTCTCTCCCTCTCTCTTTGGAGGGAGGGGGGGAACCACACCACAATCGGGCTAATTAAATTCGTCGCTGCTTTCTTTCTTTATTGGCTCGACGCGAATTTTATGACTTTAATCGAACTTCCAACTGCAAATCGCGACATCGGCGTTGTTTTGTGGTTGTAATCTGTGGCATAAATTCCCCACTTTATGATGCCCAATGTGCAAATGAAGTTTGTTGCTGCTGCTGCTGATGATGGTGGCTTCCGATTCGTGCTTGATAAATTAATTAAATCCTTTCCGATTGCGCCTCCGGTCTGGTCTGGTTGGACAAAAGTGTGAAACAGCAGCCATTACCCCGTTTGGCTCGTCGGTCGTCGGTGGCGCCCACTATTCCCCGTCAGCTGAACATATTTTCGCAGAAAAAAGTTCCTTTTAATCTTTGAATTTGTCGCAAACAACGGCGACCAACAGCAACAGCTGCCAGTGAAGCAGGATGAAGTAATTAAGCCAATCTCGCGCCAAACGCTCACGCCACACATTTTTAGAGCGAGCGACAAAAAACTATTCTTTATGCTTGGCAGCAGTCAGTGGCAGGAGCAACACGCCCAGTAAAAAAGAGGACCTGTTAGGACGATTAAGGATCACGTTTTGTGCCTGTAACGCAAACACCATTCCACCCCGCCTAGATGGTTCTGCTGATCCATTTGCTTATTCTGCTGTTGCTTGAATCGCTGCTGGTGCTGCTGCTGCTGGATAGAAAGCTAAACGCTACAAAGCTGCTGGCAAAGCTGTTGTTCCATAATTAATTATTCAGCGTTTCGCAGTGACACGCCTTTGCTGAAGCTGGGGAAGCATTCGTATCGCCAGAGAAGGTCAGCACGTATGTTGTTTGAAAATGCACAAAATGGCCAGAGCTAGCAAGAAAAATCACGCAAATGCCAGCGATCGTTAAAGCGACAACATCTTGCCCGGCTAGGACGAATTTTGTTGACTAGAGTCGTTGGTATGAATTCAAATCGTTTGGAACACTCTAATCGCGCAAACAGGCGACACAGTAAGTACTGCCAAGTTCTGAGAAAATATTTTAAAGATTAATTGAATGTCAAGACGTAGCCAAGATCCCGTTTATCTTACGCCCGGGGAGATGTTTTGTAAACTCCGTTTAAATATTTACAAAATCAAAAGTGTCTAGAGTGTGGTCCGAAAATGATGATTAATCCAAAAAGCATCCTTTCATCGTTTTTTCTCTTACTCTTTCTCTGTTATGCTTCAATGTTGCCATGCGAAGGCCACCATCGTCAGATTTTGCTCACTACATTCCTGAAGTGTGTATCTTCGTGGACCACCCTTTGTTTTCGATGAATCATCAACCCGGGGTCCGACGATTCGCCGGCAACCGGATAATGCAACGTTATCGCTATGTTTATGCAAAAACCCTGGCTCCCTTTTTTCGCAACCATACAAACGCCAGAACGGTGCTCGCTTACACGTTTAAAAGCGCCATTTTCAGCACTTCCAAAACGGGGGATTGCCGGGCTGCTACTGGCCAATAAATAACCCCGGCTCAACCCATCCATTCTCGTTACCACTTTCACTTGTACTGTACCGTGGTGTGTGCGCGTGAGAGGTTTTTAATTATTCACTCCAAACACACACTCGCCAGACACTCTTTGCCCCGAAAAACGTGACAGAAGAGGAAGCAGAAGAGGTGCACAATGAAGTGGTAGCGCGTAGGTCCCGGGAGCTCGTGGATCATTACAAATCGGATCCCGTCAGTGGTACAGATGACTTCATCGATCGCCGACCACACATTAGCTCTGGTGGTGGTTTGTTGTTGCAGTTTGTGCTCAGTCTGATAGCTTCCGCCATCGATGCGTGCGTGCTCGCTAGGACTAGACCTCTTTTAGGCCGAAAATAGCGCTCATTGCGTGCGTTACTCACGATCACGACATGATGGTCGCATGGATTTGCATGGCCGAGGTACTCGCGCACGTACGCACTTTTATGGTTGTCGTTCATTTTGCAAATCTGTCTTCCAACGAGCCGGGACGGGCTGGTCGTTGTTAGCAACAAATTGTGCGAACCACCAATCCAATCCCTATTCTCTTCGTCAATTCCAGCCAGTCCCATTCCATGCGAGGTTCCAACGAGATTGCCGAGAGTGAGAACACGGAGTGAGTGATGGCGCCATCGAGAGCATACGTGGTAATTCAATTGCGATCGTCTCTCTCTTCGCGTGCTCGTAATTTACAGCGATTCTTGGCCATTTTCATCTTCATCTTTTTTTTTGCGTCGTTGCGTCGCTGGAAAAGTGTCGGTTAGCGGCCCCTTAGCGAGCGCAGCGATGGAGCTCGTGTGTTCAGCGTTCGTTGCCTTTCCGCTGCCTGCCGAGAACGAGTTCTCGCCATCGACGAAGCACTGACCTCTTGTGTGGTTGGGTTTTGAAAATAAATATTAATTAAATTCAAGTTCTTTCCACGTTTCGGTGCACAAACGATGGTCAAGGCTCGCCAAGAGGTTGGTTCACCTGGTTGGTTTCCGGGCACCCCTCTATAATCGTTGCGTGGCACCAACGGCCCAAAAGGTGTGCCACTACTGGGTGCGCGCTTTTGTGCCGTTTTGTTCCGGCCACTTCCGCGAACCCAAGGTGACAGCTCGATGACGCAATCGCTGACATGCTGATAACGGAGAGAAAGAGCGACAGTGCGACCGCGACTCGAGAGGAAACTTGAGACGGCGCCAGTCAACTCGGTGCGTGTCGAGAGGTTTTAAGGTGTTGTTTTGTTGTTTGTGGTACGTTTGATGTTTGGTGCCTGTGTGTCACAACAACAGAGCCCAAGAAACGCAACGCAAACGGTAAAATGACACGCAATGGTTGGTGGTTTTTTTTTTGTTGGTTTGTTATAATTTCACCTAAAATACTGACATTTGTGTGACGTAATGCTGGAATTAGTAGCTAGTAGAATCGGCGTGTGCTAGTAATGCCCGGTGGCCATTCGTTTTGCTCGCTTATTTTGCCAAGCAAGAACGTCTTATCAACACCTTTCTTGATGTGAATTCCACTGGTTTTTTGTTCCATCGAAATAAGACGGCAGTTTGTAAGAAGCGCTTTGTCGGAAAACATACATTTGTTTGATCGCCCTTATCGATCAATAGCGTGTAAATGGCTTCACGCAATGAACAAGACACATATTTTAAGCGGAAATACTTCAACGGTTAGTCATGCGGCCAAATGAGGCGATGAGCAAATTGACATCATCGCAGTCACTTACCTCTGGCTATCAGTGGAGTGCTTTCGCCTGGAACAGTGAGTTTGGGGGAAGATGCACCCAATCATATACCCTCATGTGTCTCATCCTTCACTCAATTTTGCACCACCCGAGCGATGATTAATTTTGTATTCGACGCCGGGTGTGGCATTTATTAACGAGGTGATAACGATGGTACGGTGCTGCATACCTCCCGACGGCTGACTATCAGAAACCACCCCCAAACCACTCTCCAGAGAAAAAAAAGCGCTTTGACGCTTGCTCGCAATCTCTCTCAAACACAGACACCGCACCGCACGGTGGAGAGATAATGTTCCGTGGTAATCGATATCGAAGCAATGTTGTGTGCGACCGCAACACATACCGGATGTAGCTGGAGGGCTACAAGCGGGTGGTTGTTGGTGGAGGGTAGTGGAAGGTAATGTTTTTACAAACAAAAAAAAATAACAGTCAACCATTGACCAGACTGGCCTGACTGGACTGACTGACTGACTGACAGACTGGTGTGGTTACCATCTCCACAGGACACAATCGTGTCATCGCCAACTGTGCTGCCGAGAGGAAAATTGAGTGGAAAAACAAATAGCACGCTTTTCACGCACTTCTGGGTGATCCGGCTGTTGCTGCTGCTGCTGCTGCTGCGGCTGAAGTCTCCACTCAACGGCATCATCCATCACTTTTCCGTGTTGAGTTTTTGACAATTCGCTGATTATTAGAGAAAGAGAGAGAAGCAGGGAGAGAAAGAAAGGCAGAGAGTGTATCGTGGGAGGTGTGCGACTGATTGATTGGGTGTGAATTTGAGGATGTCGTGCCGAAAGTGGCTCCCAAGTGGCTTCATCATCAAAAATCCGATCCGAGGCTTCAGTATATCAACAACAACAGCGCCTGAACGCTGAGACGACAGTGCCGCGTGGGCTCATTGTTTGTCGATTTAGGTAAATATTTATCCAAACTCTAGAGCCCCCCCCCCCTCCGTTACTATCCACTGGCGATTCCATTCGCTGATTAAAGCATTAAAGCATATTGCGCGATGCTTGCCGCCAACAGCGCGCCACGATCGCGATCCCTATTTATAGCACCGGGATCCGGTGACCGGCGGTCCTCCAGCAAGCCCCCTCGAAAAAAAGGGTTGCGTTTGTTTGCGTTCCAGCGATAGGTCGTGCCAATGGGGCTGGCCAGCGCCCATTTTTTGGGTCGCACCCATTGACCCCATTGTGCGGGCACGCACGCCCAACCCGCCGGTTTGCGCCTGTTTCCCGCCCATTTCGCATACGTAATGGGATTCTAATTATTTATAAATATTATGTTGGCAAACAACAGTACGCACACACCGGGGCGAGCGCGCGCGCACGTGCCCAAGTGCGCCCTTTTTCGGTATTCGCACCAAGCAGCCACCGGATCGAGGATGGTGGATTTTGTGGTTTTTGCGGAATTTTCAATTTTTTTTTCGCAAAATCTCCGGCTAACGCAGAGACTCAGTACTATCCTTGTACGCGTACGCTTTCACACTTGGTGGAGGTGTCATTGTTTCTACTTCTTCCTCTTTATTCTTCTTCGGTGTTCATTCCCTCACTTCAAGGGGAAGAGACAAAAAAAGCCAGTCCCGCGGTACCGGGAAAATATAAAGAATGTTGCTGGAGAGATTCCGACAACGCTCGCACGCACGTGCGTGGCGGCACCTTTTCCATAACTCCATGGCTTCATTATTTTTTCGGTGGAATTTTCCTCCATTTTTTGGCAACATTGAGGAGAGGAGGCGCGCAGAAAAATATGCTGCTGCCTCGTCATCCCACACTCTGTGCTATGTAAAGCACTCCACCACTAGAGCTTCGACATGTTTGTTCTATTTTAGGGCCACGGAAGTAAGTTTTTTTCGGTTTTTTTATTTTTTTAGAAGACACGCACATCTTGCAGTTCCGGAGTGTGCCAGGAATGTTTCTATTTTCATTCCTCCGTCATTGCTGGAGAGGCTGGATCGCAATTTGAATTTAAAGTGTTTACCGAGAACGGAGATGGTCGGATATGTTTCCCCGTTCGAGAGTAGATGGAAAATGAAGTCATAAAAGCGGGGATTCGACACAAATCCCGTTCCCCTCGCGAGTCGCGCAACATTTGGGATTGTTATCTGCCAACTCTGCACCAGCACGGGTTTTGTTCTTCTTTGATGTTGGTTTATCGAATAGAAACATGTCTCTTGTTACGCCTTAAACCTCGCTGTGTGCTTGAATGATACGATTGGAGCTGCTGCTGCTGGTTGCTCGGCTTCAATCCCATCTCCGGAGCGATATTCCGGCTCCGATATACCGCTAGTTCCGCCATCTTTGAGTCCCAGTTGACCTTTAGCAGACTCCGTGTGAAAATGCCAAGACGCTCGGTTCGCTGTTTGCGCACCAAGGAAAAGCGCCAACTTTATTGACGATAATTTGCTGCGACACCAAGAAGCCATCCCGCCCTGGGGGTGGAGAAGTGGTGCTTTCTCGTAGGAGGTAATCGTTGATAGCAACCTTGTAGTAGCAGTGTGCCTTGTGTGGGTTTGGGAAGCGTTATCGAATGTCGCTTGTGTTGTTGCTTGTGCATGGAATGTTCGATTTTATAGCTCAGACACACTGCACACCCGCTCAGCTCACTCGAGAGTGCACGAGTTGTCCTTCGAATATGATCCTGCTTCACAAACATCCTAGGATCCATCCTGATGGATGGCTGCTGCTTGCTGCTTGGTGCCGTGGCATTGAAAATATCTTGCAAAAGTATCGATGCTTTCGCCAACAACAACCTCATAACAACATAATATGCCATGTGAAAGTGGGGAAAAAAGGGTCCGATTGGTTGCTAGGGTAAAGGAGATAGGTTTTCCGAGAAGCAGTGCCTGATGCTGGTGCTGCCTTCCCAGTATACGACGGTTTGGAGTCCCTTGGTTACACACTCAAGCTGATTTTGTTTTTTTCCCCTCCTTCTGCCATCGAACGAGTGGTGGACCGTTTCTCATGTTCCGAGAGGAGATGTTTACAAGTAACGAGGTACGTTGGTCGAAGCCAAAACTGCTGACATTATTATGCTGCAATGTTGCAGCTAATGGAACATGTGTTCCCAACGAATCATTGAAGCACGCTTTAAGATGAAAATCCCGTGGAATAGGAAATTGCAGAACATCGGATTGGGGTATTTATTGGAGATCAAAACAAAATGATTATCTGGCATTAAAGCCAAAGCTAGACTTGCATCGAAGCACTGAACATCAAAGCGATTGGCCGGGCATGGATTTAGTAATCAATTTGGAAATCGCTACACCAATCTATTGATCTGCATCCACACATTAGGATCCTCTTTTTGAACTTCACTTTAAAGCGCCTGCGGACCTCGGAGGTTGCCATCACTTACCACCGTTGCCATCACTTACCACTGAAACGAGTATAAAACAGAATTTAATCAATCGATTTTATCTAACGAACTTTAATCTAGAGCGTTTCGCGCTGGAAATGAAAACAAAACCGAAGAACGAATAAAAAAAAACCTCATGCGAAAGGGGTGAGAGGTTGCTCTAATTAGTGTCAGTGCCCTAGCGAGGTGTTTGAGCACGCGAAAGGACAATTGGCGAGTGAGTGGATGTATGTATTAGCTGACCTCTCAAACCTCAACGCGTGGTACCGCCACCACCACCGGTGTTTGTCAAGGCTTTAATAGGGTTGACACAATTCGGACACGGAGCGCGATTTCGCGCATAATTAGCATATTACGCAAAGGCCGCCAAGGAGTAGCAGAAGTAGCATTAGATACTAGCAGCTGGTTGCTAGTAGTCGCGTTCAACCGGAAACGTGTGCTCGCTGGGTGTGTGCGAGAGTGGCATCCAATACTAATAGAGAATGACCCCGGGGGAGGTGTTATCTTTCTTTCGCCCCCCCTGGAGTACAGCGGCTAGCGACTGGCACAGCGCCAGAGCCCCTCCTGTCCGATCTATCGAGTGTGCAAGTGCCACCCGGGGGGATTTGGTACCGGAACCGACGGGTCCGGACGCTGTGGATTAGAGCTTTTCGATTAACTTAATTAGGTTTCGGACCGGACTCTGGGCCACCAAGCGGCTCCTGTCGCAGCACACCTGTACCACGAGCACACTCGACTGTATGTGTATTATCCTCTCCATCTGCCGGTGCGGTTGCTGCTACTGGCGTCTGTGTGGAATGCAAATGGCTAACATCGTAATTAAACCCCGCAACGATTGGTTGCCATTGGCTGACTCGCCTGATTATATCCCTGGCAGCATAAGCCGCATGTCCATCGTCGCCGGTAAAAGTCGACGCAGATAATTGGCGCGTGAGTGGACAAAGGTCGCGTTTCGCTGGTGGAAAACGGATGGTTTTCATTTTAAAATGGGTGGATTTTTTTTTATTAATTAGCAGCAATACTTTTCATGTTTTTAATGCTCTTTCGTTAAAGGGGACAGTGTCCACTAAGCTATCATTTCAGGATCGCAATTGTAACGCAAAGAACTTTCAACGCGTTCTTTCATTGAAGTTAAATTCGTGCTTGTGTGCAAATAAAACGAAAGTAATTTATTCGCTCATTGTTGCTTGACAGTACATTTTGTCGACATGTGTATCTCATGATTAAATTTAATTGATTTAAAATGAAACAAAATAGTTTATCCAATAGCCTTCAGTTCATCTCAAATTTGTGAGACAAAGATACACGTTTCAGAAATTCAAAATAATTTTAGGAAGATACTTAATCATAGTTTAAACTCCGTGCATCAAAAACCAGTTTTTCAAAAACTCTACTATCTCATCTGTATAACCTTCTGTTCCTGTTTGCCTTCTATCCAACATTCAGCATCAAACATTTGCTATCGGCCACATCACCACCAGGCCATCAGTAGGACCACCGAGACCCATTTGCCTTTATAATGGCACGTACGGCAGCACAGATCCCTGTCCTAATAGGCACAGGAATGGTGATGTCCCATAGGAGTATCGAACCCACACGCGTGCAATTGCCGGTCATTTGGTCATCCCCCCGCATCATCGACTCATTACCGATGGTGCGAGTGGGTTGGTTGGTCCCAAAATCGAAATTACCATTCCGTCGAAATTGGATGCCACGAAATTGCCAACCGCCACAGCTCATCTGCTCCCACTGGTGTCCTGGCACCCCTTTCCTGACCCGTTTGTTTGTTTTCCCGGGAAACTCTCATTTGACACCGCGTACGACGCAATAGAAGGTGTTGCTCTGCGCAAATGGGAATTGACGCTACGAATGCGTCTGTTGATGTTGATCGAAAACCCCCCCTAAACCAATCCGACCTGAATCGATCTGCAGTGTCCAATTTATATCGTTTGATGAGCGACATGCAAATGATGACCATGACAATCCCGCTTCGAGTTTAGAAGCTGGGATGGTGTAATGTTGTCCCTTTTTTTCGCTCGCAGCCAATTTCCGTAATTGAAGATGGTGACTGAGTTGAATGAATTCCCGAAAACTGACGCGCACGATATCGGAAACGCTCTATAGGGGTAATGGGGATGATGCATAGTCAACATTTGGGGGAGGAATACATCCCCACCCGAGAATGAAGATACTTCCCGGAAAACTCTACACATCAACCGGCTACTAGTGGCGGAAATCGATGGTCCACCATTTGTTGCTCTCGGTGAACTTTTGAACCATCCCGCCATTCCTTTTTCCTGGGAAAGATCGACGAAACGACGACGTGACTGCTCGCCCTGTCTGGTGCCCTTACAACGGGTTAGTTTCACCGGAAACGGCTATCCCTCCCACTCCCCCTGCCAGCGTGCCATCCATTCAAAGGTAGTTTCCGGTTGTGGTGAAGTGAGGTTTATGGTTCAACCGATTCCGTGCTCACGGTTCGAGTCTCGCCCCTGACTCCGCGTGACTGGCTGAAAGGGAAATCGCTGTTTTCGATCCCTCCTCTAGTTGGCTGGCTGCATACATTATTAAGGACGTTCCACGGGTTCCGGTCGCTTTCAGCACAACCTTCGACCGGTGCTCGAGGATGCTGTGTAGCGTGGCGGTGAGTCTCCCCCCAAAAAAGAACCGTACACGCTATAAGCCACCGGTAAGAAGCGACGACTGTCCGGGAGTTCAGCAAGTCACGGCCAGCCAGCCAGCCAGTCAACCAACCGCACAACAGCTTCTGTTGGGTTACTGGAAGCTGGATGTAAGAGTTGGGTTCGGGGGACGACACGGACGGTAACACAAGAAATATGAGCTCTTGCAAGTCATATTTGTATTCCTTTTTGCCGGAGACTCCGGCAACTCGGTGCTGTCAATGGCCCCGAGAACGGCATGGAGTTCACATTCCTGGGTACACATGCTGGTAAAGCACATACAAAGTAGAAGCAGGTACAACGCTGGTTCCATTTGCGACCGTTGTAGAAAATGTAGAAAATATTTAAACGCCATCTGTAGTGCGTGCTCGCTGCGTGCCGGTTGAAAAATTGCGTGAATTTTTCAATACGTTTCCGCACGCGTTCCAATTCGAATTGGTGAAAAGAAAGTGCGCGTTCCAGATCGAGATATGAAACATTGCGGAAAAAAGCACTTCAGTAGCAGCAGCAGCAGCACCAAGAATATATTTTGTGCTCTTTACGTGCGCTCGAGCTGTCATCGGGAGCTCTTATCGGAGGAGGCCATGATGAGCAACTGTTTAATGCTTTCAGTACAACGCCAGCAGAACGACTTCACCATGATGCTGCTTTCTGCGTTACACGATCCGATACCTCTCAGAGACCTTTCGTCACCATCTTTTCTGTGGGACAACGCGCGTCTTAAACGCCTTTGCTCGGATCTGTGTGACATCAAAACTTTTCCTGTCCTTGCTGCCGGCGGCGGTGTTCTAGTAGGCGCTGTCCACAATCGGTCCACGGTCCCGTCGACCTGGCACACAAACAAAGTTCCACGACAATGACGATGTAATCCGACGACAACGACGACGACGACGACAACTGTGGACGTCCCAGAGACGATGCTGATTGTACTTTGTTGGAAGTAACTTGCTCGTGTCCCTCATCGGATTGAGGTTACGGGATCCTTGATCCAGGAGAACTTTTCACTGCTACTGTCGTTACACCTCGCAGTCGTCACGCGTTGCGATCAGTTGCAGACACATTGCTGTAGATGCGCGATGGCATTGTGTGCGGCGAACGTTGCCGCGTTGTAACATCATTTTATGAAAAGTTACTTTGTCCTCGTAAAAGGCGCAACATTGTGGGGTACGCTGGCGTCGTTCCATTTTTCAACATCGATCGTGCCTTATCCGACTGCTACAAGACTCACGGATTCGAGCGAAGAAGTGCACTTTGCTCCTCTCCCGTTCCCGTCTGTTCGATCGGTGACGCTGCTCACGTAATTGATTTACATTCATATCTTCCACTGCAATGCATTTGCTGCCCTTTTTCGCCTCCTCTTCGTACTGGGTCAAAACCACAACGAGCGCCACACCACAACATCCGAACCTGTTTCGTGGTGACACGACACCATCGTTAGTGCGCCCGGGCCCCGTGGGTGCACAGAGCATAGAGGGTTGCAGGCGTGCATCCCTCAGCGCCCGCGTATTGTATGTTAATAAAAGTCGACTTATTGACTTCCCATGTCGGCGCATTCGGCGCTTCTCTCTTCTCTCTCTCTCTTTCTCTGGAATTGCGTCATGAACGACCGCAGCGAAGCGAATTCCACAAACTTCCACCAATGGGGAGAAGTCACAAGAGATGCCTACGGGGTATGCTGGGGTCCCAAAAACATTCCTCTCAACCCACCGCCCCCGGTTAGTTCTGTGACTGGCAATGTCACCCAAAAACGGTTGTTTTGTTGGAACCTCGAGCTCTGAAATGACAAAAACCTTCCCCCCCCCCCGGAAAATAAAAACAAAACACTTTTCCATCTTCTGCTTCTCGTCTCACTCTCTCTCTCTCTCTCTCTCTCTCTCTCTCTTTCTGCCTCCCTTTCTGTCCCTTTCTGTCAACCTAAATGATGTTCACACAGAGTGGATGCTGGCTGGCTAACTACAAAACGGCCCCAAAAATGAAACCAACGATCAAACGGCCGACCGGACGACCGGAAAGCGAGCGACCCCGTGACAGCTGCGGTGACTTCCGAGCTGGGAGGAGGAAGTTGACCCAAAAGTGACAGCCAGCACCAGCAGCAGCCGAAAGTGCCTGCACGTGTCTGAATGTCTGGAACTGACTCTCTCGCTTCGAGCACGAGCGCTGCTAACGGGCGCTGACGACGAAAATTTATGAGTTCAATGGAAAATCCTACTTCCAGTATCCACTGGCATCCGCCCCATTCCGTGATGCTTATGCTTTAATACCGTGCTGGTGCATCGCGGAACGAACCAACTAACCAACCGACCAACCAAGCGAACAGCTGCATCCGTCATCCAGGGTCAAAGGAACTTGCGGCTTGTGTCGCGGCTCGCTTTCCATTCTTTTCCTGGGTGTTTTTTTTTCTTCTCTACTCTACCTCCCCATTTTCCGGTCTCTGGTCTTGGCTGAAGCCGGTCTCCTCTGATCCTGTTTTTGTTAGTTCTCTCTCTCTCTCTCTCTCTTCTGTCGTTCGGATTGTCTGCAGTGTAGAGATGTCTGGCATTGTCCGTTGGAGCTTATCCCCCCAACGGGGAGGGCTTTTCCACTGCTTAATCAGCTTCAAAAGAAAGAAAGGGAAACAGGGTTTGTCTAAGGGATGTTGATTTTAGTTTTCCACCGAAGTTGTTTCCAGTTCCGTTGTGTTTTTCCGTTGTTTTTATAACTAGAAAATGTGAGTGAGCAGCCGGTTGTGTCACTGTCAGCACATACACCAAACCGCATACCTTTGGTCACTGGGTTGGGTTCCCACAACCGCATCGCAAACCCCAATGTGCTGTCATGTGCTCCATCATCAGGCCGATTATTAGATACAATGTTTCACTCTCTTTGGGGTTTGCAGTCAGGCAGCATCTCGCGTGCTCGAGAGTAGCACCAGATTCACATGATTTAGTGGAGGATCAAGACAGACAGACAGACAGACACACGGCGAGATAGAGAGAGAGAGAGAGAGAGCGCGAGTCATTTTCCTCCGAACATCTGTTTTGACAGTTTGATTGGTGGCGCGTGGCGCGTCGCGGCCAGATTTTTCCGTATTTTCGCTTTTCTTTTTTGTCTCACAGTCGCACGCCATCAACAAGTCAACAGTACACATGTGTTATCCGTGGCGTGCGTGCAAACCCTTTCTTTCGTTTCCTCGTTGGCCGGGGGGTGCTGGCTTTGATTGGCCGCCCGGATTGTATTGCGAGAACGTCGCGAGTGATTGTCTGACGCTATTTTGAGGAACATGCATTTGCTCAGGATTCTGAAAGGTGCTGAAAGGTGGAATTGGTGCGCCGGGTGTGTCATGAGTTGGTAAAAGACTAGATCTAGACATCCTTGAGAGGCCTTAGACTCCCTCTAGGGGGGACAGATTAAGTTAGAGCGAAGGAACTGACATCGATTCTGCAAGCACTTGGACAAACGATTCTATATTTTTTTCAAATTCACTCTATATGACATTCAAACAAAACAATGGAGTTAAACGGTTTCGTCACAAAAAAAAAATTCAAAAATGAACCTATTTTTGGCAAAAATAAACGTTAATTCCTCCCTCAAGTAGGATGTCGTCTCGTGAGATGATTAATTCCGCTTAGGTCTGGCAAGTTCCCGCATTCCAAAAAATCACTTGCTGGATCTATTTTAATGCCGCCATGGAGTGCTGGTACTGGTGTTTCCTCAAAAAGAAACCATAAAGCAAGCTGAAGCACGCGCATCTTCATTCCTGAGGCATCCCTCGCTATTCACTTATTTGTTTCGAAAGCCCCAGTAACTGGAATGGAAAATCTAAATAAAAGCAAATCCGCTCATTACTGTCCTCATCATCATCACCATGATCAGCATCATCATCTTTGAGGTGCATTCCAACGACCAACGATGAGGCTGGTGATGTTTTGTTTGTCTTAAACAGAAAAAGCCGCATCGCCCCCAAAGAAGAAGAAAACGAAGGGGTTAGCATGTGGACCTTTTTGTTAATTTCCCAAGAGACAGAGAGAGAGAGAGAGAGAGAGAGAGAGAGAAAGAGAGCATCATCATCTTCCTCCTTCTGACTTCTGGGGCCTCCCAGCTACACAATTACTTGCCTCATGCCGGTTGGCGATTAATTTCAATTCTCTACCGAGTACCGAGGGCAATGACTGCCGCGCATGACTCCCATATGCTGGTGGAAAGAAGGAACAACATAGCGGCTCCTAGCATGGCCCCGGGCGGTGCGTAAAGTGGTGAACAGTCCCCGGCCCCCTCCTCCCATTCCTCGTGTACGTAAAACGCTGACTGATTTATGTCATCGCAGCACTGAGCACCACCCGAAAGAGAGCCCCTGGGCGATGCGTAATGCTCGCTCGCACACCGAGTGTGGTATTTGATGGCCTCTCCGGGGGGGGAGGGAGAGGGCGAACCCAAATCAACGGTTCGTCTCCATCGTCTTCAGACGCGTCGTTGCTGATGGTTGAGGTCCGGAGGGCTTGTACGCCGACATCGACGACGACTCCGACGACGACACTCTCGAGGGGCATTCTGTCTTTCGTCGCCGCTCGTCACTCGAGAGACGCTTTTCCGACGCCTCCAAGGGCTGATTGCTGGCGGGGTAACACATCACCACCACGACCACTGCTAGCAGCGCCACAAATGATGAAGAATGCGTTTTCGGTGTTTTCGAGTTCCGTTCGGGGTGTACTGGATGTGGAAGTGGCACTTTTTGGTTTCTTTCCAAACCAAAGAGCACCAAGGCGTGGCCCATCTTTCGGTTGTTCGTTTTTCGTTTCGGGCCCCGGGCTTCGGGGGAAAAGCCACTCCGCACATCCGCTTTTCTTCCGTTCCGAGGGTCCGCCCCGTTTGCCTTAATTTATCGGATTCATTAGGGCTGGCGAGGCGAGAGCTGGTGAGCTGCGTGGTATGTTGACAAAATGAAATATGACTTCTAGTTCTGCTTATTAGCATGTGTTGCTGAGCGAGGGGGAAAAGACAGAATGGAAGAGAGAAATGCTCTTAGTTTTCCATTCCATTTTCATTTCGGAACAGAATAGAGGGAGTTTGGTAGCATTCGAGAGTTTCAATAAAAGGCCACAAACATTAATTAGACAACTATTTTACACCCTCGCTGTTCACCACTCCCCCCGTTTTCTCTGGAGTGAATGGTTTATGGTGGTTGATCAACAGAGTTTGATAGTGTGAAAGGAAAGGTTTTATGAGTTCCCCAACTCAAAATGAAATAAAAATCCAATAAAGCCAGAGCCATGTGTCTTCTTGGCCAGCAGAAGGCATAAAACCCTTTAGGGAAAACTGGGAAAACAGGCACACACCGTTCCAATCTGTCCTTCAACACACGCTCGCACACATGTTTGTGCTACTAATTATTTCATTTCGCTCGACATTCTCCAATCCAATCCAATCCATCAGCACCTCTGTTTGTTGGCCCTTCACCTCCGTGTTAAATATGAATTGATTTAAATTGTGCAACATACACATACTCGCACAGACACATTCCCGGCTTCACAGCTCTCGTGATTTATTTCGATATTTTTCCCCCACGCACCGGAACACCCTGGTGCGCAGTCCCTTGCTGGTGGGGTGGTGAAAATTGCAGAAAATTTTATTCGAATATTGTGCAGCACGTTCGTTCCCTGTACGTGTACATGCACTGCGCTGAAGGCTTCAGCAACAACAACAACAAAAAAACGTACACACAATGGCCACAGGATGCCCGAGGTTAATCGCGAATGTTCACCAGGACCTCGTCAATCGGACGCATTTACTCGAACGGACGGACGGACGGAGGTATCGATATGTTTTATTAATTTAAATTTTAACTCACCCCTCCGAGCGAGCAGCGAGTTGGTCAGTGAAGTTTTCCGAAAAATCTCACGTCCATCAATGCCATCCCCAGGGAGTGATGAGGAAGCGGTACAATTAGTACGGAGAAACTTTCCTGGTTTTTCCATGTTTTTACCACCCCTTTTGCGCTCATTTTTTTCAATAAAGATTTTTCGACGAAAAAAGAAACAACCATAGGCCGCGAGCTACATTATTGAGAACCGGATCGTGGTACGAGGTTTCGATGAAGGTCGATCAAAAATTATTAAAAACCGATCTACAAACCACCAACTGCCGCCACTTGGAGCGCTGTTTCCGACAGCCAGCAAGCAACGGGGGCCAAGGTGCGTTTAATGAAATGAAATAATTAGTTCGCCTCCAGTATTTTCCCCGCTTTTTTCGGAATCGTAGAAGAGGAGGAATTGACGCCGAGCGCAATCATGCAGTGTTCAACCGGACTGGCATGCCACTTCAAGTTGGGTGAAAAAAGGGAAATGCAACACCCAACCAGCCCATACCAGTCCCCCGCTGGAGGTGAAGTCGCAGTGTCCAGTCCTTTTGAAGGATCTGTGTATGTTGCATTGCAGCGATTGCCTCTTGCCTTTTCAAACAAAAAACAACCAAAAGGTCCGGAAAATGGTGGCATATAATTGCAGCTGAAGGGCCACCGCTTCGCTTGGTGCAGGTGATATGAATTTATTTATGTTTTTCTTTTTTGTTTCGATTTTCCACCATTTTTTCCACCCACGATGTTCGATATGTTCATCAATCTCTCGGTCGGTCTCTCGAACTCTCTTTCTCTTGTATATTTTTCATCTTTTCATCTTGTCTGCTCTTCATTACTGTTGCATCGCATATTTTAACGCGAGTTTTACGTGTTTTTAGCTTTGATGGTTTTTTTTTGCATTTTAATAGCGCTTTTTCTTTCTCGGAACACGTTTTGATGAGGAATAATTTTCGGAAAATCAAAATCATTATAACTCGCCTCTGGATCATATTGAGCTGGCCCGGGGATGGATGAAAATTCGATTTCTACCTTTCTGAGAAGAGCGGCACCGGAAAGGGACACTTTTCGTTTTCCAGGAAAGCCCCCTTTCCACACTGTGGCTGTTTTCTGAGGTTTACAGAGTGAAAACTGGGAAAATGCGTGTGCATTGATACATTTTAATAAATTTTCCCAAACTATCAAATACCAGGCGTTCCGTTGTAAGCATCAAATTGTTGAAACCACACAGCAGACGGGGATTGGTTCCCCTACTAGGTACACTCCCATGGACAGTTCAACATCAATCGCGTGGCACCAGCTCGCCACGCTTATCGGAAAAACCATTCACTAGCGCCACCGCTTTTATCGCTTTTATCGTTGTCAGAGTACCGGAAGGTGGCAAACCGAGACACCGAGACCGTGTTGAAATCAATCGACCATTGTTATCGGCCGAGAGTGGGATTGTCGCGCAATCATCGCGCGAAATGGATTCTTTCCTCTTTTTTTCCTGTTTTGTTTTTCAGCCACTCGGTGTCCCGTTCATTTGATTTATAATTTCATTACCGATACCGATTGGTTCGAATGATTTTAATTACGACCCCGCGGTCGCGGTCAGCGGGCCTGGACGCGGTTCAGTTGTTGGAATGTGGCACCAGACGACCAGGTTGGGCTTTATTGCTTGCCTCATGGGCCCTCACAATGGTGGTTTTAAATAATGCCACCTAGTTTCTGTTGTCGCCTGCCTGCTGTTTAAATAGCCCTTGAATGTGCCCTCCATCGTTTAACTTGTTTTTTTTTTTGCTCCCAGCGTGTCTATTATTAATGTTGCCAGATGTGATGAGTGTTATGAGTTGAGCTGCATTTTGTTTGTTTTTTTTTTAAACACCGCTTAACATTTCAAACCTCCTGGGGATTGCATTCGGCCAATGAGAGGATGTAATGAAAGCAATCAATTAAACCCCTGACGAGTTAATTCCAAATCGGTTTGACACGAGGTGTAGTGATTGCTGGGCGAATGGAATGCCACGAGAAATGATTCGATTGTTAGTAAAACGTTGTATTTAAAAAAAAAACTAAAACATTTTCAAACCCCTTTTATCAAGCTGCGAACTCTTTTACTAAAACCATTTTATGTTCTTTTCTTTCCCCAAAGGTAAGCAACAACCTCCAGTGGAGCCAGGATCTCGCGCCATGTACCAACCACGCTCCAGCGCGAAAAGTCACGAGCTTTTTTCCGGTTCCCAGCCACTCGGTTCCACCATCCAGTGACAGCAAATCAAAATGGCAGCCAACCGTTTCGCCCGTTTCGAACGCGTGTCTACGGTCAAGTACCATTTGGTTCCGCCAGCAAGGATCCAATCTCAGCTCAGCCTTTCAGGCCCCAAAACCAGCTAGGCCCCTACCGGTGCTCCGGTGATTTTGATTCGCGATCCGTCCGATGAAAATCATGAAGAAGGGTCATCGTCACCGTCACTTGTGTGCTACCGGTGCGATCCTGACCCACGGGTGCTTACCTTTATCGGATTGTTGATATCTGTTTTGATTTTTCGCTCGACCGCCGGACACGTGCGTCGGATTGAGAGTCACACGCGTGTTCCTCAGCTGCTTCTCAGGTTGAAACCATTGAAAAAAAGGTGATTTTTTTAAAAAAGAAATACCTTGATTCTTCAAGAAATACATTGATTTCCCACCATATAAGAAAACTAGCTAAGAATAAAACTTACCGTACGCTTGTAAGCACTTCTATAAACCGTCCAATTCAACAACACCACTTTGCTCCTTTCGCTATCAGCTATCGAATCTCCGTCAAACCCCAAAAGAAATGAAAAATATCCCTCGCTTTCCAATTCATTCAAATCCATCCAACCAAGGTGCTGAATGGGGGAGGTAAGCCTCCCAATAATCCGCAATAATATTCCAATCGTGCCACCACCGACCACCAGCACCACCACCAGAAGAAGAACTTTTGCATTTACGAAACTAGTTTCATTTGCACTCGACTCCGGCCACAAGCCACCACCGATCCGAGTACTCGAATCTTCCTAGGAGAGGATCTGCTGTGCTCAATCGCGCACAACGATCAATGTTCCCCGCAAAACTGCTCCCTACTTTGAAGAAGTTTTTAATTTTCTTCCTTTTCTACTCTTGCCAAAGTACGCCCTTCACCTTCAGCCAGCTTCAGTTCGTCGCAAAAGACGACCAGCTTATCCCATCTACCGGGAAGTGGGGGAACAGTGATCTGTTTCGAGTGACGAGAACGGGGCGCGGCTGCAAAAATAGTATCTTCCGTTCCATTATTTGCTTCTCGCGAGAGAGCGCGCGCACTGCAGCTGAGTCGCCGAGCAAGTGTCGAGTCGGCTAAGTAGCCATCACTGGCTTGACAAGGGGCCAACGGAGGGGGCCAGAAATGAAAGGGAGCAACCTTCCTGCTTGTATCTCTACCGCTCTCCGTGGAAACTACTTTTGTTGCACTTTTGCCTGCAGACGAGGGATACAGGGAGGCAGATCTGGAAGCGACTTCCGAAGTAGTCACGCGAAGATTTATTTCCAACTAACGATGCCTCGATCGACAATAGCTGTTCGTGCTGCTGCTGCTGCTGCTGCTGCTGCTTCTGTTCGTTCGTTGTATTATCTGCACAACGACGCTTGCGTGTGTTTCATCCTTCCTCCCTTGCCCACTTTACTTTGCCCACCGCAAAATGGATGAAAAGTTGTTCTACCTTCCTGTAGGCTTGGGTAAATGCTTCGGTTAAAATTATTCCGCGACTCTTTACTCTCTACTCCCAGTTTTTTGGAACCTCCTCTACGCCGTTTACGCTTTCTATACGATTTAATGTTGGGGAGTGAAAGGGGGGAAAAAAAAAGTTAAGTGGATTACTTCTTCGCGGAAATGTAAATACTTTTAGGGCAAGTGGTGAGGAACGAATTGAAAACTCAAAATTGAGGAGCTGTGGATGGCACCGCCCGGTTGAAGCTGTCTGTCTATCAATTATTAAATGCTTTTTCCGCAAAGTCGCACCAAACAGTGACTTCCGGTTGATTACAGATTGGTCTAATAATGCCCGGAACTCGAATCATTTCCCCCAAAAATCATCGACAGTTGCTCACTTATTGGAAATTTCAAATATTAAATTGATTTCCAATTAAATTTGAAACAGATTAGTAGCCGAGTCGAGTGCGTGCGCGTGTATGTGTGGTGCACATTTTTCATGAAAAGAGAAGCAAGCTCGCATGCTGATGCACCGCGGTCCGGGGGTGCATTAGTTTCATTGAAATTACGCTACTATCCAATCATGCATGCAACCAACCAGCCGGCCAGGCAGCAGCAGCAGCAGCAGCAGCATCCTTTCAACATTCACAACGCAATCAATATTCAATTTCCTCGGAAACGGACGAGCCTAGAATGTGTTTGGCGGAGGTTTGGCCAGGGTCGGTGGGCCGGTTGGCCAAAAAGTTTGGCCCGATTCGCATCCGCGAGCGCCCCGAGCGCATTCCTTTCTCGGTACGTACGAGTTTCACTAAATCGATTTCAATTGATTTCCGATTTGGCTCGCGAAATGCACGCGAATGTTCCCAGTCCGGACTTCCTGTTCCCGTTTTTTTTTCTGTGGGTGGTACCGGTGGCCACTCTCGAAAGGTCGAATTGGCATCACCGGAGGTTCTTTATTAAATGCCGAGTATGCCAGGGCGCAATGTGTGGGTCTGCGTGCTGTACACTCTCTGTTGTAGGTCGAGCTATTCTGGAGCGAGTTGGTAATGAAATTGAATTCATTTTGCAATATTTTTGGTCCACGGGATAACAAACGAGTTACCATCGGAAGCTCGTTTGTATTGCTCTCAATATTCAGTGTAGTAGACAGTTGTGTGCCTTTCCACCAAAAATCAATTGTCCTGAGTAACGCCGATCGATCGGAAAACGGAACTCCAGTAACCAGTAGAATGAGAATCGGAAACTGCCTTCGTTCCTCGACTACTTGCCAAGTGCTGGAAGATGCTGAGACGTGATGCACATCCCTTCTGAGGAGTCATGGTCGACCTTCACTCATTGTCGAACTGCACCCACTTGAACTCAGACGCCATCGGTCACCGGTTAACCCTGAAGCGGTGGAAGTGGACCTCAAAAAGCATCGTTGCATCGCCTTACCAACCTTGGGTCCGGCTATGGCGTAACGCCTTGAATGGAGAGCTCGCATCAGCCGCGAGAGAAGACGATCCCGAACCCGATCCCGGGGTCCCTCAATTAAAATCAATTGACATACCAGGGCTCCGCGACGCACCAAGTAGTGGTGCTGTCTGTTCGACTGTTGGTGTCGAATTCCACGGACAACCCCTGGACGAACTGGACGGGAGCGGAAACATGAAATTGATTCAATCACGTACGACGATCCCATGAGGCCCGCCGGTGTTGACAATGAGCTGTTACGAGTAGTTCGGCTTGGCCAGAACTCTTACCTCGGTGGCGTTCACAATCCCCGCAGTGTTGGGTGTAAGTTGCCAACAGTAGAAGAATCCAGGGATCGGGCTGTGTACCGAATGTGTCTGCCATTGTGCAATGCATTAAAGCGTTAATGAAGAGTTCAGTCTTGGGTGAAGCTGCTCTTACTTAACCTTTTGTCACTCGCTCTCTCTCTACAGACAATTCCCATTTGATGGACACTTCAACGAGGTGTTGAATGCTTCTCAAGTTCAGGTTTCAGATCAAGTTCCCTTCTCGACTTCAACTTAATAAACCAAAAACTCCTCTATTACCTGCGAGAACTACACGAGCACTCGGTGTTGCATCTGCAACACTGCTTCACCAGCAGCTGTTGCATCACTTTAGTCCCGTCGGACATTAGACTGACGCTGACTCATCAGGCCGGTCGCGCGCACTATATCGAATGTCTCGCCTCGCCATCGCTGCTGCTACTGCTGCCCGGATGGAAATGGTGCGGAAATTGTGTCAAATACTTTTACGCCCTGGCCACAGTAAGGAGGCGTGATGGGGAGACAGAGAGAGCGGGGGATGAAATCATTAACATGATGTTTACGTATCGTGCCACCAGCACCACCACAGGGCACTTGTTGGTGTGGTGAACCACGACGGATACGCTTCCGATGTGTGAGGCTGACGTAATCGGCCTTAATCGCGCGCCAACTCCCTCCGGGCCCACAGGAGGCCACACGACGATGAGTTGAGGATGAGGAAAAATGAAACTCATTGTCCCTCCGGTCGGGACCGATTTCGTGGAAATAATGAATGTTTTTTGCGTCAAACGAACCGAGCTATGGTGGTCTACGGTCTATAGAGTCTATGCTTAGAGGGACCGGAGCGGTTCATCGTGCGTCGAGCGCAACGCATGATTTGCATACTGTGTTACCTCGCTCAGCGTGTGTATCCAGGTCAAGGAACTCGCCGGTATGTGTTGCTCGATACGATGCGAAACACTGCGGCCAATTGTTCACCCAATGGAGTGTCTTGTCTAGCGCATACTGACCGCGATGAGCGTACGTTAGACCTTAATGCTTCACTTCACTACTTCACTAAACGGTTAGCTCTTCTACTTAAACTGTTAGCTTTGCACCAAGTATCGACTTACAAGGGATGATCCTGAGACTCATAAGCCAGCTCATGAAATGGCCACGAAAGCACTCTGTATTCTGCGGTTTCAGTGCCCAATCAGTGCGCAACACCACAACGTGCGGTTTTTTGAAATTGCGAAAAACAAATCACATCCCGACAACTTTTGGGGTCATTTTTGGGGGCCCTTTAGAAGCTCGCAAACCCACTAGAACACACTGCAAACGTTGTTCTCGTTTGTGTTCTCTGCTATTGCCCCCTGCCATTTTCTCTGCCAGTTTGGTTTTTTTTTTCTTCTTTCGCTTCTCTTCTGTTGCTCACAGGTTTGACCTTCGGCGCAAAGCTTCCTTTCTCAAAAACAAGGAAAGAAATGAAAATGAAATGCAAAAAAAGGGGAAAAACAAAAAAAAATCCATCTTCCAGTGACCTGTCAGAAACTTTCTCCCTTTTTTTCTTAAAGTTTTCGAAAACGAGAAAGGAAAAATGGGAAAATAAAGCGAGCAGCGGAGCGTGTCCGTGTTGAAAAAAAGGGTAAATGTAATCATTATTTTGTAACACAAAAGGGCACTCGGGGAACCACTCCGAGAGGGCAACCGAGAAGTTGTTTGTTGTTGTTGTTTCGACCTGGCGACCGCCCCCCGGCGGAACGATGTTATTGTTGGCCGTTTAATCGAAAGTATTACCGCGCATTATTCGCACTTTCCGCACCCGTTCCGGGTTCCATTGATTGTGCTCCACCATTATAACGGCAGCATGGCAGGTGCCTGGATGGGCTGGGTGTATGTTGTTCTTACCGATTACCGGAATTGATTTTCCGGGAATTTTTTCTCAGGTTTTCCCCGTGGGCGCTCGCACGGCTCCTTTCGAGATAATTTTCCTCAAAAAGGAAATCGAGGATCAAGCTTTTTTCCTCTTTTTTGCCAGCCAGCAGAGGAGCAGCACCGTTCTAGAGCAGCTCGAGCTTTCCTTGGGTTTCTAGAAGTGGTTTCAATATTGTTATCTCTCCAGAAAACCATTTGCAACGGTGTGTGTTTTGAAGTGTAAAGGGGTTGAGAGATAAAAATAAGAAACAATACAAAGTGGCACACTGTAGCAACAGGAAAGAAAAGTTTCGCTTTCCTACGAATTTCCTTTTTTACATTTCACATTCCGAGACTTTTCCGCTGTCCTGCGAACCGAAAAAAAAACACCAAAAAGACTGACCACCGAACAAGGGGTTGGGGGTGTCTTATGCTTCAAGTGGCATAAAAAAGAGGAATTCTCCCCCGTCTCCCCACTCACGCTCCCTGACATGATTGTCCCTTTGAGGCGTGCAACCCGCGGGGGAAAAAGGGTCCCTCGGAAAACACGGAAATCACCCGCTGGTAATGACTTTGTTTATGGTGAACCGGGTGCAATGAACTTTTGGCCAGCATTTTATGAGCATTTGAATGGTTTAATTGGGCCCTTTTTTCGGGGGCACCACCACCACTGGAGGATATTATTGCATCACAAGAGCTCAGCAATTGCGTTAATTGATTAGAACGGAAAAGCCCGGGAAAGCTCAGGCAGAACCAGCGACACGGTTTGATGATGCTCTTCCCTTCCCATTCGCGTGATTGGTCTTGGAGCTTTATGGCAGATTCACATAATTACCACCAAGAGAACAGGAGAGCAAGAGAGCAAGAGAGAGAGAGAGAGTGCGGATGCTGACTACTCCCCGTGGTGCGAGGTAATTCAATTACCTCATTGAAGGATTGCTGGGCTGTCGGTTGGTCGGTCGGTTCGGTTCTGACAACGGAACTCAACTGTTGTACCAGTTGGATGTTGAGTGGCACATAAAAATATTAATTACACAAATTGCATTCTCAGAACGTTGGCCCGGGAGTGGGAGAGATTCTGTTTGCTGACTCACCCAGGCCCCATCGTGTGATCGCCTTATCGTTAATTTGGGAAATGTGGATTCAAGGTACTCCTTGGTGCTACTCCAATCCGGCCCCGCAAAATGCCGCACCCAAACAAAAAAAAGCAAACAGCTCATCAGCGTCCATGCTCTGTTCAGTTGCGAATCGTGGTAATTGATTTTTGTCTTCTTGTTTCATCATTTAATGGCCCAGCGCCCGCGGTGCCCAACGAACGGCGAGAAGGCTTAGGCCAGCGGGGGGTTCATTCATTAAGTTCACAAAGTTTTCCGCCTTTGCTCCACCATTCCATGGGCTCTAATAGGTAGCGTTTCTTTTTTTTATTTTCGGGGGCGGGGGGGCTCAAATTAATAATCGCGATGTCGGCGGCACCATTTAGCAGCTTCTGCTTCGTACCACAACGAGACAACGTCTGTCTGTCACCGATGTCTCGCCTTGGCACACTCATTAGACCGAGGTCTTTCAAACTTGTTCGGTATTGAAATGATGTCCATAATTTTGTTTCCATGAATCGTGGCACATTTTAAACATTAACTTTCTCACTCCCTGACTAACGGTTCCCCGCCAGAATAAATTCGTTAACTGGAGGAAAAACTTGGCCAATAGTGTTTTAATGTTCGGTTGCGTCTCTCTCTCAGATTCTTCCTCTTCTCCTCCGGGGTCCAAACTATAGAACCTGAGTGTGTTTCTGTGTGCGCTTCAGTCGTCACAAGCGATCTGGTTTGCGGCTGAAGTGGGCTTTTAACTCAACGCGGACAACGAGCAGTCCACACTCGAACCAGAGAAGCGTGTTGTTGCGTGCCGAAAGAACGAATGGAATGGCGCCTTACGGACTGGAAGCGGCACAGAAAAGTGGCAATTATTGGCTGGCGTGGCCCTCCGTCTTCCGTTAGAAGTAGTTTTGGGAAATTAGACGGAAAATCGAACATCGACCGGAAATCTGGAAAGGAAAACGATTCGAGCGACGAGCGCGAACGCAATCGTTTGGAAAATGTGTCTCCAAACGAGAACCCGGGCGTCCGGGAGTCCGGAAAAAGGGCGCGCAAGATGATCATTTTCCAATTTTCCTACCTCAATGGACTGGCGCCATTTGGTGTGATGGTGGAGAGAGAGAGAGAGAGAGAGAGAGAGAGAGAGAGAGAGAGAGAGAGCAAAAGAAAAAGAGAGAGAGATTGAGGTCGTTTCGTTTACCGCAGCACTTGCCACGTGGCCACGTCCTTTGCAGAAGTGGTTAACAGCATTTAAACGGTGGTGTACCTTGGTGCTCCTCACCGGAATCTCCAGACCACGGCTACGGCGTGCTCGAGATAACGCTTTTTCCACCAACAACTAGTAATTGCCGAGCGTGAGCAGAACCACTTGCAATTAATTAAAATCTTCCAAAATCAATTCACAAGCACACGAACGTCGCTTTACTATTCTGCCCGGGATGGAGCCCGGTCTGGAGGTGCTGCATGGCAAGAGTCGCTCCCTTCTCCTCCCAAGCTTTGTTGTGTAGCACCAGAGCGAGCGAGGTCTCGTGGTGTGCACATCGATTCCACCATTTTCGAGTTGCGTGCCACTCAGCCACCTACGAAGATTGGTTAGCTGGCGCTGGTGCTAGGGCGGTCTGAATCCTCCTACTGGTGCTCGACATCTCTGCATTTCATCACGCACGAGCACGCTCTGCCGCGCTCGCACACGCATGAACTAATCCATCCGATAATAGTCGCTTCCAGTCGCCGATACAAAGGGCCTGGTTCATAGCGAGAGAGCGAGATAAAGCCAATCGGAGCAGTAAGGGGACCCCGTTCCACTGGAAAAGTTTCTCGGAAAAGCCGAAAAATGGATTCACCCGAAAACCTTTCCGTCAGCGGCAATCGGGTGGAGCCCAAGCGCCTGGCAGAGAATACGTAATCCAAGCCCGTGCTCGGATTATGCTGTGGCTCGTGGAGACCATCTGGAAGGAATTATCCGTGCATTAGAGTGATAGAGGTCCCCATCGTCGGCGTGCTGAAGGGTTGTCGATGTGTGTGCACGGAATATCTTTTGCGCTGCTAGATACAAATTAGTCCTGATGTATGGGCGGTAGATGCGAGCGTGGGATTTATGATTAACAGAAGGTCGCGTCAATGCTTGCTGAACCTCCTTTTTCATGTACCGGCGAAAGGGAGACGATGGTTGTGTGCAGAATATTGGTTTTATCGATGATAACGATGATGGCATCACAATTAGAGGCCAGAGCTGGTGCTTTGATATTCAGATCAACCTTCTACTAAGTGCTTGCGCCTAATCTCTGTGCTCATTAGAACGCTGGAACTGATGGAACTTGGATTAACTCGAACTGGCAGCATTCTTGCACCAAAGTAGTTCAATAGACTTGCGCTTATTGATTAGGAATTCCACTAAACACCAATCTCCAGACTGCCCGTGCTGCTGCTGCTGCTACTGATGCTGAAGTAGGCCACCTTCACTCGAGGACAAAGGCCCCGCAACGTGGCCGTAAATGTGTGGAGGCGTTCTGCAAAGTCTCCGTGGATATCCACGCCACGATTGAGTCAACCATCGTCCACGCAAAACCGGCCATCGAGCTTCAGCCACAGCTGCTGCTTTCGCGGGAGTTTGTGCAAATCGCCTCTCCATTATCCGTTCGGTGTCTGCAGAACCGGTTTCACACCCAGAAGGGGTCCCCAGGTACCTGCGGCCTGCAGTCGTGTTTGTGTTGGCAACTGGACTGGACGATGTGTGCGCGGGTTTTTAGGTTGATCTTGGTTTCTTGGGGGCCGGTGGTGGCACTGTGGGTAGACTTCTCAGATCTGCACCAACACATCCGGTTGGGCGAGACAAGTTTTTTTTCCCCCCCGTTCGGTGTGTGTCTCTGTCGCGGGTAGTTCTGCGCGCGTGGGCAATGCGGCAACCCGTTCCATGACACCAGCTGGTCTTCGGGGGTGGAACATGTGCATCTGGTCGCTGGCTAGACGGTGACGGGCACGAGATATAACGTGGCATTTTCAAGGGGATGCATGATCCACAACAAGATTCAAGATGCTGCCGCTTCAGCTACTGATTACGACTCCAAAACGGTGATAAGACGAAGGAAAGCATTCTGGTTTGTATGACAGTGTCTGAAGTGATTCCATAGGAATGCACTCCAACTCAGAAATCTCTCCAGCAGCTCCAGCAGCTCAAGTGGAGTTCAATTGATCTGAATTCCAAATGAGCTTCGCTACAGAAATGATACCCAAATGATAGAACACACGAACCAACTCCAAACATGCCCGTCGATTTACATGCCAGCATCGCATCCCGGGGCACGGATTTGTCGATAAACAAGTGGCCCCGATGTCGAAGTCGTCGATCGTACGTTTGAACGCGTACTTAATCGCTAATGCTCGATGCTTTTCGATCGCGCTACCGCATCACCACTAATGCGCGTTCGGGGTTTGTTGTGTTGTGCAACCTTCCTTCCACTCGCCTCGCCTCTGACCGCAGTACCATGATCCGGGATTCCGGGCGTCTGCTTCCTGTTTGGTAGCTCCTCACGTTCGTCTCGTTTATGGCGTAAGCAGTGTGATGGTGGTGGTGGCTCGTGGCCGCCACGGTGGCGGTGAAACATGAAAGGACGTGAACGACGGAACACCGCCGACGATGGACAAACCGCCGAAATATTGGATTATCTCACTCGTTCAGATATTAAATTAACCTTCGCCATGATGGACCTCGCTCCGTTCCGTTCCGTTCGCTCGCTCGATGGTGATGAATGTTTGAAGACGTACCGGCTGTAATCAATCATCGGTGGTTTTGGCTTGTTGCTTGGGCCCGAAAGGTTATGCTGGGGCGGAAGATACTGGCTGCACTGCTTCGCATCAAACCGCCGGTCCGGGCCGCGGCCGGGATATGGGAAGCACAACGGTCCGGCACCGATCCAGGAGCGGCATAATCAGAGGAAGACGTAAATATAGCCCACTAAATATAAACAGCGTACGAGCGAGCCGAGCAGTAGCATCGGGATCGGAATCTGAGCTCTGGAGGCAACTCAACATCACATTCAACCGCACACACATAGAGCAGCGATGTGGTCATAGAGATTGATCGAATCAACGTGGCAGCACGAGAGGAAAGGTATGAGGTCAATTGAAGCGAAGGTTCCCAGACAGAACTACCGCACGGGGAGTGTGGTTTGTTGTTTGGCACAAACTCTAACTTGTCTCACATTAGTCCCATTGCCCGAAAGGGGCGAAATGCTAAATGGTTTTCACGTGTAAGAACGCTTACACGATGCCGCTTGCCAGTGGCAGGAGTGTGGGGTGCAATCGTCTAGTCTCGGATCTCGACTCGACTCGAAGTAACAGCTCACACGTTACATGCAAAGCAGCCGTTCAGACGAGGTTTCAGTTTAAGTTTATTGGCTTTCAAGAACCGAACTGCTACATGCTCCTTCTCGCTGCGTCTCGAGACCTGTAAACGGCCAGAACGCTGTGCCTTTTAACCACCGATGGTACACGTTCGTGTTGGCAGAACCGGAGGCCTGTACGTTGCACACTGGTCCGCTCCACAAGGTGTACTCGCGCTGCATGTTCGTGCGAAGGATTGCGAGCTTTCCAGCCGGGGCAGAGTTGTGTTGTGCAATGAAGAGAGATCTGTGCCCCGTGATAGCGCCAGACGCTATGAAAGTAAATCAATCTGTACAGCGCTCGTCGTAAACCAGGCACGATCCGAGCAGAGAGATGCGATGTGCAACGCACGATCGGTGAGTTTGGATTTATGAACTTTATCTAGCGCTCTCCTGCTTTGCATCGAGTAAATCGAATCCCTACGCCGGTGGTGAAATGGCATATAAATGAGGCTGAAGGTGAAACCAATTCCCAATAAGCATCCAGAGGATGACTCCAGCGCACAGAGCGGCATCAGCATTTCCACCTCAACCAACCGATCAATCAACAAAGGCATTTGAGCGGTTTGTATAGCTGACAATGTGAGGAAAATGTGAGGCTTCCCTTATACTCGGTGAGTTTTGTGAATAAAGTTGTGCTCTTGCTGCCTGCTAGCGAACATCACCGATTCGTGGCCTTCGTTTTGTGCGATTCTCGTAACGGAATAAAACATAAAAATCTGTCTTCCGAATCTGGGGCCGCACACAATGGGACCAGAATGGTGGTGTTAATGTTTGCCAGCATATTCTCACGATCTTCAGTACACACAATACACACAATCCTTTTACCGTGCGCACCAACTGCCGGTGTTGCCTTTGCCCTTTTGCTTTGAATGTAAAAAGCGAAACGAAGATGGCTTCGAGTTGATAAAATACCGTCAATACTCCGGTATACTGGGTTCACTGGCTGGCTGGCTGGAAAATGGTAAACATATTGCTGCTCGCCTTACATCATTCACTACCAAAGCGGCCACCAAGGGGGCCACCATCTCACTCGGGCGCTGGCTGGATGTGTCTCGCGAGGCGTTGTGGATGGTTCCATGGTGCACTCCTTCTTCACCAGCGATTGGCGAGTGATAGAGTGTGGCCTCATCACTTCTTTACGGCTTTTGAATAATGTATCGATCTCCTGGCTTCTCGGGAAACCCGATAAGCAGCACGAGACGACAAAGCGAAGGGGTGGACCCCACGTGGCCCCCGTTCCCGGTTGGTCCGCACGTTGGTTTATGTGCGAGCGTGTGCAAGACTTTCGCCATTTTCGCCACCGGCCGCCTTCAAAGCGCCCGTTGCTCTCTTTTTGATCAATTTCTGATAATAATTCACTTGGACGCCCCTATCTCCCGTCCCCGTTTTTTGATACTTGTGCTTTTGATGCTGTAGTTGAACTGTTGAAGATCTCGAGCACGAGGACAGAGAGCTGTTCTGTTGTTCCACGGAACCCCGCTTCGAGTGGTACTTAAGACTCGACTCCTCGCGATCGAGAAGCCGACGAACAAATTACTGCGATGCGACACATTTCTCAACTTTTTAGCTTTTCACAAATCCGCACAACACCCATAATGGCGTCCAGGAAATTGTTTTCCATCAATCCGGCACACCATTATCCGTCGCACTCTCGTAACGAATACCGAGAACGGCTGGCTGGCTGTCGTTCGAAATGTACATTATCGCCTCTACTTTTCGCTTTTCAACGACCACCCCGAGGGCACTATGTAACCGCGACGACGACGACGACGCAGAGACGACAACGGAGATCGTTACCAATCGAGGTTGGGAAAGCAACGCTTCTTGCCGGGTAACAGGGTCCTGGTCCCGCCACAAAACATCGCCACAGGGCAGTGATGATGGTAGGTGATTCGCGCGCCAACATTCCTTATCCCTTATATACCTTAACACCTTCACCGACACCGCCTGGAGCGCCCGCAGGCGTGTGCTATCAGCGCCGAGCATCGAACACGAGTCGAGTGTAAATGTCATTTACAATCAGGCGCTGATATCGCGGGGGAAGCGGAGGTGGCAGCATTAGTTTGGCAAACTTCTAGATCAATAAACCGCTCCCGGTCCCGGGCTCCGGGACTGCCCGGGGCGGGGGCCATCGACAGGACAAGCACAACGGGGTTAGCAAGTTTGCGCCATCGAAAATCAATTTGGTAAACATGTCATTGTTGTGGCGTTGTTACGGGTACCGGAGAGAATCTGGGAAG
>NC_064878.1:9037500-9060000 GCF_943734665.1 Anopheles aquasalis | reverse complement strand
TTTTCCTCGTTTTACCCTTGGAACGATTTTTACATCCCCAGAAAACGATTGTCTCCATCATCGGACCCATCGGAGAGTAAAGCCCAAAAGGTGGAGTGGAGCAGAATGTGCGAAAAGCGAGCGAGCAATCTGCCGACACGATCTGCCGCTCTACTTTGTGAACCACAAAGAATTATTGTAGAACAATTGCTTTCCTGCTGTTGCTGCACCGCTCTCACCGGCTGTTGTCTTCCAGCGGCAACAACAACACTTCTGCAAAAGGTCTTGTCCTGAGAGAACCCTTGGCAAAGGGAAAAAGATTTTTCAAAACACGAACGGCCCCAAAAGGGGGGTGGGGATTTGAGAGCCAAATTTACACACGCAGGCACACCAGCTCGGGGGCCCATCTATTCTTGGAATGAAAAAACAGCAGAAAAATCCCAGAAATTGCCAGGATGTACTGTGCACCGGAACAGCCCTTCTTGCTATCCCCCTTGCGTATTATCCTGTCTAATGGGACACCCCACTCACTCACTTCGAGCGCATGTTGGGCCATTTTTGTTATCATTATTTACTGTTTCGTGTAATCTCTCATCGTCGTCGTCGTCTGGTCGTCGCCATCAGATTGTGCATCTTGAGTGTGTGGCTCGAGTGAGAGGACCTTCGAGTCCGGATTTATCCTTTGCCTTTGCCGGAACGTTCAATGGCTCGTTTCCGAGAACCGACCTCGGTTCCTCGGTGATAAAAAGGTACTGTATGGATCCATTCTGCGTACGAACCAGTGCGTAAGGGGTACGGTCATTTGTGGCAAACGTTACAGCAATGAGGAGCTATTGCTGAGAGTAACATCATTTTAAACACCAACTCCATCTTTGCACACACAGTGATCAGTACGGATCAGTGTTCTACAATGCATAACAAATGAGAAGGAATGACATGATACCATGGGGAAGCTCTTTGGCGAGCAGTGCATGTCTTGTTTCGGGATCCTGCATCAAGGAGAAACACTTTTCGAATAAAGTTGAATGATTTTCTGAACCATTCCTCCCCGATATCCCTCGACACAATGTAATCCTTTGAGCAGTAATGATTATGTGCTACCATTCTGACCTTTTTCTTCCCTTTTTTTACCTCTTTTTGTGGTTCGTTGTTCATAAATGTAAGGACACATTTTGTGAACTGCTGCCAACTGGTGCCAACGGGAGATCTGTAAACTCCAACCCATGACAGGCGTGCGTAACATCCGCTGGGTTTCGTGGTTCACCGAAGTGGAAGTGATTGTACTGTGCCAGTGGTTAGTGTTTGCTGTATCCCGAACCCTCCCATTTGCACTATTGTTTATTGCACTGCATTCTGTGGCCACTCCACAACCCGATTGAGTCAGTCAAGCGCGCGTCCATTAGTGCAATCAGAATTTGTCCTCGCCAGCCAGTCAGCCAGCCAGCCAGCCAGCCAGTCAGCCAGCCAGTCAGTGAGCTAGTATCCTTCCTCGAGCTCGAGTACCGCTGGTGGTCCTCGTCGTGATAGCGAATGTGTCACCCCGAAAACCCTCGGTTCGATCAACAACTCGCAACCAGCTCCGGACTGGCTGCAGCTTAGTACGAGCGAGCGAGCGAGCGAGCCAGCAAGTCGCTCAGGCCAGCGGAGCTTAAACGCAGTGATAATTTGTATGTTAAGTAATGAGGTCTTCTGCTTTTATCGGCCATTTTCAGCAAACACCGTGCCGTGGTGTGTGGTGATGTGCTTTGCGGTGGTACGCAACGGATGGTGTGGATGGAATACGAAATGCCAAACAGCAGCCTCAGTGCTTGGGAATGATGGTTAGGGCGCGAGGGGGACCATTGAAAGCCAAAACCAAACATCAACATAATCACGGAGCAGTTTATGCTGTTGTGGTAACTGCTAGGAACTCGTGATGCTCTCCGAGGGGTGGTTTTGGGGTTTAATTCCAGCCCCAGCTCCAGTTCCCTTTCTGTTCGCATTCAAAGTCTTCACGGCGCCATTCTCTCTCCCTCTCTCTCGTTATCTCGCCAGTAATTAGCATTCCGCTTATCTGGTTAACAGCTTGCTAATGCTAATCATTTCACCATTTTTTATCCAGTTTTTCTTCTTCTCTACAATCAGATGATACCTATTTTTACCTTCTGTTAACCAGTTTGATTAACGAGTCGTTCTATACACGTCGCTTCCCTTGTCTTCTTTTCATTAAGCAACACATCTATCCACTTTACGATGCTTCACGCGTCTACTCCCTCTTTCTCGCTGTCAACGGGCGGTCGCCATCAACGGAGCGAAACCATCGTGACCGAATTCGGCCGTTTTTACGATGCCGCCTCTAAGACAAGCCGCGCTAGAACGGATTTTCGGTCACACCTTGCTCCACCCTTGCTCAACGGTGCACCATGATGTTGTAAACTATGTATTTAACACCACAAACAACCATGCAACACGCTCGCGAGCGAGTGCGGTTCCATTTATGGCGACAATCTGTTTCCTTTTGCCCGCGTGAGTGCGTGCGTGCGTTCTGACACTCCTTTTCCAGCGTAAAGTGCGTGCGTGGCGCGAAATGAACGACGTCACCAGCGAAGTCTTTCACCCCCCAGGAGTGCCCAGGGACAGAGGCGCAAGATTTTATCTTCGATTCCGCACCTCCGAGAAGTCGATGAGATCAGCACATCGGTGTCTTTCCATTCGCGTTGGCGGGCACCTGCATTTGCAATGAAGGAGAAATTGTTTTGAGTTCCATCCCGTGGGGGCCTCCGTTATCCAAGCGACACAGCAGAGTGTGCCCGAAAGACGAAGCATGCTGCAATTTGGGGGGATGGTTGCCCGGTGATTATGATGATGTTTGCACAATTATCTTCGCCAACACACACCACTCGACCTCGGGTCCGGTGTGCTCACCGCACAAATGATAGTGCAGACACGATGATGGTGGCGCCCGATTGCGATGCCCGATTGTTTACCTTCATTATCTTGGAGCTCTGGTTGGCCTCCTATGACCGGAACGACCGTCTCTCTCGTTAAGCTTTCAAGTAGCACGCAAGCACTCGCTAAAGCCTGGCGAGCGAGCGATGTTGAGCGCTTGTGACAGCATAATTGTTTATTGATTGCTCAAGAGGCTTAGACTCCGAAGCCAAAGACGGATTTCAGTTCGGATTAAAGTTGGAACAGTCGAGTAAGACACGCACAGAGGGCACCGCATGGCGTCGTCATTTTGATGGTGGATTTGCTTCCCTTTTTTGGCCCTTTTTATGCTTTGTGCCACCACCTCAAATGGTCAGGCTGCGTCCAATCCAATTCGGACTTTAATAACGACTGCGTACCAACGCGAACACACGAATCAAAGCCCAAAACGACCGACTGGCGAGCTTATTCCACCACAATCACCGCGATAATTGCGACCTGACTGTCTGCCTGCCGGCGATCTCGATGGTGTGGCTAGATATGGCACCACTCTCCGTTGGGGGTGCCAAGCATTAACACCTCTTATGCAACTAGCCCAGAGCAACGAAAGGTGTGCTGCGGACATGATTGAATGCTGCGGGCACCGCGTCATGTTTTACAGCCCGGCACACAGAGCTTGGCACCGAAAAACCCACGACCGGCTGCACCGCGTGGCGAACACTGAAAATAAGCTGCTTATTAACTACCGCGAAGGCGATCGGAAATCGATCGAAGCTACCGGCGACGGCGGTGTGATGCCGATGACGCCATTCCAGCCAGCCGGTTGGCTACCCAATTTACGTCCAATTAAAATGCGCCCATGAATGGTGGTGCGTCGTGGATGAGAAGAGAAAGAGACGTGTGAACGAACGACGATCGAACGATCGAAGATTTGTTTTTTTTTCTTCTGCGAGTGAAAGCTGCAATCCAACCTGCAACGAATTGCAACGGACCACGGTCCTGGTACGCCATTTTGGGGTTAATCTGTCGAGGTGCTTTATTTGGGATTACAGTGGGCACAGTAGGATGGCTTGGTCGTTTTATGATGGCAATGGGCGATCTGCACACCCAATGGCCAGAGAAAGAGAGGGGGAGAGAGATTCGCGTCTTCTGAAAATGGTATTGTGGAACTGCTGTTTTGACTCGTTTTTGGCGATAATGAGAATTGACCTCAAAAGCAATAAGACGTGATTACGATCAGCTTTTTTTTTCGACATTTTTTCCCCGTCTTTGTGCTCCATTGCGCCTGAAGGCAAAGAGACAGAGAAAGGTTGAACTTCGTTAAATGAGTCCGAAAATTCAACAACAGTTACTGGACGGATGATTCTGCTGATCAAATGCCGTGAAGATCCACGTGGAAACTGATCAAGTATTGCACTCAAATGACACTGACATGAACGTGTCGCCTGCAACGGTTCGAAGGCAATGTTTATGTCCATGTCAAATCCAACCAACAAACTCACCATAAACTTGATTGCTACAACTTGCTGGTACCCCTGCATCACAAAGTAAAAATACCTACAAATATATTTCTCCAAATCCTATATTTGTAACAGGCAATGTTTGGTTCTGTATACCGTGCCCTGTGACACACCAGAAGCTGGAATGCAAATGGTGCGTGTTACCCTTTTTGGGGGGTGCGTGTTCATCCCGGAACACAGGGGCATTCATAGGTTCTTCGTTTTAATGTTGCGTCGCTTCGAACCTGTCACAAAGGGGCACACAAGAGCCGGCGACTTGCTTGTTTGGTTCGGCCAGGCCTAAGCCGCCACGCCACCCAAAAAGCCGTCAACATTCGTTCCGTATTTTTATGCCCCTATTGCGTACGCACGCATCGACGAAATGTAACGCGTAGCGCACGAATTCACCTTACTATGTCCACCTTCACCAGCATCGATATCGAAAGGCCCCCATTTCCCCGAAAAGGGGGTAGAGAACAGATTCTTTCGAAAGCTCGAACCCAAAAACCAGGCGTGGAAGATTGACTTCGCGGATGCGGATCTGCCCCGGGAACGTCCGCGTGTTTGTAAACTTCTGTCAACTGCGCTGGGCGTCCGTCCACCCGCTGCTGCGTGCCAGTGACACCGTCAACGATGTTTGACGATGACGCTTCCAACGAAAACGACGACGACGACGACGTGGACGACACCGCAAACATGTCCAACATAAATCTATGCTATGGCCTACGGTCTACTGTCAGATGAGGCCACCACCAGCAGCCAAAATAGCGCTGCAATGCGTGTGGTGTCGTTGCATGGCATGCTGCATAGCATTTTTTCTCCCTCTCTTTTCGGGATTCGGCCACTGCCAATGCCACTGCATGGATCGTCGTCACCGTCGCACGGAATTTATGTGAAGTTTTTCGTGGCTTCCATGTTGTTTTTCCCTGTGTGTTCGTTGTTGGCGTAGTAAAGTCACGCGGCACACCATTTTTGGGGTCGCCGTTGTTTTGAAAGTCGTCCATCGCTGCAGCACTCTGTGTGAACTGTGGTACAGTACATCTGCTGGCCGTCGTCGATAACGGTACGTGCATGATGGATGGAGCTGGGGCGGCACCGTTTGGCGAAAAGAACATTACCTTTATTTATTGCAAGCCTGTTTTTTATACACTATTCGTTGTTTAAAATATGGATTTCAATATTTTATCATAGGTTTGCGCCTTTTTGGTGCTTTTCTTTTTTTATATGCGTTAAGATCAACTGGAAATATTGAAAGAGTCTTATCTAAAATAGAAACCAGCATAGAGCATAATTTATTTTCCCAAAAAACCAGCTTTACTTTTAATACCAATGCAGTGGAAAACACCGATAAAGATACGAGAAACTTTTTTCAAACTAATAGACAATCCCGAACTCCTAAACTCCACCTCGAGCTAAAGGTTCATAGTTTTCCGACCACCAACCTGTGGGTTCCGAAATCCCCAATTTTCCTGTTCTCCTTTCATGTTTTTGCATAGTTTTCGGCAGCACTTTCTGCTGCGATTCCCAACAGAGTTTACTTTTAATTTGGTCCGTTAAAAATCTAAATTTATACCGGTGCACCGGTTGGAGTGCACCTGGCTCCCTGGATTCAGGGTTTCAGGTGATACGGGCGTGCCGACACGTACGGTTCCTCTCTACGAACGGAGCGTAGTGGTAAAGTTAGGTTATGTTTGCTAAATTTGTTAGTTATTTATGATGCCACTCTGCACTCTTTTCGCTACGGTTGAGGTAGAAAGCAGCGAGGACCCTCCCAGACTGGTGCCGAAATCGAATAGAAGTTGGCTCCATGGCCTCGCTATATCTTTCTTTTTTTCTCTCGCTCTCCCTCTGGAGGTTTCATGAGTGTGAGTTCGTCCACAACGTGTGTGTTTGCAGGATTCGGCAGGCCTAGAATTTTACATTAGCTCCCCGGGAACGGTACGCCACTGCCGGAGCAGTGCTTTTAGGCTCGGTCTCCTTCTCGATGCTGGTTCCATTCCAGGGACCAGATTTTGAGGGCGAATTGAGTTTTGCACATTCCATGAGCACGCGGTCCCTTTTCCTTCGTTGCGTATGGACGATCTAGAGGTGGTCCGTGTATGTGTATCTGGTTTAGATGCATTTCGTGACGCCAGCCCACCAGGACAGTCAATCCTGGGATCCTGGCATCCCGGAATCCCGGAGTTAAGGAATAACTTTTACATTTATCTTCATTCAATTCACTCCCAAAACAACTCGCTCATCCTCCATCATCCTTCATGCGAGATGAGAGTCCTAGATGGCCCAGGGAAATTAGGTTTTTCCGAATCGGAAAAGCCATAACCCCTCGGGCCGGTCGTCGCCAAACCCAGGGAGCTTCTACCCCGGAGCTTTTTACGATTCCTAAAAAGGGTCTTCCCGGGTGATCCCCAGTGGAACGAGTGATTTGGTCACCGGAGAGAAGGATGAGGATATTCTATTGGTGAAAGGGAAATGTTCACTTCCTGTTTTCGGTGCTTCTGCTGGCAGGGCACTTTCGCATCGTAATATTATTTTGGGGAAATTACCGGAAATTACTATTACTTTAAAGAGGGATAGAAGTGAACGTCACAGATCACAATTTAAGATCACAATTCTCCTGATAATGTATCCGAACAAGTATATCATCAGACTTCTTTATTCGGATTAGAGGAACTTTCCAGGGTCAAGTGATTTGCAATCATATTCCTTTCTTTCGATGCGTGAAATGAACCACCATCTGCGAATAGTTTCTTTTATCGCCCCCGAGGACCACAGCACAACTCCCAAGCATCACAAACCAACGGCCCTGGCTGCGTCACTCATAAATAAGATGAAAAGAAGAAGGTTCTCCACCTCTTCCAACCAGTGTTGTTGGTGGTTCTGGAGCAAATTTGCGCCACGATTTATGTACCCTCGGTCGCGGACATTGTGAATCACAGCCAGACCGAGCCGGAGCGCGAGAGAAAGAGATCGAAGCGTCGGTCGTTTCCACGGAACAGAGCCCCAACTCCATGGCATTCTTTTCCACGCCGAGGTCTAGGTCGCCTCTCGTGCCCACTTGTATCGCAATTTAATGAAAGCGAATCAGCAGCCCAAAACCAAAGAAGGGCCCACTAGGAGTAGGCGGCGACCAACCTGTGCGCGCGCCGGAGTGGTTTTCGGATCGAACTAACGACCCTGTCACTAATTTATGATTAACGAATTTTCGCGCCGTACAGCAGCACGCACAATCATCTGCTGCGCCCCCGCGTGGCATAAATTGTGAAAATCTCCCTCCCTGGGACCCTTCTTCTGGTCCTCCTTGCCATTTCATTTCTTCCCGGAATGGCCCACATCCACGATGCTGATGCTGCTGATGCTGCTGCTGTTGCCGCTGTTATGGATGCGGTGCCGGTGCTGGGCTATAAATCTTACATTAAAACAACTTAATTATAATTTACGGAAATCATTTTTCCACTCCGTAGCTCGGAGCTCGCTTTTCCATGGTCACGGGATTTCCCGGAAAGCACCGGAGCTCGTCTGTCGCTTGATGCTCGCTGGCCTCGCTAATCTGGCCTACCATGGTCGGTGGTGCTGTGGAAGAATTGAACGATAATCGGAGGTAATATGTGTGCTGTGTGGTACTTTGGAACTGGGTGTATTAAATCATAAATTCATCGTGATATTGCCAGCTGATGGTTTCTAATTAAAAAAGAGCTTTCCGGTGGCAATGTCGATTTGGAAGATCGGTTATCACGATGGTATGATATAAGGAAGGATTCGATTTTTGTAGAAGATTGCTTCGCACAATGGTTTGCTCTGGAAATGTTCTTCCAGAATAAGACACTCCCGTTTCAGAAAAATCTGAAGCAATTTCTTTATCTCAACGCACACGAACAGCAGCAGCAGCAGCTTCAGAGAGAAGCAGAGAAACAAATTGGAATTGACGCTCATACCATCAACTCCCTCAAAAGCAGCAGCAGCTGGGGAAATGGCGTTTGTGCCTTCGCAAGTTTTAATACGAAAAATTCAATTAAACCCTCCCACTCCGGCCGCCACTTTCAACTGGGACATGTGCACACATTGCCGTTTGACTTTCCAGCACCAGGCCGAGGCCGGGGTGTGCTCGAGCGCGCGTTCGCTCGCGTTCGCCCGGAACATTATTTATCATATTGCGTCGTGTGAACCACACACGTTCCGAGAGGAACCCTCCGGTACTCCTCAGAGTCCTTCTCGTCGTCAAGTGTCGAGCTTCACAGTGTCGTGGCAGCTTCGTTTGAGGCGAAAGAGGAGTGCGGGATCCGCGTGATGTCACACCGTGAGACGTTTGAAGGGAAAAGTGTAGGATTATCCGACATGCGTGTATGTGTTTTGGACGCACTTTTCTTTTTTATTCCTTCTCTGCTGATTCAGCAACAGTGCCCCCGGCAGCACTGGATACGCTAATGAATTTTCGACGAAGAATAATGAATGTTCGCTGACAGCCCAGTGCCAGCACAGGTGCCCCAAGGCCTCTTCTTCTTCACCAGGATGATACACGCCTCTCAAGGACGAATCGTAAGCCAATGGAAGTGCGTCTGCCAGTAATTCGAGACCGTGGCCCGTGTGTCGCCGAAGGTGTTGAAATTGATTGTTCGCCAAAGACAGGTGGAAGCCACGTGACGTTGATGGTTTTATGGCATTTATGCAATAATGTTTCGCAATTGTTGTTTATCATGCCCGAGATTAGGAAGGTGTGGCACGTAATTGATGATGATGTTGTTTTGGTGATGCCTAGGCTTGATGTTTACTTCGGAATTCGAATGGCGAAAGAGTTGTCTTCAGGTGGACGCGTGACTACGAAGAATTCCTCTTTGCCAAAATCATAGACTAAAGTCTGTCATGGCCTCCGGGGTTCTAGTAGGCCTGCAGTTGACCTCGCCGAACGAAACCATACGAGATCGAGGGTAGCAAAAAGGTTTCTTCGAATTCCGAAGGGTCCAGTCTTTACGAGGCCCAATGTTACTGATGTGGATATCCAACCCTGGTGCTGCCAGTTCCGGTTTCTTGAGTTTTTGCCACCCCCAAGACGAGGATGATGTAATGCCGAAATCAGATCGTTCCATTTGTGTGCCGAAGATCAAAGCTAATCCTGAAATCCATCGGTATCATTCGCAATCACCCCGCACCGTACCAGGCGAGGGCCTGCGATGTGATGTGATGTGTCCGTGAATGTGAAATGTTGTGCATCATTTCCTGAATGTCTTGGGATGTTTTCGGCCATCTTCTCCCTTGTCGGTGTGCCTTCCGGTGGGTTCAGATGAATTTTGCGATGCGAGGACTTCTGAGATGGTGATGCCCAAAAACACCAAACACGATGTTTTTGGTCTTTGATGTTTTGCCCTTTCTCGCGCGCGCGGGCGCCCGCGCGCTGTAATTGAATATTAATCTCTGGAGATGCTTTGGACCACTAGGAAGTAGCACACAAACAAGCACACAGTGTGTAGTGTATGTGGAGCTCAGGCTCATCGACACCGCGGAGCAGCAGCAAACATCTGCATCTTCGACAACCCCGTAACCCTCGCTCGGGAAATGTGAAATTTTTATACCAAACCACATACACAAAATATGATTCCAGTGGCCATGAAACATTCAGCGCGAGCTGGTGTGCGCACAACTTCCGTTCGCACAGACTACACCATTCGTTGTCCGCTACTCTACTCCACGCCGTGCCCCTTTTTCGTCTTCACTTCCTGGAAGGGCAGGACATTTTCAATTGAATTACGCTCGAAGCGTACGCGTTTTTTTTTTTTGTTTGAGGGGACAACGACGACGCGGTACGCGAAATTGAATAAATAATAAAACAATTCCGTGTTCCGATGGGCGCTTGGTGTGTTGGTGAAGGAGACACACCGCCGCCGGGGTTAAGGCGGAAAATCCTCTTCGCGTCACTTTGCGCCCACTTTGCGCCACTTCACGCCATCGTCCATGTCGAAGAGAGTTTTCTTTTCCCCGGTGCCTTTTTTCCCTGAACTGGATTCGAATTTGGAAATTGAATTTGGCCCCGAATTGTTTAGAGTGACAGACGAAGGCACCCACGGAACAGGGAATGAAAGACAAATCGCCGAAAAACTACGCAGCAATTACTATACAAAAACCAGTTGCTCTCAGGATACTCCCTCAGCACAACCGCTGTTATCGCCGGAAGCGTGCTCTTCGAGGCCTCAAGGACACGAGGCCTCTACTTCTGCAGCTTGAACGCCAAAGGACCCGAGGAAGTCCTGCGAGCCCGAAGTCAATTGACAGCGAGCTGTGGAGGATAATTGAAAGAAAATATTTGATTTCGTTTCCCTAATCGAGTGTACAGCAGCATGGGACGGTAGATGGGTGGGGTGGGAAATCGATTTTCCCATCTCGAGTCAATCCACTCAGGCCGGAAAGCGTGATGCGAAGCGGTGCTAGTTGGATGGATCGAATGGTTGCGCCAAGATGGATGGACGGTCCAAGAGCAGCATCTCTTCTTTCTAACCCTTTCATCCCCGGGATGGTGGCCGCTTTGGTCCATTCGGTGGTCCATTCCGAGTAGCGGGATGGGGATTTTGATTGTTTGTACAGGTTTCCGTTCCTTCGCCGCACCACAATCTCAATTCTCGCGAGCTCGCTCCAGAAAGAAGCCTACTAGATGGTTTCCCAGGGCTTAGAGCCTCTTCGGTTTGAACGTCCAGAGTGAAGGTTTCGAGGATTTATCTGGAAACTCCCAAGACAGCCGCTGACGTCATGCTGACCGGATTGTACTGAAGGTTGCCCACTTTTTTTAAGCAGCGAAACGATCGACAAAGAGGAAAAGACAAAGAGAGAGAGAGAGAGAGAGAGAGTGAATAATTGAACTTGTTGCAAGGAATTACGTCCAACAGGAAACGGATTGTTGAAACAATATTATCACTGATATCGATTGTTTTGCTTCCATTTGGATGCGTCGCCGGATCGTGGATCTAGCAGGCGACTCTGATCCGGTCGTAGCAGCAGATTGGAGTTTTCCAATTATTCCCAAACCATTTGGAGTGGCAATTCCGGGACTGCTGTTAATGCTAATCCGGCATACACTTCCACTTCACTTGCACCAATCAACAACGTTAATTGTTAATCCAATCCCGGCCTCTCGCGAACAATAATTTATAAGGAAGGATCCTGTTTTTGTGAAAGAAACAAATGACCTTCTGTCCAGCTGACTCATGAAACGTCGAGTTTCAGTTCAAGTTCTGCCAGGCCGGTGCGTAGGGGTGCGGCAAGACATCGAAGCCGTGCGACGAGACGAATGAATAATGTACTTAATGTGGCCAATGCGTCGATGAGGTCGCCAGTAGACGCCTCGCTCGCTCACTGGCACTGGTATTTGAGTCCCCGTTTTGGTCGCGTAAATGGTCGCGTCTCGGCTCTTTGGCTTAATGGCAGCGTCTGGTTCCGAGGTTTCTTCCTGCTCGTTGCCTAGTGCTCCGGTTCTCCTTCCTACCAGAGTGACGCCGGTCAGTGACTTTAAATTAATTGCATATTGCCTTGCTTTTCCAGCAGCAGGCGAATGGCGGCTACTCGAGAGCGAGTGGTCGCCCAGATCGAAAGCAGCGATGGTAATGGTGTTGTTGGATTATAAACAAACAATGCTGATGGTGGTGCTCCTGTTGCAGCGGATGATGCCGCCGTTAGTGCTGGGTGAGATGAGACTCCGGATTGATTTACACAAAAATGAACCGGTCATTTCCGGGGTGAATCTACGCGAAAAGGGATTGGCCTAAGTCGCTGATGGTAAATCAATAAAAAGACTTATGTAGGTCTGTTGCATTCTAGCAAAATTTATGATGATGTCAGCAGACAATAGATCAACGGTTCTGTACAACCGAGGTACTGCTTGTTGAGAAGAGTGTTTATTGGTTGAGAAGAAGCATAACTATTAAAAGTCTCGAGTCGTAAACGACGATTTCGAAAAAAATGGTAACAAACGGCAGCTGAAACAGACAACTTCGGAAGATTGCAATCGTTCCATCATTCCATTTAAAAATCATTAAATTGATTGCTATCCTCCACGAAGTAAAAAGTGCTAAATCCACGGTTCCCCAGCGTGGTCCGCCCTTTTCTTGTCACCTCATTAATGGCCGCATGTTTCGTCCCCTGGTCCGCACCGTGAAATCCGAAAGCAATCCAGGAAGCGAACGGCGAGTTCTCGGCGAACTATAAATCGACTTACCATTTCTTTAATTTCATCGCCCTCCGGGAAATCGGGGAAAACTGCCAGCATAATGATGTTCCATGTCCCCCCATTGAAGGTCCGCCCTTCCTTCTTTGTGTCTGCCGGCCAGGGACGGCTTCGCTCTCGCTTTACTCCAAAGCGTCGTGTATGGGAATTCCGGAAACAAAAAAACTAAATCTCCCTCCATCGTCTCCCCTTTTTTCCAGCATAACGGAACACTGGAAACGGTCGGGAAACACTTTTCATTAAAACAGATTCAGATTCATTTTCTCTAATGTTTGGTAATTAATTTGCTTCTTCGCTGGTTTTTTGTCTGTTTTGTGTTTGGCCATTTTCTGGTGCTGGGACCAATCAAGACGAGGAGGAGACTATTTCCACTGCCAAGCTAGGTAGTAGTTCCTCGCGTTCACACCGGCACCGGCCGGCCATTCTGCTTCCAGTTCTCCACCCGTTTGTGGTACGTCGTGTTTCCGCCTTTTCTCTGTCGTCGCGCATCGCGATCCGTTTGTTCGCCGGAAAAGAAGAGAAGGGGCAAGAATGGTCGAGAAGGTGGACTTGGTTTTTCATCGGCACTTCACTCCCCTCACACACCGGCAACACTCGCTTCGTCTGTGTTCGTTTGTTCGTTTGTTTGCCGCTGAGTCGACAGTCTGGTTTTTCATCAACGCGTCCGGAGCGTCATTGTTTTCAATTCCTTGCGGCGTCGGCGAATGCTCGCATCCAGGAAGCGCATCCAGCTAGCTACAATGATGCCACCGTTGCTTTCTTTGAATGCCGTTTTTTTTGCGCAGAAAGCGGTCTGCAGCTCTGTGTGAAGTCCTGAAACGTCCTGACTCTCGCTGCCTGGCTGTGTAAAAGGAGTAAAAGCATGGCAGGCAGTGGATGGACTGTTTTCTCTGCATTCAGCCTCGATGGCCAACATCTGTCATGGCGTTGGTGTTGGTGCTAGTTGTTTGTTGGGACAGGAGGATCCTCTGTCTGGTTTTTTTTCTGTTGCAGCACAGTGGGAGACAAGCCTGTGGTATTGCTCAAAAGATTTCCACCAGGAAAACATGTTAAAATATGCGTATAAACAAATGCACTTAAAAATGTATGTTTCTTACAATTGTTTTGTGATACTAAAAGCAAATGGAAGCGAATAAAACGAAGCGAATGATAACGAAGTACCCCATCTACATGGTAAACAAATTTGACGCCATTATTAAATGCATTTGTCCACAAGTAAGATAACTAATTGCTTCCTATTGTGCAAACCATCCCCCTCCACCCACCAACAGCACGACATGGCACAAAAACAAATGCCTAGCTATCAAACGATGCAAACGAACCTCACAAAACACACAAACACGAGCACAAGCTCTGGCAACTCTGCTCCGATCTCCGCGTCCTGTGGTGGTGTTGAAAAACTTTCCACTTTTCCCACACTGCAGCTGCACGTGGTCGTTGCCACGTTTTTCCTCTGCCGGAATAGAGCAGTTTTTCCTTCTCGAGGCGCAGTCCGCGCGCGCACTGGTACGCAAATTGAAAGTAAATAAAACACGCGGAGCTGGCTGGCTGGCTCGAGTTTGAGCTGCTGCAGTGCGACTTCCCTCCCTTTGTACTGGGGTATCCTACCACACAAAGGATGCACCGGTGGAGAACGGGGTGTTAGAAAAAGGGGCGAAGCCAAGCATGGAACGTGTTCCTGCAGCACGATCGTCAACATAGGCGCGCTGTATAGCTAGTGGGCGCAAGAAATGTGAACCAGTGAGTGCCAATTAAGAAGAAGCGAAACCAGACCAGACACACAGAAACAGACATAAAAACCGGCATACCCGGGAGGGTGTGTAAATGTTTCCGCTTTGACGTGATTATTTAAGATAATTTTATGGATCCTCCTCGCGCGTGGATGATGTTTCGGTTGTTCTGCATGTTGTCGACGTAGAAGAAAGGCTTTCAGCTACAAAAAAAAAGAAATGAAAAACCTCTACTCCTTGACTGATGGAAAAACTGAGTTTCAATTTTTTTTAAACTACTCCTCACACACAGAACACTTAAAGATACTGTCTCAAAGTATTGATTCTATCCCCTACGAGCTAACTTCCACTACAAAACGGCATCTGCTTGCGAACGGATCCCAAATGTTCCAATCCAAACAGACCATCACCGAGGGGGTGTGAGGTTCGATAAGAGATCTAAATCAAAGAACCGTCCGATGGTCTGGTCGAATGCTGCAAATGAAAGCATCTCGAAGCGAAGGAACGAATCCCCTGAAGTGAAGCAAGCGAGACAACGACGACGACGACGACGAGCTATTTATTTTATTCCTAATCGAATTCGATTTTATCACATTCCAATCGATGAACGATAGTGCTGCTGCCACTAGGGCACCGGCTCCTTGGACGTGGAATGCTGAACAGAGACCGGCCTCGATAGCCGGGCCCTAAAATCCGTAGAACAACACCAAGCGCTCCTCTTCTGCTAAAACTGAAACGGAAAAAGTACGCACACCAGCAGCAGCAGCACGGTGAAAATGAGGGAAAAAGGCCACCGAAAAACCGGACTAACGGACCGACCGTCCGGCCATACGGTAGGCAGCGTCAGCGGTCTCAATGTTTCCCACGCCAACCGCGCCAACGCCTACTATGGTGCCGCAAGGCCTTTTGCATCGTTTACGTAATTTAATGGAGAACGAACGAAAACCGAATTTTCCATTTCCTTCACCATTCGCCAGGATGAAGACCGAGGTGGAGCGATGGAGGGAGAAAAGGAAATTTCCGGACAAATCCGGGTACCCGGGAGAACCGCAGCGTAGCGCAAAATCCTTGTTCACACACCCGCACCCCTGGGCGCTCTGTTGGGCTGCAAAATGACTTGGCCAAACGATGCGATCAACCGAAACGATATCACTTCCGGTGGAACGGCGACCAGCTGGGCGGGGGGGGGGGGGCGTGGGGGGGGGCGTGGGGAGCAGCTCCCCACTGTAAAGCCCGGTCCGGTCGGTCCAGTCATTCCGGTTCACCTCTCTCATCTTCATCATCATCGTCCCCGTCATGATGGCGTTCTGATGGAAGCATTGGTTGCAGCACCAGCCAGAAGCAGTTTCGCTGCTGCTGTCCCATTGGCACCATCGGTTTTTCCTTCGATTTTCCGAGCAGTTTTGCTCTTGCTTTTCCCCACAGGCAGTGTCCGCACTGCCACGCCTATGTCCGTTGATCGCAGCAGCACGCAGCAGAAATCTCGTTCTGCATTTCTGTGATCCAGCGATTCGTGTCGGTCGTCATCGAAGAAGGATTCTCGACTCTTTCGGTTCTGTGGTCCGTGGAAGGTGTAACGCCCAGGATCGTCGTGCCATTCGAAGGCTTTTGTTTAGTCCAGCGGTCCAGTGAGGACTGTGGCCATCGTTCTCGTTCTGGGTGTGTTTTTTTGCTGCGACCACTGGTTAAATCTCTGTTTCCTGTTCAGCCTCAGTTCATTTCCGTTTCTGGACAACACTCCACAAGGCGTTTCTTTCGAGGGCCATCGTTGGAGCTTTTTGTACGCATTCTTTTCGGTGCGTTATTGTGCGTTTGCAATGCCACAATATGACTCTGTTGGATCCAAAAACCGACAATCACAGTCGGATACGGGATTCAGGATCCTGGCACCTGGATGGTATTGCGTCCCAAAAGCACCATTATGAGGCTCGATCATCCCGAGGCGTATCATCATTATTCTGGAGACATAAAAGTGTCCTCTTCACAGACACAGACACACACTCGTGAAAAGGCTTCTCTTCTTGTAATACGTGCCAGAGAATAGTTGGCTGCCGTCTATCGTATCGGATACTAACCACTGGCCATGCAACTTTGACTCCACACAGACCAACCGGCCGTTGTCGTTATCATCGAGGGAATTCGCTATCCTTTTGCTATCCTTTCAGTAGAATCATCAAGAAGCTATGCTAGTGGTGCTGCTGGTGGTGGTCGATAAAAGGAAACCGAGCTTCTCTTTTCTCTCTCACGCTGTCGCTGAGGAGCTCGTCAAGCCTTCGAAGCCATTGGCACACCAATCGATCCTGCTGCTAATGAAAAGCTGCAAATGACGCAAATGAAACGCTCCGAACGGGTGGCAGGGACGTTCTGAAAGGGGTAATAGTCATTCACGGGACAGTGATGGACCTGGGATGTTTCACAAAATGGACATCATTGTCATGCCGTGCTGTCCACAAATGTTCAATAATCACTGGAGGCAGAAAAAGAGAGAGAGAGAGCGTGAGAGAGGTAGAGACCGAGAAGGGGAAATTAGACGAGGTTATGCTGTGGTTACAGAAGCATATAATCGTTCCATCGATAATACCGAGACGCACTGGGCACTGCTTGTTTAAATGGGCTCTACATGACCGTTTTGCGGTAATGGGGCTCGTTATCTAGAAAGCATTAGAGAAATGGGCTTAGCGTAATTCTGGTGAAAAGTCCTCACTCTGAACAAGCTGGCCCCAGCCAGCAGCCTTTAGATGCAACGCATTAAATTCCACTTTTCAGATCAGGAAAGAAACATTTTCCAATTGAAAAGTCTTACAGACACTGACTTGTTTTCGGTTACTAGTGTCCGTTGTTCGGTATTTGTCCAAGAATTGTGACAATCTGCCCATGGCCAATCGGTTTCCTTTGAGTCGGGCGGACACAGATGGATGCAATCAGCCATAGAATGTCTATCCAGCATCGGAGCACAATGGTTTTCCGTTTTGGGGTACTTTGCGTCGATACCAGTCGATCGATGTGATTTGTCCACAATTCAACTTCAATGCTTCGCTGCAGTTGTGACAGCGTAAAAGGGCCTGTCAGCGCCAGATGACATTAGTGGTTGAAAAGGGGCAATCACTAGGCCTTCTTAACTCAAGAGGAGTCCATCAGCTCTCTCGCCAACCGAGAAACCAATGGTCCTTCTATTCGATCCAGAATTGGAACTCGATTCCATAGCAGGAGAACATTCGTAATACTATCGACCAATATTAAATTCTTGAATACCCTTTCACATAAACCTCACGATAAACTATGTAAAGGAGAATGCCTTTGGTCGCCTTATTTCCCTTGATACTTTTCCCTTTTCTTTTCAATAAACTTTAACTTTCCTTCATCGGCTACGATCGACTAGCTCGTCTTTCAGCGTCTTCTCTCAACTCAACTCTTGGTGACACACGAGTCTCTTGGGAGAGGGTGGTGGAAGAAATGTCTGCATTGCCTCAGAACACTCTAGACGGTTCTGCACTTTGTGCCTTTGCGTTGTGCGCACGAGAGAAGTAAAAATGGCACGATGTTTGTAATGGTCTTTCGACATGTTGGTCCCTTGCTGGACCGCTGTACCGAGTGTGATATCAAAATCGGACCCCCGGTATGCTCTATACGTTATCAAACGAAGCATACAAGCTCCCCCGTCCCCATTCCATGGAATGCGAAGAAAGTTCGGCCCCCGGGCGGCTATCATTCTGTCGATGAAATTACTAACGAAGCGAAGGACATTCGGGGAAATCAAAAGCCCGTTGACACTGGAACCGGTGGATTCTCGCTACAAGTTCTTCAGAGTGACACATTCTATTGCCCAACACGGATCGTGTGAGAGTCAAATCATTTGCCGAAACAGTTAAAGTAGAAAACGTCGTTGCAGCGAGTAAAGCGTCTTACAACCGTCCGGAGCTGTCGTAGTGATATGACGACCAATCCTCCCAGGAGCAACACTACGCTTCCTCTTGACAGCAACTCCACCGGCACGGTCTCCATCGAAGACGCTTGCGAAATGGTCCACCCATGTCGCCCATGGTGACCGCACAGTTAGCACAGCTAACGATATGCAACGATATATTCTCGTTAAGGAAGATTCCAAAGGGAATGGAGAAGGTTTTCCTGCCCCGGATCCGGATTTCAGAGCACCGGCAGCAGATGCACACTCCCGGGAACGCTGGAAGTGCTTTTCATCCTTCTTGTCGTGCACCAGTACCGTCGACTGCGAACGATAAATCTATCGCAACAAACATTACTTAAAGACACATTTGGAGCCATTGGCCATTGCCATGGATTCCCGGACGCTAAGTTAAAGATGTTAATCCCCATAGAAATGCACACTGCTTCCGATACTGCTACTGGTGCTGCTGGTGTCAGACTCAAGGCGAATGCACAACCGTTCTGCTTCCATGGAACTTGTTGATCATCGTGCTCCCATGCGCTCGTCGAGAAGGTGCCCCCCTGGCCAATGGAATCCTTCTTCTTCTGGTTGGATAAATTTATGGATAATGCATAAAGAGGACACTCTTGAAGCGGATAACGGGCAGGGGCTTCTGATTGGTAAATCGGACCGTGTATTATCCTCCCCCCGAAGGACAGTCCATTTGGATTTCCTGGAGAGCTCTGGTGTGTGTTTTTCATGTAGCAACAGATTTTATTAAAGCAGATCCCAACGAACCGGTTTATCTGTTGCAGAAATGCTGTGCTTGTCCCTTGGGAAATCAATGTGTCGAATATTCCCTTTCCACCACAAAGCCAAAAAGAAGCGATCGGTCTATCATGGGGGGAAAACAGGGACAAATGAGTGCTCACGCACCCGTAAAGGGTCTTGGGGTGCCTCATCCTGAACGTTCTGATTGGAACGATGACCTTCCTTCCAGTTGACGTACCTATCGCCGAGCTTCCAGGTCCGGCCGATTGGAAATCGACAATATCCCCGGCACGTCTTCATGGGAACCGATATGGTTGTAACGATGTTCGATATTGTAGCCTTCGCCAGGTGTCTGCTGCACGCACCGCCACTCGATACTCGACATTCGTTCTGCAAACCTCTGGCGCACCTCGGGATAGGGTCGTGTAAGGGGACCCCGACCGCTGCTTTACTGATAAATTGCCTGTCCATTTTGACACCTTCGCTTCGGTCGATCCAGTTGCGCCTAGACCCCTGGACCACCTTCCATGATTAGCACCTCCTTTTGTTGCTAGAATATTTCGCGTGACTCGAGCTTAAATTACTCTCAAAAATAACGTTTGAAGTAAACAATTGAGCACTTCAAACTTATAAATAACACTTCCAGACAGCACGCTAGCAGACAGTAGGTGATGATTCATCGACGAACGATTTTATGTGTAAGGCTTCTCTATTCATCGGACAAAGTTTCCGATCGGCAACAAAATGAACCACCACGTCGAGCGTGTTAAAGTGCCGGAACATGGCTTCAGCCTAGCTATCTCTCGCTAGTTTCATCCTTAAAGGTTTCTTTTTTTTCGTGACATGAGAGAGAAGGAGGACGTTAAGCAATCAAAGAAGCTTCACTTTCACGCGCTCTATCCGCCCCGCTGCTGTGAACGTGTTTGATGTTCATCAAACTTGCTCTGTTCGTTAGTTTTCGTTCCAGTTCCATTCAGCAATCGTTTGATGGAATTGAGCGAACCAACGGAAGCTCCTGCTAGATCGATTATAGGCACCATTTGGTTGTGATAATGGAGGAAAACAAACTCGTGTCTTGGTCTGTCTATTGGACATTTTTTTTTTTTTGAAAATGCTTTGATCGAAACAGCAAGAACCTCTGCTGCTCTTTTCCTGAATCATTAATGACTCCTTTAGCGATGTAAATAAAGCTGAAAAGACCATTTGTCCTGCCATTGTTCCATTCTTGTCCCTGACTTCGAGACCGAGTGTTGACGCCGAAAAGTTTTCTTCTGTTCGCTCCCTTGCGATCTGAACAACTTTTCCAACAACTTCTTGGATGCACTGGAGAGCAACATTCCCTAATTAAACGCTTCTTTGATGTTGCTGTCGGCTTTTAACTTGGCATTCTTCCATCAGCTCCCAGGCAGCCAAGGCTTCAACTTCAACTTTCCCACCAGAGTAACCCGAGTTCAATTGCAATCTGGAATTCGTTGCACTTTGTGCCGCCTGGCTGCCGGTCTACTGGCAGCCACTGTGAAAAGGAAAACTTCTCCAACCCAAGAATCTCGAACAAATTGCTGCTCTGCTTTGTGTGGTGCATCTGGCACTTGACTGGCACCGACGGGTTCAAGTGGTTTTGTAGTTTGACAGATTGGCTTCGTCAACACGTTCCGATGGACAGTTTGATACGGCACGTTTTTGGTTGAAGGAGTGAACAAAGAGGGCGGACAAATGTAGAACACTTTTGCACTTTTCAAGTGAGCAAGCAATAGGGCATATCATCTGCTTTCATGTCTGCTCGGCGTTTGGTGGGACACTTTTCTCTCTTTTTGTTGCAAATCCTTATATTCTTAGAAAGTAGAAGATGAACAGCATCTTTTAGCTCTGAACAACAGATCAACTACGTCAAAAAAGTCACCGTGATACGTTTCCGTTCGAGTGAATCCGTTGCTCCGGTTCCAACTGATACTGAATGACCTTACGATTCCCAGCGATTGCCAGCTGTGAGTGAGTGGAGGCCACCATCTTTGACCCATAAATCTCTCCAAAGCAACAGAGTGATTACGGTGCAAGTTCAGACTTTTGGCAACATCAAAACGAACTCCAACCGAGCTGCTCAGCTACAGCTGGCCGATTAGAAACCGCTCATCGTTCCACTCCCGGACGACGACGAGATGTAACCTCTCCCCCTAAACCCCTCTTATCAAACTCTCTAGAGTGGAGCCAAAATTTACGATCTTTTGATGAAGATAGGTCGTCGAAATAAATGTCCTGTCCCGATGACTCCACCACCACCACCACCAGCTGTGCTCCTGCGCTGGAAAGCACTTTTACCCTTGGTGCATCCGGTGCGAACAGTGACGAGTGCTCGAGCGAAATGGCAAATAAATGGCCAGAACGCTTCGTGCAAGACTTGTACCTTGGAGTTGGTGCAGTAGCTGCGTGGTCAGAAAGCAAATCCAAAACCGGGCTTTTGGGCTCTCTAGGGCTGGTCCAGAGTCAGGATTCCATTTCATCGACTTCTACTTGCATCCTATCCTCAACGGGACTTCTTCTCCGGTCCGATGACTTGGCGGCGAGCATAATTCAATCTCAATCTTCCCGCTTCTAAACTCACCCTTTTTGGGAACTTTGGTGTGTGAGTGGCATGAGGTGAGTGGCAAATGGTTGATGAGATGATGGTTTTGCCTTTAAGCAGGCCATGCATGCGAGCCCCCTGAGCGAAGGGTTGCTCCGTTGCGATGCTACTGCTGCTGCTGCTGAGGTATGCAGCCGAATGCAGTTCGCCATTTCATGGTTTGCTCCTCTGCATAAATGCATAGAAACTGCGGCTCGTTCGTGAGATGCCATCGGATGCAAAGTGTGCAGGTGAGGCCATTTGCATGCACGCCACGCCACCATCCAAGGCGAACTTCTTTGAGGAGTACCTTGCTCCGTTCTGTGTCCTCCTTATTTGGAACCATTTTCCGTCGGCAAGAAGCTGGCAAGCAGGTTGCGATGGTCGAGCATCGTCGTTGTCGTCGTCTAACGCCCTCGGCAACGAAGACGAAACCGCTCAGCACCAACCGTCCTTCCACCGTATTGGTTTTTCGGGGGACTTTGATCCTTCATTTTTCCTCCACTAAAACGTTCCAAACCTACGCGGGTTGTTGTAGCTTATTTACCGTAACAACCATAACGACCACCATCCAGCCGCCGCCGCCACCACCATCGCCCATGGTTTTGCATTTTGTGTATAAATATATGCTCAACTACACCGGAACCAGAAGGTCCATGGTCCATGGTCGGTGCAGCACGGAGAAATGGCCCCTGGGGAGCCGGCGACGTCTCTGGAGTTTCCTGAGAAAACAAACAAACGACCACAAGACCGCATGGCGCGCCAGTCGTGCGGTAGCGGAACGAATTGGATGCTTAAATTGGATGAATTTATAGTAAATAACTTCAGCACCATCGGGGGCTGCTGTTCCGTGTGATCTTCGTTCGGTTCTCGCGTTGCATCAGGGCCACGGCGCTAGTGCAATGCACCTCTTGCAGGAAGCAGTT
>NC_064878.1:9030000-9032500 GCF_943734665.1 Anopheles aquasalis | reverse complement strand
TCTGATAGTTCGCCTCCTGGTGGTGCCCACCGAGCATCCAGACAGATTAGAATATCGAGTGGCGACAGAGAGACAGACAGATAGCGAGATAGAGAGAGAGAGAGAGAGAGAGAGAGAGAGAGAGAGAGAGAGAGACGAGAAGGGCAACACTAGGTGCGAGATGAAAAATCGTGCGAAAAGTCATCATCCAGCGAGCTTTCTGGGCCTGCCGTGGTGCAGTGGCCACATGTGCGCTGGCACTGGCAGTCGACATCCTGCAATATCCTTTCCGGTTTCCGGTATCCTGCTTCCGACACACCGACTATCGACACTCCACGACAACGCTGCAATCCATCTTTCGAAAGGATCTGCAGCTGCCACTAGTGGCGGCTGCCTGATGCAAAGCTCCACTCGGTTTGAGCGAAAAAATATTGCAATATTAGAAGGCGTTCTAGGCCACTCGTTGACTCCTCGAATCGTCGACAAGAGCTACGAACCGGAGACCGTCTCTCGAGCCCTTCTCTTCTGGCATTCTGACGATTCTCGGCGCGACATGCACTCGCCATTATTTCGTGCGCTGAAAGATGAGCGCGAAATTGAGAATAGACGCGATTGGAGAGAAAGAACGGAAAGCGGATTGCATCTGGGCACCGGAAACGCAGCAGCAGCAGCGAGCAAGTGTCAAATGGGCCCTGGAAGCGAACCATCCGCATCATCATCATCATCATCATCATCTTCTCATCCTTCCCAGTAAGCCGTTACCAGGCTGTCACTAGACGATGAGTGGCGACCAGGGCCGCTCATCGTCGTCAACGTCAGCGTTCGTCGATCGATTTCCATCACTTTCCGTGTCAAGGTTGGCGCCGGTCACGTCAAGTTGAGGCTCATCCGCCTCTTTCCGTTTCCCTTTTTTTTACTTTTTAATGGAAGTGAACACTCTCCTCCCCCGGGCGGGGAGACGATGCAGTCTGTTAAAGACAAAGGAATGACGATCCGACGATGACATCGACGTAATAGATCACAAGAATACTCCTTCCCGATCTCACCATCTCCTCACAATTGGTCTCCTGGTCAACCTAAACGTTCTCTAAACCGATCCAATCGACTTTAATCTCCTCCAGCATCCGGCAAAGCAATCGAGAGACGACAATTAGACGGGGCGAGTTCGACGGCGAGATTAAGCTCATCTGTCGTCACAACCAGCGCACCAAAAAGGCAAAATGTCCTTCTCGATCCGGAAGCCGTGGAACCCAGAACGTCCAGCACGCTAGCCCCGGGGTAATGGGCCACGATGGTGGCCCAACGCCATTGCCAACCAAATGATGATGTTTATGTTGATGCCAAAGATTACCACCAAACAGTTTCCCCGTGGTCCCGTGGTGCTCGTGCCACACTGAAGCGCCTTTCGCTTCGCTTGATCCTCCAGCCAGCCCTCTAGGGAGCTGTGAGGACCGCTCCTCACTCCTCAGTTTCTCGGCAAAACACCGGCCACCGGCGTAAAAGCGGAAAAACAAATGCCAAACTTCAAGAACGCGAGAGAGAGAGACAGAGAGAGAGAGAGAGCGAGCGGTAGTGAATGCATAAAATATTCAAATCGAAATGTTTTATCTCAAGTGCAAGATAGAGGAAGATGGGGGTGTAAATTCCATTTCCCCCTCCCTCTCTTCACTTCCTGCCTTGGCACGCAGAGTCAGCAAGTCGACCACCACGGTGGTGCTGTGTGGCCCAGCGTTTAAGCGAAACTTGGAGGCTACTAAAGGGCCGGACACCAACGTCTTCATTCGCACTCGGCTCGGTAAAGCTCCGTTGGGATGGTTTGCAAAAGGATATCCCCATTGCCTTTTCAGCCTTTTCAACCCGAACGGGACCCGAATGTCTTGATGTTTTTGGCCGAATGAATGAATGAAGACGCCCCGTTTATCCTTTCGCTTTACCAGACGGGAAGGGCATTCGGAATCGAAATGCGGAACCGACTTGCGACTTGAACCAGGGAATCCTTTTCATGAGTCTTGATATCTTTTGATGAAGATGAAGAAGATGCTTGCTCCACTGATTTCACGGTGTCCTTGTATTACTTTGTAACATTGCAAAGACCACACGTGTGTAGCATCACCTACCCTTGTTTGCGCGCTGGATCATCATTCAGATTATTTCAACCGTATTTGCATTTCTCCATGGCGCGTTCCGGATTGGTGGTTGATGTCCATACGATGAAAAGCCGTGCGAGTGAGGAAAAAATCAGAAAAAAGCTACCCGGTTCGGCCAAGCAGAAGCAAAAGTGAAGCAAAAACATAACAGGAACCGGCGAGCAGATTGCGTTGCGAAACCATAGACGAGGATGCCCAGCATGATGTTATGTTTGCTACTTGCTACTGCCAGGATGCTGCTCGCCCAGCACGAATGACCAAAATATGTTCCGCTTCGACGGCCGCTTCGGGAAATGGCTTGGGAAAACGCCACCCAAAAAGGAAGAGTGCGAGAGAAGCGCTTGGAGGAGGGAAGGTTGGTGTAATTTCATTAT
>NC_064878.1:8977500-9027500 GCF_943734665.1 Anopheles aquasalis | reverse complement strand
GTTTAAGGTCTCTGGTACATCCTTTAAGCCCCATAGGGCAGCTCCTTTTAGTTAGTATAGGGATTTAAACAGAAATTACCATAGCATGGATGGCCCGAGAACATGGCATCCTTGTCCATTGTTTCATCCACCGCCGAGCGCTGCTCCATAGTTGACAGGTCAACGTGAGGATCGCCCAGAGCCGTGACGGTTCCATCGCGCGCTCAATGTGACGAGCTGATAAAAATCCTATTATTGTTCATCGACTTTCTGCTGTCTCTCTCTCTTTCTGGTGACACGTGTCGTCTCATCCTTTCGGGATCAAAGCCCTTTGCTGTCGCTCATCAAATGGCGATTATAATCCGGCTCACAAGATCCGATCACATCGTTCGCCCCATGGCGCACCGGCTCTTTCTCTATCGAAGAGAAGAAAAGTGAGGTCCTGATGTCGATGCCGGGGATTGTTTGCACAGCGGATGCGCGATGATGAAGGAACGAGTTGAACGAGAGCTCATCTACCCTGGAGAGCCTGGGATGAATATTTGCATGGAAATTGTGTTTGACCTCGACTCGGTCTTCGGATGGTGTGGTTGAGAGAGGAAAAAGATGAAAAGTTGATGTTGCAGGGAGGGAAACAGATGTTTTTTGGGTGGAGTTGACGCGTTTTTTTGGGAGGTGGAAAATCCTTTTCTTTTTCTCTTCTAATCGAACACCGTTTCTGTTGCGACTTTTCTTCGTTGTTTGTGGAGTATTATCGACATCATCTTCGTGAGTCACACCGCCAATTGTGCCTTCGGCTGTTCGCGGTACAACGTAGTAGAGCTTCTTACCAATCCATTTACTCGTGTTGTTCACATATTTGCCCACTCCTTACCTTCTCGGAAAATCCGATAATCGAGTTATATTTAGTTCACCGGCCCATAACCACAAACGGGATTCGACGAATAATCGCCAGTGGACGATACGATACGAACACGATTTGGAACGGATTCGATTCGGCTCAATCGTGCTTTCGTTCCTTTCGCCTCCACGAACTTATTTATGCTGCCCCGTTGCCACCAAGGCAAACATTCCGAAGCGACTCGCCGGTCGGCCCTCTGCACTCACGTACTCGCTGGTCAACTGGCTCGGATGGCTTTTCACTACGGCGGAACGTCACGAAATGGTACTTTGGCGAAATTATGGAAGATGCTTAACCATCCATCCGTCCGCCCGTCCGTCCGTGCGCTCCGTTTCGGTTGTGTACGTGATCACCGTGAAGCCGATCTGGGAAACTGGTTCCTTCTCTCGACCGCTACGGCGTAACTCGATAAAGTGGTGTGGTAGCCCAGGGTTAAGAGACTAGCAGTAGCCAAAAAATACTAGCTAGGTTTTTGGCACAAACAGTCGTTTTAGCGCGTATAAATTAATTTCCTAGGCGTGTTGCGATGAGTGATCGAATAACTCGTTTTTTTTTCTATCTAAAAAGGTGTTTTTTGTGTTGTATTAAAATAAATTAATAATACATCTAATGTTGGTGCTGCAGCAACATATCCCTGGCCTCACAAATTGATTCGCATAATCACGTGATGATATCACTTCCAACCAAACCATAAAACCAGCGACCACAGACGCATTAATAGCAGCGACAGAAGCAGCAGCAGCAACATAAAGGCCCCTCTCAATCACGCACAAATTGGACGCAGATAAGCGTGCTTGCCTTACCATATCCCCTCTCGGCACCTCTTCAGCTCGACTGTTGTCTTGTCGTCGCCATTACCAATCCACCAAACAACACGTGTAACGGGTTTGATTCCCGTACTTTAAAAACTTAGCGGGGCAGAATCGCTGTCACCAGAATGTAAAACGGGATTGGTTCCGTAATTAAAACTTAGCGGGACAGAACCGCTGTCACCAATTTCTTCGGAAAAATGACGAAGTCGACACTGGAAATCTCTTTCAGGAACTGAGCCTCGTTTATCCTTACTCTAGCTCTTTTATCTGTTTTTACCGCATTCTTCGACGTGCAGCCTTCCCACTACTCTCACGCACACCTATGTCCTTCTACCTAGCGTTGAGGGTAGAGCGCCGCCGATGCTGCTGAACGTCCGTTGGGTCTGGGAAAAACCCACCATTCAGGATACGTAGGATGCCGATGTTGTTCGATACCGTCGCTGAGGGTACGGCGCTGGTGGTGCTGGACATACGTGGGGTTTTAGGGAAAACCCGCCGTTTATGATGCGCAGGATCGTGGTTACGAACGTCGCTGATGTTTCTCGCCGCCCGATGGTGTTGATCCTGTTTGTGCCTGTTGCCTAGCGATGACGATCCCTCCTTCAGGGTAGCGGACGTTGATTTAAGTCCCACCGATGTTTTCGCCAACCGTTTATGGCTCATCCTTCAGCGGATGTTGTTACAGGACTCGGTGATAACTGGATAGCCTGGTTCACGGCTCGAAGATCGTTGGAGGGCGGTTCGTTTATGGCGGTCGCTCAGGTACCGCGGGTTGGCGCGTTCTCGGCTCGTCGATCGTTAGAAAGCGGATCGCTGATGCATCGCTGAGGGTTCCCGGTTTCGCTGGAAAGGTTTCGGATTTATAACCTTTATCCGGTGTTGCGATCCCAAGCTCGGTATGTTGGTTCAGATACGGCTGGTAGAGAGTACGCGGCGATAACGTTCTGCGTGCGTGTGGTAGGGGCGCTTCATCTCCCCCTCCCTTAGGAAAAGCTTGAGGCCCGACTTGACGGAAATAGCATCAAGCTGGTAGGTGTCGTGGCGCGTTGGGTCGGACTCGTGGCTCTGCGATGCTTGATGATCGCTGTACTGCGCTATATGTTTTGTTTTCTCTGTCAACCGTAATGTAGACCTCCAAAATTTCGTATTGTTTTCCTCCGTAACTTCCATTGTTTTCATATTACCAAACTTTTCTGTACGTCTGTTCTTATCTCTTGATCCATACATTCGCTCGAATTTCTAATTACTTGTTTCACACATATCTCTTCATCTCTTAAATTTTGTAAGCTCCTTTGCTCTTTTAACCTTGCTAAACGATTCACACTTGCCACATGTGCTTCTCAAACTCTTCGCCTTTTTTTTTTTTTTATAATAGTATTCCTTTTTCCTCATTCCTCATCTTTTCTTTCATTAAATTCCTTGATACATATTCCTTATTACTTTCCGTTGTTAGGTTCCGTGTTCCCCGAACGATTGTCCTTAATTTCATTTCAGAATTACTCGTAGCTTTGCCTTCTTCGTAAAGATATTATTCGCATGATTTCTATTTGTCGGAAAGTAATTTTGTTGGTTGCGAGAGGTTCCTATTCTTTTTACTTGACATTGTTCGAAGTGTTCCTCTCCGGGATCCAAATGTTCTCTTCTTGAGTAACAGTGTTTTCTACTAAAAGGATTTATCTTTAATTGGTTTGTTGGGTTATAATCGGTTCGACTGTACGTTGGTATAGTATTTCCGAATGACATCACAAATTTACGTTTAGTGTCGTTGATGTTGCTTTTGGAGATTGTGCTTCGTGCATTCGTTCTCACGTAATCTAACGTGGTACTTAGGTGTATGCCCTCCACTGTATTTGTTCGTTCTTTAGGAACGTCGTGGTTAGGTATATTCTGTAAACCTGTGCAAACACTTTGACTAGGAGATGGTGTCTCTTGCTTTGTCGATTTCCTTGTTTTAAGCATTAATGTGTTAGTATAAAGATCTATACATGCTCCGGTTGATTTTAAAAAATCCATCCCTATGATTCCTGGCACTGACAAATCGTCTATTATGTGAAAATTGGCTATACATTCTTCGCCTTCAACTATCAACTTCACTCTGCAAAAACCGAGAGTCCGTATGGTCGAGCCATTAACTCCGAGAAGCGTCTTTTGTGTAGTTATATCAACATATTTTATACCTATCCTTCTAGCTTCGTCCAGTCTTAATAAACTGACTGAGGCACCCGTGTCAATCAAAAACTTTGTGGAATAATCTCTATTTAATGAAGTGCTTAGGTTTATGAAGCACATACCTTTGATTGAACTATCCAGTTCGTGACTGCTTATTCCTTGTTCGTTTGCAAGAGCTACTTGAATTTTCGGGAGACTCGTTTGTCTCCCCATCCCTAGATTTTTGGAGTTTTTTGAAAAAATGTTGCTCCCGCGATTTCCATTTTCATAGTATCTATTGTGATTGTTATCCTGATTCCTATTGCGGTTATCTTCCTGATACCTTTTGCGGTTATCATTATGGTATTCATCATTCTGCCTTCGCTGATCCTGTCGATCGTAGTAATCATTCATTTCACTATGCTGCTGTTGGTTTTCTGATTTCTCTTTCGATGATAATTCAAAATTTATCAGACGGCCCTCGAGTTCCTTTATCTCGTCTATTTCATGGTAGATTGTTTCTAAATATTTCACTAGCTGATGGAAATCCTTACTCTCTGCACGCAATCCTGCATATTGAACCTCTTTGTCGCGCAATCCGGCCAAAAAATGCATTCTGATGCATCTCTGCATGTATTGTTTCTGGGAAAAACCGTCCTCGAATTGCTCGATCAATTCTATTATCTTTTTACTCCTTTTGCAGTATTCCTTGTATGTCTCCGATGGTAACTGTTGTAGGGTTTCCGGATCGTGTATGATCCTTTCCAGCCGAATCTCACTCTTGAATTCACTCACTAATTCACTTCGTAGGTTCTTCCAGTCTTTTCCTTTGAATTTTCTCCGAGATTCCAAAGCTGTGCCTCTCAGCTTGGATAAAACTAAACCAGCCAAAGGTTCTGTTGATTCACCTTTTGGTATTAGCGAGGCTATAAAGTCTGCCTGCGATAAAAAGTTGTCCAGTTCTTCTGCCTGTCCCGAATATTCCGGGATCACACGGTAGGCGATCTCTACCGGGAACACATAACCCATTTTCACTTTGGTATGTATAAAATAAACTTGAACAAAAATTGGCTACAGTCACTGATTCCGGTCGCTGTTCTTCCTCAAAAACTATTCCTTCTATCTCTTCTGTCTGTACAGTTCACTGTTGATTATGATATCGACACATATCAGTTGCACTGGGATTTCACACTTTGTTTTCAATTTCACTTTAACTTAGCCTCGAGGCGTCGCACTGTATGGTGTTCGTCACCCACCGGGTAATTACTAGTCCACACGGGATTTCGATATCCCACCGCTGTCACCACGTTGTAACGGGTTTGATTCCCGTACTTTAAAAACTTAGCGGGGCAGAATCGCTGTCACCAGAATGTAAAACGGGATTGGTTCCGTAATTAAAACTTAGCGGGACAGAACCGCTGTCACCAATTTCTTCGGAAAAATGACGAAGTCGACACTGGAAATCTCTTTCAGGAACTGAGCCTCGTTTATCCTTACTCTAGCTCTTTTATCTGTTTTTACCGCATTCTTCGACGTGCAGCCTTCCCACTACTCTCACGCACACCTATGTCCTTCTACCTAGCGTTGAGGGTAGAGCGCCGCCGATGCTGCTGAACGTCCGTTGGGTCTGGGAAAAACCCACCATTCAGGATACGTAGGATGCCGATGTTGTTCGATACCGTCGCTGAGGGTACGGCGCTGGTGGTGCTGGACATACGTGGGGTTTTAGGGAAAACCCGCCGTTTATGATGCGCAGGATCGTGGTTACGAACGTCGCTGATGTTTCTCGCCGCCCGATGGTGTTGATCCTGTTTGTCCTCCTTCAGGGTAGCGGACGTTGATTTAAGTCCCACCGATGTTTTCGCCAACCGTTTATGGCTCATCCTTCAGCGGATGTTGTTACAGGACTCGGTGATAACTGGATAGCCTGGTTCACGGCTCGAAGATCGTTGGAGGGCGGTTCGTTTATGGCGGTCGCTCAGGTACCGCGGGTTGGCGCGTTCTCGGCTCGTCGATCGTTAGAAAGCGGATCGCTGATGCATCGCTGAGGGTTCCCGGTTTCGCTGGAAAGGTTTCGGATTTATAACCTTTATCCGGTGTTGCGATCCCAAGCTCGGTATGTTGGTTCAGATACGGCTGGTAGAGAGTACGCGGCGATAACGTTCTGCGTGCGTGTGGTAGGGGCGCTTCATCTCCCCCTCCCTTAGGAAAAGCTTGAGGCCCGACTTGACGGAAATAGCATCAAGCTGGTAGGTGTCGTGGCGCGTTGGGTCGGACTCGTGGCTCTGCGATGCTTGATGATCGCTGTACTGCGCTATATGTTTTGTTTTCTCTGTCAACCGTAATGTAGACCTCCAAAATTTCGTATTGTTTTCCTCCGTAACTTCCATTGTTTTCATATTACCAAACTTTTCTGTACGTCTGTTCTTATCTCTTGATCCATACATTCGCTCGAATTTCTAATTACTTGTTTCACACATATCTCTTCATCTCTTAAATTTTGTAAGCTCCTTTGCTCTTTTAACCTTGCTAAACGATTCACACTTGCCACATGTGCTTCTCAAACTCTTCGCCTTTTTTTTTTTTTTATAATAGTATTCCTTTTTCCTCATTCCTCATCTTTTCTTTCATTAAATTCCTTGATACATATTCCTTATTACTTTCCGTTGTTAGGTTCCGTGTTCCCCGAACGATTGTCCTTAATTTCATTTCAGAATTACTCGTAGCTTTGCCTTCTTCGTAAAGATATTATTCGCATGATTTCTATTTGTCGGAAAGTAATTTTGTTGGTTGCGAGAGGTTCCTATTCTTTTTACTTGACATTGTTCGAAGTGTTCCTCTCCGGGATCCAAATGTTCTCTTCTTGAGTAACAGTGTTTTCTACTAAAAGGATTTATCTTTAATTGGTTTGTTGGGTTATAATCGGTTCGACTGTACGTTGGTATAGTATTTCCGAATGACATCACAAATTTACGTTTAGTGTCGTTGATGTTGCTTTTGGAGATTGTGCTTCGTGCATTCGTTCTCACGTAATCTAACGTGGTACTTAGGTGTATGCCCTCCACTGTATTTGTTCGTTCTTTAGGAACGTCGTGGTTAGGTATATTCTGTAAACCTGTGCAAACACTTTGACTAGGAGATGGTGTCTCTTGCTTTGTCGATTTCCTTGTTTTAAGCATTAATGTGTTAGTATAAAGATCTATACATGCTCCGGTTGATTTTAAAAAATCCATCCCTATGATTCCTGGCACTGACAAATCGTCTATTATGTGAAAATTGGCTATACATTCTTCGCCTTCAACTATCAACTTCACTCTGCAAAAACCGAGAGTCCGTATGGTCGAGCCATTAACTCCGAGAAGCGTCTTTTGTGTAGTTATATCAACATATTTTATACCTATCCTTCTAGCTTCGTCCAGTCTTAATAAACTGACTGAGGCACCCGTGTCAATCAAAAACTTTGTGGAATAATCTCTATTTAATGAAGTGCTTAGGTTTATGAAGCACATACCTTTGATTGAACTATCCAGTTCGTGACTGCTTATTCCTTGTTCGTTTGCAAGAGCTACTTGAATTTTCGGGAGACTCGTTTGTCTCCCCATCCCTAGATTTTTGGAGTTTTTTGAAAAAATGTTGCTCCCGCGATTTCCATTTTCATAGTATCTATTGTGATTGTTATCCTGATTCCTATTGCGGTTATCTTCCTGATACCTTTTGCGGTTATCATTATGGTATTCATCATTCTGCCTTCGCTGATCCTGTCGATCGTAGTAATCATTCATTTCACTATGCTGCTGTTGGTTTTCTGATTTCTCTTTCGATGATAATTCAAAATTTATCAGACGGCCCTCGAGTTCCTTTATCTCGTCTATTTCATGGTAGATTGTTTCTAAATATTTCACTAGCTGATGGAAATCCTTACTCTCTGCACGCAATCCTGCATATTGAACCTCTTTGTCGCGCAATCCGGCCAAAAAATGCATTCTGATGCATCTCTGCATGTATTGTTTCTGGGAAAAACCGTCCTCGAATTGCTCGATCAATTCTATTATCTTTTTACTCCTTTTGCAGTATTCCTTGTATGTCTCCGATGGTAACTGTTGTAGGGTTTCCGGATCGTGTATGATCCTTTCCAGCCGAATCTCACTCTTGAATTCACTCACTAATTCACTTCGTAGGTTCTTCCAGTCTTTTCCTTTGAATTTTCTCCGAGATTCCAAAGCTGTGCCTCTCAGCTTGGATAAAACTAAACCAGCCAAAGGTTCTGTTGATTCACCTTTTGGTATTAGCGAGGCTATAAAGTCTGCCTGCGATAAAAAGTTGTCCAGTTCTTCTGCCTGTCCCGAATATTCCGGGATCACACGGTAGGCGATCTCTACCGGGAACACATAACCCATTTTCACTTTGGTATGTATAAAATAAACTTGAACAAAAATTGGCTACAGTCACTGATTCCGGTCGCTGTTCTTCCTCAAAAACTATTCCTTCTATCTCTTCTGTCTGTACAGTTCACTGTTGATTATGATATCGACACATATCAGTTGCACTGGGATTTCACACTTTGTTTTCAATTTCACTTTAACTTAGCCTCGAGGCGTCGCACTGTATGGTGTTCGTCACCCACCGGGTAATTACTAGTCCACACGGGATTTCGATATCCCACCGCTGTCACCACGTTGTAACGGGTTTGATTCCCGTACTTTAAAAACTTAGCGGGGCAGAATCGCTGTCACCAGAATGTAAAACGGGATTGGTTCCGTAATTAAAACTTAGCGGGACAGAACCGCTGTCACCAATTTCTTCGGAAAAATGACGAAGTCGACACTGGAAATCTCTTTCAGGAACTGAGCCTCGTTTATCCTTACTCTAGCTCTTTTATCTGTTTTTACCGCATTCTTCGACGTGCAGCCTTCCCACTACTCTCACGCACACCTATGTCCTTCTACCTAGCGTTGAGGGTAGAGCGCCGCCGATGCTGCTGAACGTCCGTTGGGTCTGGGAAAAACCCACCATTCAGGATACGTAGGATGCCGATGTTGTTCGATACCGTCGCTGAGGGTACGGCGCTGGTGGTGCTGGACATACGTGGGGTTTTAGGGAAAACCCGCCGTTTATGATGCGCAGGATCGTGGTTACGAACGTCGCTGATGTTTCTCGCCGCCCGATGGTGTTGATCCTGTTTGTGCCTGTTGCCTAGCGATGACGATCCCTCCTTCAGGGTAGCGGACGTTGATTTAAGTCCCACCGATGTTTTCGCCAACCGTTTATGGCTCATCCTTCAGCGGATGTTGTTACAGGACTCGGTGATAACTGGATAGCCTGGTTCACGGCTCGAAGATCGTTGGAGGGCGGTTCGTTTATGGCGGTCGCTCAGGTACCGCGGGTTGGCGCGTTCTCGGCTCGTCGATCGTTAGAAAGCGGATCGCTGATGCATCGCTGAGGGTTCCCGGTTTCGCTGGAAAGGTTTCGGATTTATAACCTTTATCCGGTGTTGCGATCCCAAGCTCGGTATGTTGGTTCAGATACGGCTGGTAGAGAGTACGCGGCGATAACGTTCTGCGTGCGTGTGGTAGGGGCGCTTCACACGCAACACGTTGTTTGTTCGTTAGTGTCTTCGACGTTTACTTTACTCTTGTTATGCTCTTCCTGGTCTTCCTTCGGTTCCCTTGGCCACCACCACCAGCAGGACAGCATCATCAATTTTCCGACATTGTTTACGAAATTTTCCCCGATCGTAAGCACAAGTACGAGTGCGGTTCCAACGCTGGTGGTTGTTACGAAATGATCCCCAGAATCCCTGTTCCCTGCGCACCATCACAGCTCCAACGAAAGGCCACGATCTGCCCCCGCGCGTATCTTCTCTAATTGATTAATATTCGTGCAAATATTGAACCACCGGGATACCATTTTATCTTCACGCGTGCGTGCATGCGTGAACCCCGTACGTTTTAGCGCTTTGTTTTTCTTTCCACCATATTGCTCTGCTCTGGATCCGGTTCTCGGATGCGAATTTGTGCGAAATTTGCTCGTTGCATTGCAAATGTGGCCACCCGGTATTTGCAGGGGTGGGTGGTGGAAGGGGGGGTGAAATGTAGCGGAAGTAATGTTCATTATCGCTCGTGGACCCACGCACGCACGCACGGTGGAAAATTGGTGGAAAGCGTTGGTTGTTTTGTAAATTAAAATAAAGCATAAAAAAAGCACTGGGTAAAACAACCGGCCATTCCTAATTTGCTGCTGTTTTTCCACCATTTTTATGTTTTATGCTACCGCTCTCTGGCCTCCCATTGCTTCCTTCCGCATCGTTTAAGCCGATTGGAGGCGGGAATTTCCATTCCGTGGCCTGATGATGCTGAATGAGAGCATTAAAATTTATGCACATCCCACCCACGCACATCACGAGTCTGTTGTGTGGTGCAACAAACTCTGTTTCTCTTTTATGTTTTTACTTCTCTTATTTTTTTGTTGTTCTTTTTTTATTTTTTCAATTTCATTTGTCCGGCAGAGCGCTTCTAGTTCACGTGATGTGTTGTGTGCAAACATTTAATCGTGACAATCAGTATTCGTCGCGCACAAAGCATCGTGTTTGCACCACCGGCGCCACACTGAGGCCACAGAAACCAGAACAGGAAACGTGTTTGCTCGCTCAACTCGCTTTTATTGTTCTGATATTGTTGTCGGGATTGGGAGTTTTTCATGCCACAGTCGCCCAGTTCGATGCAATAATAGGATTTAATTTTTATGAATATTTCAACAATCAGACTCTGTGTGAGTATTATTGGAACAAAAAGTGCGATCAGGTGCTGCTCCTCCCTACTGCCAATGTTCTCGGATGAGATTCCGATCGATTTTGATTGAAAAAAAAATCAGGGAACCAAGCGGATTGAATTTAAAGCTCCATTGAGCAACATCGGGAGGAGATTCAGTTGGTTACGTCATGATGGGCACTGTCTGCGTGATGCTTCTTGTTCTTTCCCGGTTTTCTGGCAGCAGCTCCCTGCTATGCTGCTTCGTTATTTATGAGCGCGCGCCATTGCGTACCAGTCCCTAAGGTAGCGATTGCTCCTACTAGATTCCTACGGGCGTACCAGCTCGCTAATTGGATCTTTATTAGAATCAACTTAAACCGCCATTCACTCTCCCTCTCTCATTCTGTGGCCACTTTATGGCATCGAACCGAGCACCCTGGCCACTTTTTTAAGCCACTCGTGACGTGTTGTCCGCACGGCGCAAGGAATCGATACGCTCTTATCATCTTCGCCATCATCTTAAGAAATCATCAGCATAAAACAAACGGGGTAGCTGGCGCGAACCCGTGCACGGCTCGAGCCCGTCTGGTGGCACTGCGTCTCGATTCTTGGCAGAAAGCTGTTCAATTTTACGGCCACTGACCGACCGAACGGCCGATCGCTGATGAGCGTGCATCCCGTGGGGATCAGACCATAAATTGCGCGCTTTATAGTGGCCGGAGAATGGAGACCGTTCCTAATTTGCGTCTCGCTAGAATGGAATGCAATCACTCACGGGACGAGTTTTTGAGAGCAACGTCTTTCAGGGTATTTTTTTTTGCCGGACGTTAGCATCTACTCCGCGACGTTCTTCTTTGTTTATTTTCTGTTTGATCGGAAAGTGAGGAATCTGTATTTAAAATTTCAAAACCCATGCATTTTGACGTGATGTCGTTGGTTGGGAAAGAGAGATTGAAGTAGGATTTCAAAATCCCTTAAGATTTACAGTTCTTTTTATGATGTTTCTGTAATATTCTCTTCTTCTAGTCTGCTACGTAATGACTGCTTCGTAATATATTTCAGACCGTCTGTCTAATCTTTCTGATTAAATACACAAGGCTTTTTAATGATTTTCTTTTTGAGCTGAGGAGAGGATCTCATTGCATTAAAAATCAAAAAGCTACTCAAAAAATTAACTGGCATACGATCATTCAATCGATTATGTTCACTTACTAAATCATAACTAGTAGATAGATTAAATATATGGCGATATTAGTAAGACTTTAGGACTTCAAACGATATTAGGAGTGAAAAAATGCAGCATGGATGGTAAATTTTTGGCAAAAAGTAACAAAAGTCATCGTAAATAAATCAAATATTCACAAGAAAAGTAGTCTTAACACAGTTATCTCTCGATCATCACGAAAATCAATCATGGCCTGCTTTTGTCTGTTTGTTTTTTTTTTCTTTTTCAAGAAATATTGCTCAGCATTCCGCAATATTTCCTTTCTATTCTAGACCGATCCCGATATCGAAGCTTACCAATAAATTACGAATACTATGTTAAATAAATACGAAAACTATGTTCCATTTCCTACCATTCAAATAGAACTTCCTAATCCCACCCCTTCGCCCCCAACAATCAGTTTGCTAATTTGGTTGCCAACCGTTCCCGGGGGCCGATTGAGCGAAGAAAATTCAATAAAAAGCCCAGAGTTGATTAATTTTACCCAATTACTGGCTCGCTTGGTTGCTGTTCTCTGCTGACGCGCGTCAAAGTCACGATTCCCAGTCTCTCGGGCCGTCTGGGGACGGGGAGACCAATTCCCGATTCCGAAATCCCTATCCCAACAACCAGCTTCCATCTGGTTCTGGTGCTCTAGCGGTGGCCGGTGGTGTTGTGGTGCTGGTGGCTTGTGTCATAGTGTGGCGCTCTGGGTTTTTACATAATCCGATAATCCGCGAGCAGGGCGCCGCCAGTCGCGAGGTTTCCAGGCCAAAGCAACCAAACCGCAGCGAGCAGTGGGTGACAACAAGGAACCGAAGGAAGGGAGCTTGAGCTTGAATTTATTATATTTAAGCTTTATTTATAATGCCAAGTATTGATTCGCCGGCTCAACCCATCAACCCTTATTTCTTCGCCTTTTTGAGCGCTTGCTACAGTTCTTTGCGGAACTCGAGGGGGTGGGGGGTCCGTTGCCCTAGAAATCTGTGCCAAAAGCGTCTCCTAGCGTCACTAAGCCCTCCATCCCTCCCCCCCGGGTTGCTACCAAGAGGGCGGTTTATTGGGGCTGGCAGATTCGATTATTGAGTTGTTTCGTTTCCGCTTCCGTCGATTTCGGAGTGCGCTAGCGCCAGCGCTCGGCTTGCGTCTTCGTCAAGGATCGTCTAGGATGTCCTTGGGTGCGGTTCAGCTGCTCTTCGCGCAAGTAGCACTCGCGAGCCAGCCTAGCGAAAGCTTAACCGACGGAAAATGGCGCACAGATAGCACTCGTTCTCGTGGATTAAACGGTTCGCGAGTGCTTCCGGGAAAAGCGAAACCACATTACATCAGAGAGAGGGATGTTCCACATCATTGGTTTCATTTTTTGGTACTCAGTTTTAGTAGAACAAAACAGCAAACTGCTTTGCTGAAACGCGATCCACCAGGATAAGCTATTTAAGAACATAATTTGATTTACTGGAGCTCAGCAGCAGATGCTGATGGTCCTCCTCACTGACTTAGGAACATCATCTTCAATCATGGAAACTCATTCCGCCATCCACGAAAAAAAGGGCAATAAATTTATCCAATTCCGTATCCCATTTCACGCCGTTTAGACACCGCGCCACGCAATTGCAATTCTCGTTCGGCGACTGAAAGACAACGAGGATCCTTCCGCAACAAGCCTCTCGTACGGTGCTTCCGGTACATGGCGAAAGTACTGAACGGCAATTACTGTGACGTCCTTTACGCTGGTATAGCATCGCCCAGACACAGGCTTCTTCTAGCTTTGGCACACCGGTACCGGTGCTCTAGCCCCATCACTCACCGAACCCGAATCGGTCCGGTCGACGGTCGAGGCACTTCCAGCTAAAACGCTCCACAAATTGCACCAGTGGAGCTCGACGTGATTACTTCTTCCCGGGCCGCTTGGGCTTTTTCAATTGTTCCACGAGATTGCTTTAGCGGAAACAGAAAACAGAAAGAGGCAAAAAAAAACCAAGCTTCTCAAGTGATAAAGATGTGCTCCGGTTCGCCGACAACGAACAACGGAATTGCCTTGTCCTTGGATCCTGGGGGCCGGGAATGGCCGGGGTGAGGCGATCTGGAGTATGATTTATTCAGTTCTAAACGAGTGTTTTGTGAAGTGTAAAACTAGACAACGACGACGACGACGACGAGTAGAGCAATCTGTTGGCCGGCTCCGGAAGACATTTTTTTTTCTCCACGACGGCTCCACGAAACATCCGGTCCAAATTGGTCCAAGCTTATGCTACGCGCTCATGAGGATTCCTGCAGCTCGTCTAAATGGTTGCAGCCATTTGGGGGCTCACCGTTCCAGATGGTGTCCTTCAAACGCGTGACGGCTACTTGGATCCCAGTGATACAGATCCACCAAGACGCACGTTGCTGTTCTTATGCTCATTTGTGTCAGTTCCTCGATTCGAGCTTCTCGGTTCGAGTTCAAGTTTAAACATTTTTCATTAAACTCTTGAAACGCTCGTGGCCCCTTTTTTCACCCAACAGACATCCCAAAAACTCTCTCTCTCTCTCTCGAGCAACACAATTCTCACTCTGAAACTCTAGTTCATCATTTTAATAGATCCGCCTCGCCAGGCCACCGTTCGAGTGGTTCTCGATCGATCATTTAACAAAGCCCACAGTTGATTGCTTTCTGCGATGCTCCCTTCGCAGCGCAGCACCTTCACAGCTTCATCCCCCCTCAGTTTCCTAGTTTCTTTCTGCTCAATTTGTGGAAATTTGTGGCTTAAAGTTTGGCCTCCGCCTCTCCGAGCTTCAGCCTTACGCCCCAGCATCCTTCCCGCCAATTAATCTTGGTGAAATTCGGACCAACTTATCCTTGCGAACGAAAAAAAAAATGCGGAAAAAGTGGTTCCACCCTGTTCCGCCACTTGCGCTGGATGAAAGTTAAAGGCAAATATTTCACGCTCGATCGATAATCATGGGGAATCGGGGCGCACTCTGCGTGGAACTGTGTGTGCGAGTGTTTGAGCAATGGGCTACGCAAAGGTTTTTCGGCAAAAAGTTGTGATGAATGTGGTGAAGAAACCCCGGCGTCCTCGGGATTTTGCCTGCTCCCGTGCCCACCGAGAAGCTGCCTGTGTGGGCGATTGTAGGTTGGAAAAATAATTTAAATGCGGTTCCCCAAACCACCCCCCACAGCACACCACAGCACACCCTCAATGCCCAATCCACTGTCAGTGACAGAAGGATGAAAAATATGAATATCGAACGCGCAGCGAACTCCCGTTCGCAAAGTGCCGAGGATCTCCACCCTCCCCGGACCGCCCCGCGGGAACTGACAAGACCGCCATCGGTGGTGGAATATTCTTTTTTCAGCTCTCTATCTCTCTTTCGAATATATATATATACTCCTGAAAGGAATTAGAAATCCGCTTAAAATGGTACGCGAAAAGGTGGAAAAAGTCCAGAGAAGCACTCAGTGTGAGGTGTGAGAAAGTATGATTGATGCTCATTTCTCATTCCTTAGAAACCGCAACCCCACAAGTGGAGGACCGGAGCGCACAGGAAGACTCGCGTCACTCGTTAGCGATTGTTCCGTCGACTTCAATTGTTCATTTGCGAGCCATTTCTGGAGCGCCAACCTGCTGGTTGCCTTCCAGCTTCTTCGCGGTGAACCTTCCAAAAAACCCCGCCGGATGCCTTTAGCTTCTGGAACGATCTCTTTTTTTAGCTTCTTCTTCTTCTTGTCGACCGTATGGCCAACGGTTTCTGGAACGGATGGTTTTTTGTGACAGATGGAGACTGGTGTCGGCGAAAGAATTCGCCAAGTAGGAAGAGAGATGCTCCTGGAGAGATGCTTTGAAACGTTTTATGCCAGAAGGGGATCCGCTGATTGTGGTATGCATGCTTCTGACACGAATGATTAACCCATCGGTTGAAGCGACCTCTCGTTGGAACAGGATTTAACCCAAAAAAAAGCCAAACATCTGGACTGATTTAATCCACCATACTGGGTTTTTTGTTCTTTAAATGTAATTTGTAACCAACTTCAAACAATAAACATTCACACTCCAGGGAACGGAAGTGATCGAATGTCTAACAAATTACTTTTACTCCACTAACATCCCCAATTGAAGGCCCCGCGAGTATCTCGAGTTCGAGCGAGCTGAACCTGATTTGTAATTCAACGCGACGCCTACTGCGGGCAACCCCGTCAGAGCACAAGAAACTACTTGGCGAAGCACCGCTCCACGGTCCCCAACAGTAGACCGGGGGGTTCAGGCCTGACAGGATCTCCATCTTATGTCAGTTCCCCAAAGACTTAAAACTGAAGCCATCAATCCGTCTGCTAGTACCCTTCCGTTCTGTCTGCAAGCACCGAATCCGAGTCCGTGTCGAGTCAGCGGAAGCCACAAAGCCACCACCGCCACAGGAAATCAAATTTCACCATCGCTCGTCTGGGCACGGGATAACCCCGGGCCGGGTGGTACGGTGTTGTAAAATGCAGTGCCGTTGCGAATTCAATTACGAAGTCATTACAAATATTGGGTTTCGGCCCGGCCGGGGATCGCCGGTGTCGTTTAGAAATTGTAATTTCATTACTCAATAGGATCAGGCAGCACCTCCGGAGCCAGGGCCAGACATTTGGTGAGTCGGTTTTATTTCACAATTTTCGTAAAACATGCGCTTTTCCTGTTAGTGGAATCCAGCAGTGCAGTGCCGTTGTTTAACTGGTTTAGTTTCAGTTTGCGAACTTCTCGGTGACATCTCGGGCCGCTCTGCGGGAGAATACTGAGTTCCGATGTTCATTACTCTGGCACTAACCGGGATGTAAGGGGTAACGGGCTGTAAGACATCACACCACCCAGCCGCTGTCTGCCGTGACACTGATTGATGCGCAGGGTTTCAGATTGCAACTGCAACGTTCGGATGTCACTTCCGTACTCTGCTGCTGATGAAGATCGAGATTTGTCTTCTTGGCAGAGCGCGACGCGATCTGGGGCTTCGCTGCCACTCAATTACCATGCTAATGGCATCGAACATTTTATTCCGGCCACCACATCGCTTCCCGGACCGCCAGAGAAGATTCTGTAATTGCGAGCGCCACGGCCACGGTTGATTACTTGGCGAGGGAGCGAGCGAACGAGCGAGCCGGCGTGCTTACCGGTGTTACGCCATCTCGCGAAAGTCCGGAAGATCTGCTCTGCTCCGCTCTAGGGGATGTTGGAAACGATTCCAGAGCTAGGGAACGAGCCAAACTTGCTCACCGATAGACAGGCACCAAGGAATAGGAGTTGCTCTTGCTCATCGCCAAGCGAATTTCATTTGCATTTTCACCTTTCACCGTGGCCAACGAGCTTCAGCTCGTTTTCACCTTTCTCCCTGCTATATCGCAGTGAGCCACGCCCGCTGATTGAGGCAGCACTACAGCGCCAGGAATGCAATTGGAAACCGCGGCATTGCAGCGAGGAACCAGCTCGCTGATTATGCCGCTTGGCGGCCGGGAAAAGTTAGGTTGCCGCTGGTTATGATTGCTGATTGCGAAGAAAACGCGAAGCTCACTGTGGGGCGAACCCCGGGCCCCTCATACTAATGATGATGATGGTGGCCGAGTGCGATCAGCATCAGTGCTTCAGAGTTGGTTTGGCTTATCGGCCAACTGAATTACCGGTGGTTCGATCGATCAGGCCCTCAGCAGCAGCAGTAGCAGCAGCAGCAGCAGCAATAGTAGTTAATCATTCTCTGTCCACTTGATCAACTATCGGGAGGATATTTGATATTTTCTCATTAACGAACTCATTCGACATTCAACAATCGGTACAACCGGACACAACATAAGATAGTGCGAGTTGTTTCGAGTGTCGCTAAACTAATCTTCCATTTTGTTTGATAATTTACTTCACAGGACAGCGCTGACAAGCAGCCCATAAAGGCTCGGACCAAATCGGATTGCATTAGTCGGTAAGCAAGACCATTACCCTGTGTATCTCCGTATCATTAAATTTAATTACTTGCCGCAACCTCTTGCTGCTTGTGTCAAAGGTGCTCAAGTTAACGACCCTGCCGGCTGTCCTACCGGTTTTTATTGCCGGTCTTTTAATGGCTGATTTAGGTATCGGGTTAACTATCATCTTTTAACACCCCCAACCGCCCCAGACCAGCAAGAAGTTGGAACCTGAATTGCACATCCATCAACATCAAACCGGAAAGCACAGGGAGAGGGGACCCATATCAAGGGACTATTATTTTAATTTTTGCCGCAAATTACTTGACCTGACCTGACCTGACCGGACGACCACGGTAGCTCGGGATGTCAGACATTACCTCAACTACCATAACAAACGTCCAAAACTACGCCAGCTCAAGGCACAAGGAAAGGGATATTAATTAAAATAAATAATTGTCATAATTATGATCTACTATGCGCAACCGTCACGCGTCCGGGGCCGTCCTGTAGTGAGCCCTTTGCTGAGCTCGCGTCGCGTCCCGGGGCTTTCACCGCCATTCCGTGCGATGTCACCGGACCAAAAAGGATCACAAAGGGGTCATCCAGCTTCGGTTTCTTAGTTTCCCTGCCCATAATTTAACCTTTCTTTTTTATCGCGCTCTATTTTTAACTTTTGAACGCACTTGACTTGCCCCTTTCCAGTACCGAACATCCAGGAACCAGCCGTCACTCGGCGGCGGCAAAAAGGTAATTTGGAATTCTTCCGCAAAAACCAAGCCACAACCCCCGTGAGGGGGCGCAGTGTGCAAAGTGGATGAATTAAATTTGATTTTCAAAGTCCCATCCCACTTTTACGATCCATCGTGGGGTGCGGACACGTTGCGGACATACGGGATACGTTTCGTGTGCTTCCTTCCAATCCGCTATCCGATGTAACGCATCGCAGCTCACATTTCGGCAAAAAGAAAACCATTTTTATTGCCTCTGGAGATGTGTGTCCGAAGGGTGGCAAGGGGCATCCTGATGGTTCTGTTTAACATTAAGTCCGGCCGGTGTTCCGTCCAAACGTGGTTGAGTTTCCTGAACACATCCAACGCACTCTCTCTCTCTCTCTTTTTCGATGATTCGATGGCCCCCGATGGCCGATCTACCTAGAACCAGCCTCGCCCCGGGGGGGGGCTCATCCGTCACGTGGTAAGACTATAAATAAGATGGGGCATCGCAGGAGAGCGCACGTCCGACGGCACGGAGACGGCGTGAAGAAAGCTAATGAAGTTCCATTAAGTTCAGCTGACGCCCAGTCGCTAGCGCCTTTTTGGGGGGCTGACGCGCGAATGGCGAATTTATCGACCACTCCCGTGGCCCTCCGTTACCCATTTTACGATCCACGTGGACGCGTCCTCTACCATCCGTAGCCACCATTTAGACAACTATTGCCTGGGATCATAAAATTGTCAAAATCGTTGAATCGTCTTTTCCAGATCGTCAGTTGCCCGTAGCGGCCCTGTAATGCGGTCACTCACGATGCCACTGAAAGCCATTCAGTGGCACAGCGTGTGCAATGTTTATTCAAATTGAAAATTATGCAAACCATCTACCTTTATATCCTGCGGCCAACTAGCTGCCTGCTACCTTGCTGTGCATCGCGGAGCGCCCGATGATGGAGCGCCATCCGAGCGGCGAACTCTGATTTTAATTATCGAAATGTTAAAGGATTCGCTTTGAAAAATGATTCTCCCACCCTGCCGTACCGTTATCCTGCCGCGAGCGCGCTGCATAAATACATTTCATTTCAACTTCGCGGCCAACCGGCCATTCACTCCAGCTCGTACTAAATAGCAAAAACGCAGGCCCCCGGCAGATTGCAGTCCGGTGGAGCGGTGCATTTAGCACCTGGTGCCAGGGACACGACGCGGAGGGAAGAACGGCCTCACCTGCCTCCCATTTGTGGCAGACTATTTGCCGGGCTTTGTGCCTGTATTTTAATTGGCTGCCAAGAATAGCGGCTGCAGGAGCAGCTTTCGCGGCTCAGCACGCCTCAACAGTATGTCCGGACGATGAACGAACGAGGAACGATACAGGTAGACGCACCGAGCGCGCAGCTTTATCTTTATAGGTAAAGTTGTAATGGTTTTTATGGGACTTTAAAATATGTTTATGCTGCTCCGGTTTCGCGGCTTTGGAAAGCGGTGTTTTTTCTTCTTCTTTTTCTTCTTCTTTGGCCACTACGCAAACCTAGGGAGGCTAGTGAATGCTATCCCTTGTACTAGAAGGTTTGTGCTGGCTGGCTGGCTGGCTGGTTGGTTCGTTCGCTTTATCATTGCAACACAATTCACGCGGGTTATAAAAAGGATAATAATTCTGATCCCTTTTTTCGCTCGCCACTCACGGGCGCAGGCGCTTAATGGGGAGGGCGAGCGCAATACGCTTTTACTTCGCATAAATTCTAACCATCCCCAGGACCGGAGTGTAATCGTGCGCGACGCGACGCAACGCGGCGCCGTCCACGGAAAGCAAAACTCCTGAACTCCTGAAGTGAGATATTCCTCCGTCTCAGGATTTATTACCATTTCCTGGGCCAGGGCCTGGGCTGGGTGGTCTATTCCAGTTTCACATTTTATGCCCGTAAATAGCAAAAAGTATAGGGACCTCTTTCGCCACAAACACAACGCGCGTTTGCTGTACGGGCCATGGCTCCACGTGAGCGGCGATCGGACATCAGTTCACTTACTCAGTGCCGTGGAGTAAACTCCACTCAACGCAACTTGTACCCCGCGGTTGCACTCCCCGTTAATGGCCGCAGTCGCTGGCGTTGCCATCGTGCTCAACAAATAACTAATCGAATCACCAGCGAGACCAGCGCCACCGAATCCGTGTTCGTGTCCGTTCCAAAAGGTGGCGGCCCTGCTGCGGGAATTAATTTGCGAACAAGTTCCGCCCTCCGGGCGCTTTCTTTCTTCTGGAGCAACTTAAGAACGAATAACGAGGGCAAAGTTTGACCGAGCATTCTTCTCACGGAATATTCATAGATCTCTGTTGGTGGTGAAAGTGGATTCGAATTTATGAGCCAAGTCCGGGGTCGGGTGTGGAGGGCATTCTCACCCCGGAAAGTACTTGGGCGGGACACTCTGGGTCGCTCGGTGATTGTCGAGAAATAGATCTTCACTTCCCCAAAGGAGAGCCTTATTGAGATGGAATCGTCGATATGTTTTTTAGGGTCCTTGGCAGGCGAGAATAGCTCCGAAAGGGAGGAAATCGCTTGGAGGAAGAGTGAACCATGGCCACCATGGCCCGGGAAGACCTTGAGGGCAATTCAATTAAGCAAACAATTAACGGAGAATCGTGCCCTAATTCAATTCGATGCAAATGTCAATTCAACTCCATCGCGAAACCACATCCACCGTCGAAGCTAATGCCTCCCGGGGGCCGACGCCGGGTTTTTGATCATTCCGGGACCAATTAGTGGTAGATGTCTTGCAGCATTCCTTGACGACGTTCGGTAGGATGAAGCCATTCGGTGATGGCTACTGAGAATGTTTCGCTACTTCCTGCCGTCCAATCCAAGTTGGCCAAGACGCAGAGCGAAATCGTTTGGAGTATCTTTTCTCAACGCTACCAGGGGAATGCTACATCAGAATTCATACTTTCTGTTGAATGTATAATAATGCTGCTGTAAATTCGATTACCATAATGTTGATCGAGCGAACGTGTATCGCCCATTTGCACAACGAATGGAGTGCCATTCAACAAACATTCAAATTAGTATGGATGATTTAGCATACGATCTAGCTACCGTAGGGGGAAGGGGCGTGCAGAACAACCGCACATCATCATCGTGGTCGGTGGTGTAAGAAAACCCCAAAATGTAAATCACTCACACGGTCTCTAGGAGCTTCTTCTGACGCTGACGAAAGCATTCCTTCCGTTCCTAGACGTCCTAGACGGGGTGCCAGGTCCTGCCAGCACTGTCTTCACAGTCCATTTCCATATGCAATTGAGAAATGTTTCCTAAGTAGCATCCATCCCTGACGTTGGTCGCAGCACTGGAATGTCCACCAGCGCGAAACACTGGTTCAGAGATTTGGTCCGTTCCGTTTTTCTTTCTCTCTTTCTGTTCGTCGTATTGAATTCTCTGTGGGATCCTCGCAAACAGACGCACAGTCCCTCCCTCTTCCTAGGAGCATTTATCATGCTCCTCTGAAAAGTGACGAGAAACGGCTCATTCACCGAGCACCGAGGAGCTCCCTGTGGTAGGAGCCTGAATGGGGGCGCACCTCACTCTCCCTCACACTCTGCGCTGGCCTGTCATCGTCCATCTTGTCCCGGATCCTCGGTGGCAAACGGGGCGTGCGACCATGGGAACGAGAAGCGAAACCACAATCTGTAGCTTTTCCGTTCAATTAAGCTTTCACCCGCAAATGGAGCGGCTCCTTTCGGACAGGTTCCACGTGTGACAGTGTGACAGCGTGTGTGTTTGTTTGTCACGTCCGTCGCGACCACCTACCCCAGTCCGCCCGTGTATTTGGTTCGCGGTTTTTGAGGGTTGACCTGTATTTTTCGTGCTTTTCGTGCTGTTGACCCAGATGATGAGATGACGATTGAAAAGAAGCGCAACGACACTTTACGCTGCCTGGCCATGTGCATGACCATGGTCAAACTGACATCGTTTGCTCGCTCACTCTAGGAAGGGACCTTGAGAAGATTATGATTAATGAATGGGCGACGGAACGGTGCATTGGTGCAAGACAACATTGTACACGGTGAATGATGCTCGCGATATCACCACGCTAGAAATGTTATGTAGGAACTTCTGCTCATACAAGGGTTAACCAGTTGCTCAAAAATGTCAAGGTTGTTTGTTGCTACTTATTTTTTGTCGTCAGTCATTTAGCAAATTGCATAAATTATTATTTGTTTTCAACTATTATTATTTTCCCCTAAATCAAAAGGCTTTTCTAAGCACCGTGATGCAATTAAATTTATAGAATGTTAAATTTAAAAGAAAGAGTTTTAACATATTCTAGAGACGTTTTTTATTGTGTGAATCATTGAAGCATCAATTGTACTCATTCCGTCAAATGTTTAATGAAGTTTGTGTTTGAATTGTACAGTATTTTCAATTCATGCATGCCAAGAGATGATCATTGAAAGTATGTCTTTAACATGTTTATTCACTTCCTAAACAACTGAAGACCATTAAAAGTGTGTCTTTGTCTTCAAAATTCACAACATTCGTATACATTTTTGTCAACTCTTTAGTCTTCTTTGTATAGCATTTTGTAAACCAGTTTCGTAGTTTGTTCTTTTCTCTTCACTCTGTTTTTTGAATTGTAAAACAAATTAAAACTCACTAAGAGCTTCACTTGCATTGCATATCTGCATTAACTCGGCAAGCTCTTACAGCTTACCTTAAGCAATTGGATAATCTACCATACCTTCAATTATCCATGCCATTAAAAGCTTTCCCGAAATTGTCCCGCTCGTTTCTAGTTCAAGTTTCGCTTACTTACGGAAAATTGAAAACCACATAATCCTGCGCGGATGCCGCCGCATCGCGATGCAACCTGCACCAGCCCTCCACCATGCACTGCAATTCCGTAATCGTAACCTCTCCTCTTTTGGCCTTCATTGCATTAAAAATTAATGGATTCCCGCAATGCAACACTACGCTGCAACGCAACGGTGACTATCGTCACCAAAAAACCGACCACTGACCACTCGGTCCTCGGTTCTTTGCGCCCTGCTTAATGCATTTTTGTATCGTCCTCTTTGCCGCCACCTCATCCCGTTTGCGTGTCTCGGCCACACATACACGGTTTCTTGGCCGGCTCTTGCTGAAGTTCGCGCTGAAATATGCTGCAGCGCGATCTGGTTCCTGCGGAGGGAATGAATATTTCACGGGGAAAATCTTTTACCAGATCCAGAGGATCCAGCGTACCGCGGCACGGTCGACATCCCGTGCTCGACCTTCACCTCACACCTCGCGACCTCACCGGGCTCTCAAATGACACAACGAGGCACGTGGAGTACACCTTTCACGTTGTGTGCTTGCTTGTGTCTGTGTTCTGTGGCTGACGTGCGTGCAAATCCGTGAAAAGGGCTCGGTAACACCCGGGCGCGACCTGAATCACGACGCGGATCCATTTGGCCGGCACTCTGCCCTCAGTAGCTTCCAGGTCTCGCTCAAAGTGTCGTGTGCAGCTGTGTCCTATTGCGGACAAATTTGAATTGCACTCAAAATGGCGGGCCCGCTACGATGCAACGATGGAACCGCTGCCAGGTCACCACCATAACCGCAGCAGCCGAGAGTGCAGTGTGTCAGTTGCATCCGGGCTTTCGCGAATTCCGCAATTCTGCTCGAATTTCATCTCCTTAATGCTGATGGATGACAGCACGGTCCATGCCCGGTAACGGTGATGGTGGTCCTGTTGCAACAGGAGATGTTGTTTCTTCCTCATCTTTTTCTCCTAGGGTTCCCGACCCGAGATCCTTGATGGTAGGAGTGTGGTCGAATGAATGTACCATAAATCCTGAGGAGCGGAACTCAAAGATGGATCTTTTCGTAGCTGATCGAGCACTTACGTTTCCTCCGAGCTTATGATGAACCAGATGTCACCGTGGCTGTGGTGATGCAGGTGACATTATTAACATGTTGCGAAACCGAAATTTGAAAACGATTATCATAGCGGAAAACCTCTGGAACTAAGATCTAAAATGGAATCTTTAATGTCACCAATGATGATAGGCCTTTACGTCTCCGTCACTTAAAGAAAAACGGGATTACTTATCACGAAATAAATAATCCTTTCACGCCCGAAGCTACCACCACGAAAAGGGGAAGGATGATCCACGTCATCAGCGCGGAGTGTCGTCATCCGGAATGGAATAAATCAACCCCCCCACTTGCCAACGGTGATAAGTGGTCTCACAACGGTCTCTCTGCAGCATCACAGATGCCCTTTGCTGTTGTGCTGACCTCCCTTCCATCGTATTCCTCCGTTTTTCCGCACGTGTTCTGTTCACTTTTTCTCGCAGCGGATGCGGATTTGACGTGACACTGCTTTACTTTGCTTCACTGCACCATCACGCTCCCTTGGCCAGTAATGTAACCACATCCTTCCCTGTGAATGTGTGCAAGGGTACACCTGCAGCACCAACAGCAGTATAGAACCACGGGATGGAAGCAACAGCACCGAAGGAACCTTGCCGAAGGGTTGGCTTCCTCTCTCTCTGTGTGGCCCTGGCTATTGTGGCAATAAATGTATCCCATTCAGCTGCATCCTCAGGACCCCCCGGGGCTCTGCCGGGTGGCCTTGGAAACTGCATCCGTTCTGTACGGAAATGTTTTGCATTCGCGCAGCAATACCGCATCATCCTCCGACCTGCCCGGGGGGCATCCATTCCGTCAATTCAGAGGATGTGCGAAGTAGAAAAAACAGAAGAAAAAAAACGGACATACGGGCCAGATTGATAAGTTCCTGGAACGATACAGGCAGACGGGCTGCGGTGCCGTTATTTGAAATGTTAATTAGTAATTTCTCCGTCCCGTTTTCTTTTTCGGAGTACCATTGAGAAGCAACCATGAACTGGAAACATATAACCTCAAAAAAGCAGCAGGCGCTGCTTTTTTGCCGAACTGCCTTTTTCCCCAAACCAACACCCTAACCGCGGAAGAAAAAAAAAGGAGCGAAGCAAGCGAAGCGTAAGAAAGAGCGCAAACCACCGCAGATTGATGGAGGCACAAGCATGGTGGCGGTTCTGCTGTGAAAAGAAAGTTGTTCCAGTGCACCAGTTCCTCCCGGCCACCTCGTTACTCCCTCTTCCCTTAATTCTTGGTTTCATTTTCCATGAGTGATTTAGAACTGACCTCGCCTTCTTTCAGGCCCCCATCCCTCACTACATGCATTTGCTTCGTGTGGTGTGGTTCGTGGTTGTTGCATGCATGCACCTTGTCCGTAGTAGCATTCACCACAGGACACCACTCCACAGACATTTCACCTCGCAGTGGTTGAGATTTGCCGGGGGGAGTTTTTTTTCCAAGCACATATTTTTTCCATCCATAGCACGCGCACGCTGCTCAACACACATGGGATGATTTCCCGGATAGGGGTTGGAGAAGGGGGTTATGGGAACTCAACCGAAGTGTTTGCATACAGATGATGGGCTAGCGGATGGGAAAGGGAAAAACTTGCTACAAGCACCACCGGATTGTAGCAATCGCCGCTGTTCGCCTTATCCTTGACCTACACGACCACGGACAGCAGCAGCAGCAGCAGCAACAGAAATGTCAGAAAAATACCCAGCAACCAACCCCTTCAGGCAGGTCAGGAGGCGGGTTGTGCAATGATAGGAAGTGCATTAGCATGTTTCCGTTCCGTTCCGTCCGTTTCTGGTGTGCTCATTCGAAAGCGAAGGTTCCCGTCTCCATTCTGAGGTTTTTCCTTCGCTTTTCTTTCCTTCTCAAGCGGGGGGAGCGAATGTTTCTTTCTCGCCTCTTGTGCCACTTCTCTTCGCCCTCCCGCTATGCAAAGCGGGACTTTCTAAAACACAAATCCTTTGGCCTCGACTCGAGTGGACCGTGTGTCCAGATGTGCGATCGGAGTGACCTCCAACCACCCACCTTTTCAGGTCCCCTACCCGTTCTTTCGCACTCCACGCTGTTCATCCCTTATCGCAATCTATTTATTTTTCCGATTCGATCTCTTCGATGCGCTAGAATGTGTGTTTCTCTCGGTGTGTGCCTGTGTGTGCTGTATGTGTGATGCCCCGTACTGCAGGCTGGTGGCTATGTTGAGGCGGAACTCATGGTTCAATTCAACGGCGGTCCGCTGTTGGCTTCTTTATGCGCTTCTAAACCTCCCCGGAGCCACTAGAGCGCAACTGATCGATCGACCCCCGATTGCTCCTTCTCCCTATCTCCCCCTCTCCAGATCAATGTTTCTGTCCAAGCTGGACGTGCCAGTGCACGCCGTAGAGGCACTTGCGGCACACACTCCGGTAACAGATAAGCACTCGGGGAAATGGCCGGACTGTTTCTTTGCTCTGGCATGTATTTTATGTCTTTTTCATCTGCGCGCGCCGACCGTTTCGATCGTTTGCCGGCTCGTTCCTGTTTCTCTCCGCTTTTCGATTGCGATGCTCGCCCGCGCAATGGCGAAATCGTTTGAAGTGCTTCTCGCGTTAGAACTGCAGCTCTACAGCATCCCGTTTGACCTGCCGGTACTCTGTGAATATGTTTTAATTACTTACCACGCGCCCTCGACCTTTTTTTTCCTGATTTCATCGACATCAATCTCGTACAACTGGTGGATGGTCAACAGACAAGGACAAGAGCTCTTGTTCCACTAGTACGATGTATCAGGTTTCAAAAGTGGATCCTACAACAATTTATTGGATTTATGGTCGGGAATTATGTTTAACAAAATAACATCTCTCCCTTTCTCTCCAAAAAGGTTAAGCTCCTTTGACACTGTATGGCTTCCTGGTCATCACAGACCGTACCGTAGACTGTGGTGTGTTTAGAAAATTGATTCCTCGCTCCTTCACTGCCTCGTGTCTGTATTTATTTGAATTGGAAGACCTCTCTTTCTTTCTGTGCCTCTCTGTGCCAGCATGCACCAGTCTGGTGTTGGGTGCAGCGTACGCAAACCAACAAACCTCGCCATGCAACTCCTGAAGGTGCCCCCCCCCCCCCCAAAAAACCCGCCGTAGTCCAGTAATGAAATCATTGCCCCCGGGGGCCTCTGGTGTGGTCATATGTTGGGTGAGCTAAGGAAATTCGAAACCACGCGCCGCACGCCCCGGCCCCATAAACACAGCTAGGGGAAGGACGAAATAACATCAAACTGCAGCAGCAGCACCAGCAGCAGCAGTTGCATACACTAATCTCTTGCGTTGGGTGTTTGTTTTTCTTTCGTTTTTTCCTCCCCAGTTCTTTTTTCTTTCATCGGGGGTTCGAGCATCGTCGTCGTCGTTGGTTTATCTTATCGTCGATGACCTCTATTTTCGTGGCCGTGTGTGCTCGCGTTGCTTGCGTTGGTAAACAAATGGGCGCAGCGCTCTGTCTTGTCATCATCGCTGGCCAACCGTTAGAGACCCGCGAGACCTCAATCTTGTGTGTCGTTCCGGTGGTTGTACGCGATTACATATGCTCACGAACAGGGTTCTGGCCGAGTAGGAGGAATTTATGATTAAATTTAACGAGATTTCTATTAATAGTTGATGATGGTGGAATGAAATATGTTCTGTGAAGTATAGAAAACAGAATGCGCTTCTGCAACAAATTAAGGAGCCCGCTTCTCTAGTTCTCTGCGTGAATTATTATGCCCTAATCTCCCCAAAAAAAATCCGCCCTCAATTGACATCAAATCTCACTCCACAAAGAGGCGAAGATGAATGTATGTCAACCAGAAGCACCTAAAAACTCCCACCCCAGGGGCAACACATCGTTTGGAGACCAAAGTTTACCTAAACAATAACAGTCAATAACACTGTCTGGCTGCTGATCGCGTCTTTCGATTCCGATGACCTCCCGGCCGCTGCTCTCTTTCGCCTACCATCGAGCACGCGAGAAGAGAGATGAGACAAACCGGTACCACGGCGCGGGGTAGAACGGCGGTAGAATGGAAAAGAGCATGAAGAGAGCATAGGAGCATAGGCCGGCGCTTGGCAGACACACACCACTGCAACGTACGCACGCATAAAAACCATCAACGCACTCATACAGAGAGATCGAGAGACGACCAGATGGTTGACTGAGGGTGCGATGGCGGTTGCCTCGCCTCAGTCGAACGGGGTAATCGTGAACGGAGGACGCACGTTTGTCTGTCTCCGCCGGGTTTCTTTATGCTTTCTTTATTCGTTCCGTGTTTTGCGAAAATCGATCTTTCAATTTGAATTAAAGGTGCGTATCGCGTGTGTTTTATCGCGAGGTGTGTGTTGTGCCACTTTAATACTTCTCGCTTATGTGCCAGCATAATCAGTGTCCGGGAAAATAAGCTTTTTGCGGAAACGTATGCTTTGCAAACCCCTTTGATGTTCGCTTGCTTCCTGGATACCGCACAACGATAAATCGCAATCAATCAGCTGGATCATCAAAGTAATTAATTAATGTGCTGCGTGCTGCGTGCTGATCTGTAACCGTGGCACCGCGTGTGTGTCCTGTGTGTGCCAATCTCTTTATGCTCGGTTTATGTTGGGTTCAACCAAGAAATTTGTTCGCGGCCAGCCAGCCAGCTGCACACGCTGGCAAATCTCGCTGTTGATGCTGCAGCATGAGATTTCAATGCTCTGCAAAGCGTGCGAGTGAGTGAGAGAGAGAGAGAATGCTTTCAAGTGTGTTTACAAGCACCGATCGAAGTGTGTAGTGATCGATCGAGATCGAGAAAAGTTAAAAAAAAGTGTGCTCCTGTGTGTATTTGTGGCGTCCGCATCTCGATTCAAAACCCGTCCAGTGAGCGCATCTCGGTGGATGTATTTGTGTTGAGGGAGATTTATGTTGAGCACGCAAACCGGATTATGCTATGAGCCGATCGTCGGTGACACACCCGCTGGTGTGCGTGTCCTTCTCTCTCTTTCTCTCTTCCTCTCTCGACAGCATAAAGCAACATACGCACATAGAAACCGCCAGGTCCCTATACAGCCTACTGCTGTATGTCGTGGCTCGTGGCTCGTGATTCGTGGTGCGTGGACCCCTCGAATTTGTTTACAAAAAAATTTAAAGGCATCTGGTTCCACGCCTGTACCCATCGGAACAGATGTTCCGGTGCAACATTCAACTGCCTCCCTGCCCGTTGAGCGACCTTTTAATCTTTTCAAATCGACATTTGAAATGTCAAACGGTTGCGATGGGTTTTAATTAAAATTGAATTTAACATGCTTCTAATCCCCTTGTGGCGTTAAGAATTAAGAAAGTCATTCCAGTGTTCAGTGAGCAGCGAAAAGTTCGCTTTTGAAAGGTTTTTAATCTGAAGTGAAGTGTCCCATAAGCGAGTGCATGCTTTAATGTTCGCCATTATCGTGTTGTAGCATACTTCCAGAGCGAGAAGTAGAAGGCCTTTTTACCGTGCACCGTGGTTTTTGGTGGATGCTGCTGGTGCTGTGTTTGTAGTTGTGTGAAAAGCAGCCTTTCTGGTGTGCAGTGCAGTGCAGTCGTCTGCGAAACGAATTCGCCATCGCCAACGACGACGACGACGCAACCGGTTTAAGGGTTCGCTCTCTCCCGCTCTCCTGACATCGTTGCCCGTCTCCTGCGTCTTTCTTCCAGAAGAAGTGGGACATTTCATCGAACCTCCGCGGGCGCTAGACAAAGGTATAAAGTGGCCGCAGCATAGCAGATCCCCAGCTATAGGCAGCATCAAGATCAGGAGAAGGCGAATTCCTTTAAAGCAAAGTGCTCCAGGGCTATAATCATCGAAACTCACCAGCCATTTCATTTCAAAACACACACATGGGGCTGACGCTAATGATGCAAATGATGCAGTTTTTCGGGAGAGGGATCAATGGGGAAATGATGTTGCCTCCAGCCAGCCAGCCAGCGAGCGAGCGAACGAGGTTATTCATCCGCAAAGTTTACGTTACGCTCCGGTGCATCCGACGAATTTTTCTGCTGAAAATACGGTGTGGCCGCACCGAAAACTTCAAACAGACAGACGGGACCATCTGTTCCAGCCATGTGCTGGGCCTTTCCTCTATTAAATTCGTGGAACACAGCCAATCGTGGGCCGTGGGCGCAATGGGAAAACCTCTGTAATTTGATGGGAAATTCAGTTCATAGAGAAGAGCTGTCCAGCAGCAGCATGGGACGGGACGGGCTGACATCCGGAATTGATCGAATGTCGCTCGCAATCTCTCGAGAGAGGGAAGAAAAGAAAACTCTACCGGGAATGTTTATGCTACTACACCCCAGAGAGAGAAGGAGCGAGCATTACACGGCGAGTGAGCATCGCTTGAAGTGTTTTTGTTTAGAGCGAAGCCGAGGCCCGTCCAGCGGGGCCCGTCCCAGATGATGATAAATGGTCAACCAATTTTATCGGAAAACCGAAATCTCTTCTCGAGGGGCCGCAGAATGTCACCATGGCCCTCGCTGAGGTACTTGGAAGTTGAGTACTTGTAGTCCGAGCACAAGAAGAAGTGTGTGATCCCGCGTGTCGATAATCTATGTTGTGGCGATGTCGACGATGGCGGCGAGATGGCAATTTAGATGTGAGCTGCTGGGCAGAAGCAGCGCCATCATCATCAGCAGCACGGCCGTGATCTGCAAGACGAATGGGTCAATCTGGACTTTATTGTCGCTTCCCTCACTCCGCTATCCGGGCGGAGGGTGGTAAATTGGAAAATCTGTCCAGTCTCGCCTGCACCGTGGGTATTATGGAGTGGACGCAATTTGGTTGCCCCTTTTTGGGCTGCCAAATGGACAACCAATCTGGTACAGAGGATGGTCTAGGTAATTAGATCAATTTCGTGCTAGACATGAGATGAGGAGAAGCCATTCATTATACGGATTGGATTCCCGGTGTGTCCAAACCTTGAAGCACTTCAAAAGTCACGTAACCAGCCCATCAAGTTTACGACTGCACCTTGGAGAGGGGAAGAGTACTTCTAATCGTGAGCGCAATCCAAAGTGGTCTGACTCTGACACAACACGCTGTTAAACGGAACAAACATAGTCCTCAACACCCAAGTATCGCCACCAAGCTCTTTTCCAAAACGTTTTGTGGAACTTTTGCGTTTCGTGCAACGCTAGCAATGCCCCAAAGCGTCGTCATGTTTGTTTGCCAACCGAAGCAAGCAGCTCTGGAACACGGAAACCGATCAACCGATGTCCCGTGATAGCTGACAGATTGTACCGAGGAAATAAGTCGCAACGAAACTACGAAATCTGTCCTGAACAGAATCCTCAAGACCTTCCAAGTTGCTCACCAATTTATCATCAGTAGACCTCCATCCACCTTTCCACTCCATCACTCGCCGGCGATGATCGCCATCGATGTCGGAGCAGAAGGTCAGATTGTTGCAATTGTTTTTCTGCTCGGTGACTCCTCGGGCATGCATGCCCTGGATTCTTCGGGATTCACTACAGACCAGATCTGTCTGTCTGTCTTCCTTCGCCGAGAAGGCAGCAACTTTCGCAAGCCGTTCCAAAGCCGGTCAAATGTTGAAAAGTGCAAAACTGTTTTCTGCAAAACTTGACACCGGCTCCTTCGGTCGGCCACGTATCCTTCGGACAAGGAATTTCCCGAATCCACCGAAGCGAAAGGCAAAAGTTCTCGATAATGTGTTTTGGGGCTGGTGGACAACATCTTCTTCGAGAAGACAAGGCACAAGGTGAAAGATTGATGCATCGGTTCGGTACGGCTCGGCGACAACTCGTCAAGGAAGGACAACATACATCCAGGGCAGTTCAGGGAGTGATAAGGGAGCGTGAGTGACGGGAAGGTGAAAGCACAAATTAGATTGGGCCAGATTTTTCATTTGATCCCAATTTTCACTCGACATTCTCGTCTTCTCGTGCTCTCTACAACCGATAGCTTCAGGGGCTTGGTATGAAAAGCATGAAAATGAAAATCAAATCGGAAAACGTTCGCCTCCTCGTGGGAATTCGTTTGACCAAGGTACACACATATACACGGGACACGCCAGCCAGCCAGCCGGCCAGCTGTCCAGTTGTGCTGTTTTTGATGCGCTGTCCTATCCCCGGAGCGGTCTCACGTCACAAACAGCAACACCGGCACCTCGACTGTCGTCCTTTCGCTTCCGAGGATTCCGTTTGAGCAGGCGAGCAAACCATCAACAGCAGCACCACCTCCAGCTCTCGGCTCTTTTTTGCGGCGGAGCGACACATCCGCTCGAGAAGAGCGTCCACATCAGCAGTGTGTCTGCTCTAACAGACACATACAGAGCGTAAAAGTGGTCCAATCAGTGGAACCACTCGTCGTCCTCGTCGTCGTCGTCGTATCCTTTCTTTTGCGCTAGCATCGCTCCTGCTTTCCCTTGGGGAGGGGAATAGCTGGACCGTGATCTTCGCAAACCCAGGAAGGAAGATGCGATACGAGGTACGGAACGGAGTGCGACGCTGGATAACATAATAAAGAAATATATTTGTGATAATAAAATCGACCACCGCTCGTTCGCAAAACCCACTCTCTTCCTTCCTTTTTTTTGGTTCCCATGGCCTGCTGTGGTCGAGATGGTCGCGGAGCAGCACTTTCATGGACCGCTGACCGCGTCACGTCGCATCGCCTACTACGCCATCGTATCCTTAAGTAGATCGAAAAACAAGTTTAAGATAAGCAGTAACCACTACGCCACTCGTTCCTCCTTCCCATGGGCATTGTCCCCATGGTAAAATCGGATCGAATCCTGGAATCCTCGCTCCTGCTCTCTCTCTCTCTCTCGCTGTCTTCTCGGCTGACTCAGCATAAATGCGTGCATGTAACCGTGACCATCGTCGCAGTCGATAGCCATCCGATAGGGAAGCTTATTGTTGTGGATGCGCCCCATCCTCCGTTTTGGGTTTCCGTCCGCTCCCAGGGTATGATAAGCAATGTTATTTATGCTCGCCTTGAGCAGCAGCGTGGGATGATCGTGTCACATCGATATCGAGGGGACACACAGAAGTCCCTGTCGAATTATTGATTATCGGGCCACGGCCACAGAGGCAGATGGAGGAGGAAAGCGCTTTCTCTCCCTCTCCCACTCTTGTCCCCCTGGAACTGTATTTTTGGAAAGGAACAGATTAAAGGCTCATGATGTGTCCTTGTATATTATGTTACTTGGAAGCATGAAGCATCTTCTGGAGTGCCAAACTACTTCACTCCGGTCCTACGGCAGGCCGATCTTAATATTCTGGAGCAGCATCGCGTCTATATGTACCCGATAAGCGCGCTAGTTAATCATCCGCAAGTGTTGACTCGTGTTTTGGAATTCATTCATTCGCCACAGCGCCACCAAGTGCATACCAAGCGCCAAATTGCGATGTGATAATAGAATTCCATTTCTCGAATTGAACACAGACGAAGACTTCCTGGTACATAAAACGTGCCCTGGCAACTTAATCTAGGTTTTTGTTAAATTGCGCCAATGGAATATTGCTTCGTTCCAGCATCTCCGCATTCATTACGCACGTGAACACGATGCAGAGGATCCAGTCGAAGGTATCTCATCGCTTAATGACCTGCTGGTGCGTAACTTTTATACAACTTCATTTCCAGCGTTTTATCGGCGCGATGGCGCGTAAAGGTGTTTTTAAAACGAAGTCCTACGATCGTTTTTAGAACCCCCGATAATTACGCATCCTAACGCGCAGCACGTGCATGCAGACGATCTGTGCAAATGTGGAAATTGCTCGTTAAGAAATGTGCGTAACTGCGGGAATTATAATCCGATGAACTGAACGGTTAGTGGCGTGAGGAAACATTTTACAACTTCCTGTCTCCACACCGAAGACGAATAAAAACGCCAAGCTACCGAGTTACGGTGGGCTGCTGATCGTAAAACAACAACAACGAAAACAGTGCACGAGCATTTTATTTCATAAACATCCCCTTCCTTCTACGCATAATGTGCGCCTTTATGCTGCTCGAAACCTGAGCTGAATCAATGCGCGCGTGGCCAAAAGGATGCGAACCGGTCTCCGGTATCACGGAGGCGAATGTGGGTTGGATGTGTGGGCGAAGAAGCGGTTTAGGCGGGGTCGTTTGGCGTACTAGCATCAGCGACTGTATCAAGAATCACGAGCCCACACGCACCATCAAGCACACCACGCGCTTGAAACGGGGTTTGAATATGTTGTTTATTCGACAATGGAGATGGTTCGGAGAAAGTGGACCTCCTTTCAAACACACCAACGCCCCGGCACCTGATTTGTGCGCACTGCTCCGTCAAGGTCGGTCCCGGTGTCGGTGATAAGGTGGCGTTCATTCATTATTTTTCGACGAAAAATGGCCGAGCCTATAAATAGGGCACGTGGTGCGGTTGTGTTGATGGAGCTGCGGTTATCCTGGAGGAGTCCTTTCCTGTTGCACGGTTTTTTTTTGTTTGCGGGATTTTTAGGACAGTTTAGGGCTCGACTTGACGACGGCTTTAAGTTCCTATGCTCAAAAGTTCAGCTTCAGATTACTCGACATACAAAGGCTCATATTTCGAAGTAATTTTCGATTAGCTCCTCATGTCTCAAGTTAAGTGCTCATCGCCATGACGCAATCGGGGCGGGAGTGTAATATGAAATTGGGCGATTAATCTTAAGCGAAGCCAAAAAAAGGGCACATTTTTGACGATTTTTTTGTGAAGAAACCATGTTACTTTATTTGCTCCAGTAAATTTCATATTAAACTACAAAATTTCAGGAATATTTCTTGTTGAAATTCAAATTTTTCGATTTTCAGAAAATTTCTGAAGTTAAAAAAAGGGATCACACTATGATGGATGATCAAACCGGGTTCGTCGCTTAAATCTTAAGGGGCAAGTCTTTCGATTCGGACCCAAAACGGTGCTCATCGTAGCTGCGTGATGGGTTATCAGAAAAATACAAATCAATACTCTTTTCATAGATTATAAGTTTTTCCAAGCAGCTCCGTTGAGCTTTTTTTTAATTAGCTATTTTTCGATTTTTGGTAGATTTTTAAAGTTGAACAAAAAATGCTTTTTACGATTTTGCCCTTAAATCATAAGTTTTTCATATTTGTTACTACACTTCATTACGATTTATCCAAAAATTATACACAATACTCTTGATAGGATCAGCATTCATGGAAAAATGTTAAAAATAAATGAGGCACAATAAATTAAATACGTTAGCCGCCCGGAACTCATCGCTGATGAGCATGTCTGCAGCGCGTTAAAGTGGAGCTTTCTGGAACTGGAATTACTCTCTCCCTACAACGGTACCTTTCACTTGGCCACACTCTAACACTTTCTCTCCCTCTCTCTCTCTCTCTCACGCTTTCCAGATGCTGTGCTGACGGTCGAAGATGAGTTAACGGTGCGCCAAAGATGATACCGGGTGTGGGCGGAGTGCCACGAGTGCCGCGGTTTCTTGCACTTCTGCTGCTGCTACTGACGCTAGCGGAAGTGCTGACGGGCACCCTAGGCGACCCCGCTCCATACAAAGGCAGCAGCTCCCCAGGTTCGGCCACCAGCGACCGAACGAGAAGAAGAACGACAACAACAACTACTAGCAGTGACGATGCGATCGATAGTGTGGCCCCCTGGCCGACGGACGACGGTGTATCGTCCTCACCTTCAACACCACGATCGGAGCGTTCACTCACCAAGCGCTACTCCGCCGGACCGTCCGCCGACGGTCCGAGTGGTCCAAAGTACAGCTTTCACTTTGCGCACGCCGTCTACAACGTCTCGATACCGGAGAACAGTGTCATCAAGACGTACGCGGTGCAGCCACCGAACGAGGACCGGATGGGCATCTACGTGACGCCGGAGCTCGAGGTCAAGTACAAGATCGTGTCGGGCGATAAGGACAAGTTCTTCAAGGCGGAAGAACGGCTCGTCGGTGACTTTGTCTTTCTCGCAATCCGGCTGCGCACCAACAACATCGTGCTGAACCGCGAGAAGGGAGACAGCTACCGGTTGGAGGTGAAGGCAACCGGAACACGGCGTGAGGGCAAAAGCCGCGTGCAGCATGAAGCCGACACGGTGATCGATGTGCGCGTACTGGATGCGAACGATCTCAGCCCACTGTTCTATCCGACCGAGTACTCGGTGGCGATCACCGAGGATACGCCGCTTCACAAAAGTATCCTGCACGTGGTGGCTGAGGATGCGGATCTTGGGCTGAACGGTGAGATTTACTACAGTATCCTGGAGGAGACGGAACAGTTTGCGGTGCATCCGACGACGGGCGTCATTACGCTGACGAGACCGCTCCGGTTTGCCGAGCGGGCGCTGCACGAGCTGACGGTGGTGGCCAACGATCGGGGCATCGGGTCGACGAGCAGGAATCAGGCCAGCAAGGCGCGCGTCAAGATTAAGGTGTTGCAGGTGAGTTCTTTGCAAGGATAATTTTCTCTTCATTTCGAAGATTAATTTCTTAGATCGACAAATTTTCCGTATTATGAGTAACTTTAAAGCTTTTTTATTAAATTAAGAAAGGATCTAAACTCCATTACAAAGGAAGTGGTTCTGGTTTTTCTTCTATGAAGTATGATGGAGATCCACGATCTTTTCGACAGCAAAAAATCCCTCTTAAATTTGCTGCAAATCTCTGCGAGTGCTGCGTATTTCGCTAGAAAACTGAAATGAGATTGAATCCTTCTTGATTTGCTTTCATTTTGCTGTAATTGACGATTCTAGGATTAGGGAAAGATCCAAACGAACGCCTCTTCTGCATACTCTGAGATTAATCTGATGATATTACTTGAAAAGGAAAGCTTTTTTTCTTTCCCAATTTGCTTCAAAATAAAATCAGGTGGATTAACGTAGCACTGCTAGAAATTAGTTTGATTGCGCCTGGTTGCGCGCCATAAATGAAGCAAGCATTCCTTTTCCACCAATATATTGCTGTTTGCTGAAAGGCAAACACAAATAAAAACACATTCGGTTTAATACAACAATCCAGATTCACGAAACCGGAAGCCTTAAGCTTATGCGTTTATTGTGTTTCACGAGCAATGCTGTGGTTTGCGGTTACAGAGCAGTTTTTCATTCGAATTTATGTCCGAATTCCGATCATTTTGTTGAATACGATGGACATTGGATAGTTGACATATCATATTTATTACATTTTCATTGTTTGCAACTGCCACGCAAATGTCAAGAAATCAAAAAATCAACCGAGGATCATATTTTCCATATCGCCGACAGTACTCCTGGTACGCTTGCCGCTCGAAAAAGCATTTCAGAGTATTTGTGGAGAGTACTTTTCATGTCTGTTAATATTACGTGGATTTACTCTTCATAACTAAAAGTAAATACTCAACTTTCCATGGAGTGTACTTGGAACGAGTATTTAACGCACCAACAATTGTGATCCTGAAATTATTCAAACCACACATCGGGCATACAGCGTGTGCATTATGAATTCACGCAGCACTGAAAGTGATATGATTTTCCCAAACCAATCCCCCTACTACTGCCAATTCGTTCACTGGAAAGCCTCGATGTAATGGTCTTTTGTTTCACTCGCTTGGCCATTCCAAGAACTTACTGATTCCCAGCCCTGAAGCCTGAACCATTGCGGAGCGGTGAATTCCGTCGTCGTTGAAAATCCCCAACAATCCAATCATTCGACCGGAATTCGAGAATCATTACCGACCGACACGGGGAGGCCCCCGGGGAGGGGACATAGCAGCAGCATAGCAAGTATGATTCACATTTTTGCGGAAATGCGCGTTCCCCGGATCATTTTACGGATCACAATTCATGCGCCCTTCGTGCTCCCGAAAATAAGGGTCTCATGGCGCTCGTCTCACTCCCGGCCGTCATTCCATTCCGTAAAAACCATTCCACCACCGTTGGCCATCGGTGTCCTTCTTTCGTGTCCTACTGAAACCGGTGCAGCAGCAGACATCAGTGATACCAGCCAACGAGCATATTACTGCTGTTGCTGCTGCTGCTGCTGCTGCTGCTGCTGCTGCTGCTGCTGCTGCTGCTGCTGCTGCTGCTGCTGCTGCTGCTGCTGCACCAGTCTGAACCTGAGGGAGCCGGTAGATGAAAGGAATTTCAATATTAATGTCCCGAGCGCTCGATCATCCTTTTCCGTGCCGGACAGAGGGGCCAGTCAGTCGGTCGAATTTTGTGAGACCTTTAAGTCCGAGACGTGTATGAGTGAGGGTTCGGGCGCGCCATCACGCTCGACGGACGGTTCTTCATCATTCAAGCGAAACGACGCCGACGTGAAGACACAGACATTGCGGACAGGACGTGCGGCACCCCGTGTTATGCAATGCCTTGTGCTGCGTTGTGCTGCAATCTCGGCGAACAAGCCGACGATAATTATGCGTCATTTATTTCGGAAAATATCAACTGCATTCGCCCCCAAAGGGAACACAGTTTGTTTCGTTTCTTCGAGTTAATTACAGTTTCAGTCAGTTTGGCAGCAATTTTCACATGGTTTGCGATGCTTCATGGCAGTGGCTTCATTTTAATCGCTTAAACGAAGTTTTCCCACTCTAAATGATGTTTCGTTATAGTGCTCCAAACTGCTAGATAGCAAGAAGAAAAGGAAATATGATAGGAAACCGGAAAAAAAAACGTACTGTCACTGTCCGCGAACAGCGGCCCAGTGGAATGAAATGGAAAATGGAAGCGAAGCAGATATTGCATTTTCCGAAACTCATTCCACCCGCGTGGAGGAGATCCCGTGGGCTAATCGACAACAAAAAAGCCCGGTCAGAACCTGGCCAGAACGGGGCCACCGGTGGCTGGCGTGTAATAAAGCGACCTTTTTTTTTATCCAAAGCGTCCTACCAGCCCAAGAGCGCACGTCATCGTAGGGGCGGGCGGGTGGGGTCCATATTTGCTGAGGTCCTGCATACATCACCATTTTGGTGGCCAATGGGTATTTTTTCCGGCTCGATTCTCGGGCAGTGGGTTCGTGCGACATTCGCTGGGACATCATATCTTGGCAGCTTGGGGAGAGTTCGCCAAGAGTGGGGGATGGGGGCCTCCCCTACTATCGAGAACCATTGTGATCCGTCGTCCGGAGGCCCGGTTCTCTTTTCGAAATTTTGCCGAAACGCCGAAAAAGCGAGAAAAGGGTCGTGGGAGAGAAAGAGAGGAAAAAAAGGCTGGCTCACAAGCACACACAGCCGACCACAACCAAGGGCCATGGGCTGGTTTTCGGTTCGCTCTCGATAGCCCATTGCTCGGGCTTTTTGGGGAAGATTTTTATGAATTTTACATTGGCCATGGACCGTGGGCGATCGTTGGTGTATGTCTCGGTTATGATGGCGTGGTATGGAACCATTTGGTGCCCGGGGAGTGACCATAGGAGGCCAGGTTGCCTTTTTCCCATCCGGTGCCTCCTCCATTGCTCTGCTGTCTGCTATTGATGTGGTTTTGTCCCAGCAAGGACCCGAAATTGCGCCAAAGACGGCTGAGTCTCATAAGGGCTGAAGGCAAACACCACGTGCCCACGTGGGGACAAATTTGTTCGGAAGCTTCAGGAACTATTGTAATAACCGGAACGCTATTTAGTATTCCGTTCCAGTTCGATGGTTCACTAGCTCCATCGTGGTGTTTAACTTGCATTTTGGGAAATTTTTGAGAAAAGTAATTCAAATACTTTGAACTTTGACAGTTGGCAATTCGCCTGTACTCTGGAGGCGTAGGTTACTAGATGTGAGCTTCGTAATCAAGAGCGAACTTCTCGAGATTCACGGTAATTTGTGGTTTTCATTAAAGAATTCACATAAATATTAAGTTTTACACGATGGAAAACTATCTAACATTCATCAAACACCATCTCACTATTGAGTAACTTGTTCCGAAATGCTCCCGAAACTGCTCCGGAACTATCGCTACCGAAAATAACATAAAATCATGGTTTATTCGAACAGCATTGGGAGGGAGTAAGTCATAAAAATAGTTTATGACTGGCATGCATATCCCGGAAATCACTAATGGCGTTTACTTCCATAGGGGGTGGGGCGGAGGGGCATGTTTGGAACACATTTTTTATGGAATTCCATCGTGTAGTAGCATTCCTAACGTGGAAGTCTATTTTTCATCCACTAAACTCCCAAGCCGCCTGACAGAACTCAATACTAATCAAACAAATTCCCTTCTCTCTCCACCTTCTCCTCCTCCTCCCCAGGTCAATCTGTTTGCGCCGGATATTTTCGTACGCGCTCTGCCGGACATCCTGGAGAACTCCAACACTAGCATCTTCGGCATCGTGCAGGTCCACGATAAGGACAAGGGAATCCACGGCCAGATCAAGAGCCTCGACATCGTCGGCGGTGATCCGGATGGCCATTTCCGGATCAAACCGACGGGCCGACCGGATGAGTACGTGATCGAGGTACACCGGCTGCTGGACCGGGAGACTGCACCGGCCGGTTATAACCTCACCCTAAGGGCCATCGACCGGGGCATCCCACCGAAGCAGAGCTACTACACCAAGGCGGTCCGGTTGGCCGACATCAACGACAATGCGCCCGTGTTCAATCGGGAAATCTACGAAGTGTCAGTCCCGGAAACGTCCCCCCCGAACACACCCGTGATCCGGCTCAAGGTGACGGATCGGGACGAGGGCAAGAACGCGAAGGTGTTCCTCGAGATCGTCGGCGGTAACGAGGGTAACGAGTTCCGGGTTAACCCCGAAACGGGCATGCTGTACACCGCGGTACCACTCGATGCGGAACAGAAAGCCTTCTACACGCTCACGGTGTCAGCGATCGATCAAGGGAATCCCGGCACACGCAAACAATCGTCGGCGAAGGTGAAGATCAACGTACAGGACACGAACGATAATGATCCCGTGTTCGAAACTTCCAATCTAACGATCACGGTCAACGAAAATGAACCGGCTGGTACGATCGTGACGAAAGTGACGGCCCGGGACAAGGATCTGGGTGAAAATGCGTACATCTCGTACAGTATCGCCAACCTGAACGATGTACCGTTCGATATCGATCACTTCTCCGGCAGTGTCCGCACCTCGAAGCTACTCGACTACGAAAGTATGCGCCGGGAGTATGTGCTGCGTGTGCGTGCCTCCGATTGGGGGTTACCATATCGACGACAAACCGAGATGCAGCTCGTCATACGCCTTCACGATGTGAACGATAATCGACCACAGTTCGAGCGGATCGACTGTCTCGGACGGATACCACGCTACACTCCGATTGGGACGGAAATCTTTACACTTTCGGCGCTCGATTTCGATTACGGTAGCGTCGTGACGTACCGGTTACTGTCTGGGTACGAGGACGGATGCTTTAATCTCGATTCCGTCACGGGCGTCATCTCGGTCGGTTGTGATCTGAACGATGTTGGGATGGAGCAGCGCGAAATCAACGTAACGGCCACCGATGGAACACACTTTGCCGATACGGCTCGCATTCAGATCAACCTGGTGCGAAATAAGCGCAATTTGGGAGCGAACCTAAAAGCGGAAGATGGTGCTACGTTCGAGTGTCGGGAGACGGGTGTGGCGCAGCGATTGACGGAACTGATGGCCGCCGCAGAGCGGAATAATATGCCAGGACGGGGTGAAAGTGCGACCAGTTCCGCGGACGATTTCGCCATGATGCCAAGCCGGTACGGTGAGAACGTACACGCGCCCGAGTTTGTCGATCTTCCGCTCGAGGTGAAGATCAACGAATCGGTACCGCTGGGGACGACAATCACCTGGATCCGTGCCCGTGATCGTGATCTCGGGTACAATGGCAAGCTAGTGTTTGGCATTTCGGGCGGTGACGATGATTCCGTGTTTCGGCTCGATCCGGACAATGGCGAGCTGAAGATCATCGGCTACCTTGACCGGGAGCGGCAGGATGAGTATCTGCTCAACATCACCGTGTACGATCTGGGCAAACCGCAGAAATCGATCTCGAAGATTCTACCGATTACCGTGCTGGATGAGAACGATAATGTGCCGCGGTTCGAGAAATCGTTGGCCAGCTTTCGAGTCACCGAGAACGCTCTCAATGGGACGATCATCTTCCGGGTGAATGCGACCGATGCGGACCTGGGGTTGAACGCGAAGGTGACGTACAGTTTGGTGACGGATACGAAGGACTTTCGGGTGGATCCGGAAACGGGCGTACTGGCCGTAGTGGCGCCACTCGATCGGGAACGGCAGGAGGTGTATGAGTTGAAGATCCGGGCGACCGATGGTGGTGGTGATCAGAATACGCCGGCCCTTTACTCAGACGCACTGGTTCGCGTTACGGTCGATGATATCAATGATAATGCGCCGGTGTTTAGTGTGCAGGATCTGACGGTACGGATCAGGGAGGATGTGCCGAAGGGTACGGTTGTGACGGTGGTGTCCGCGATTGATCTCGATGTGGGCACGAGTGGTGAGATTCTGTACAGTTTCGGTGAGAATGGTGATGGTGAGGGTTCGTTCCGGATCGATAAGAGTTCGGGGACGATCCGGACCGCTCGGATGCTCGATTTCGAGGAGCGTCAGGTGCACAGTTTGATCGTGAAGGCTATTGATCGCGGTACACCGTCGCTTTCGTCGGAAACGTCCGTCATAGTGGAGGTGATTGATGTGAATGAGAATCGGTTCGCGCCACAGTTCGATGATTATGTGTTGACGGGTGCGGTGGCAGAGAATCGGCCACCGGGTGCGCACGTGATGCTGGTGGTGGCGAAAGATGCGGATCCGCCCGGGCCCGATTCGCTCGTCAGCTACTCGATCAAGGGTGGCGATGGGCTCGGTATCTTCGCGATCGACAATGATGGTAAGTTTCAAGCGATAAGTGTTGCTAATACTGTATTCTTCTGCATATTGCTTGTTCCCTCCTTTATGTCCATTTTAACGGACTGAAATGAGTTATTTGTTGGAGTTCATAACTCAAAAACAAAGACACAATAACAAGGATTGTTGTTTCGAGTTGTTTTTGAACAACGTTAGCCTACTTGGATGTTCTTCTCCTTCTGTTAGGGTCATCTCATGAATTTGCCATTTTCGTTTGACTATTCACGACCTTCGTGATCTGACCTTCCGCTGTAAAACTCCTCAATTGGTGGTGGCCCCGGAACTGAAATTAAACATAAATTCATCATCTTTCACCCTTTCACCCAAGCACCAAGTTCGATGTGATCGTCTGCAGCCGGCACCATTTTCCGGTGTCCGGAAACCCGAACGCTACTCCTTTTTGTCAGTGTCTTTTCTTAAGGCCGAGTACGGGGTCGGTGGTTTTCGCTCAACTTTTTCCACTCAGCAAGTGCACGCGGCTCCCACAACGATAGCTCCTGGGAGTGTGGGAGACGTGGAAAGGACGTGCGGTTTCATCATCAAAGTGACGACCCCACGAAACGATCAGCCAGTGCTGAAAACTGGGGGGGGAAAAGGGGTAAATTAATTTTCACCCAAAATCTGGGCCCCCACCCCACACGACACTCCAAAGTTTCACCCCCTTCAGGCACACTCTTTTGTCTGGCACAGTTCCGGTCTTCCTATCGTGGCCGTGGTTTGCATCTGGTTCTTCTCGCTGGCGAATAATTAAAACACATCCTTTCGTTGGGTTCGTTCAGTTTTTTCTTCTTCTGCGTCTTTTCCGGACCGAGAGCAGCCTTTCATCCTTCTGTAGAAGAAAATCTGGGAAGCTTAGTCCTGGGTAGAGTTCTTCATTTTTTTTCTCGCTCATTTCGTTTGCACTGCGCGGCGAAAGCGGCACCGGAAGGCGAGACAGTTGCTATCATTAAGCGGTTGTCTCGCAACTGCGCAACTGTATACTGCGATTGGCAAGGCAGGGCATCATCTTTACCGTCTTCCGAGATACGCGTTTTTTCCTTGCCGTTGAAGGCTGCCGCTGCTGCTGGTTTGTGCAGACATTTGCATGCTTTATTCATATCTTTAGTCGTTCGAATGTTTTATCGCTAGCGCGCTTCTTATCGTTATTTATGAGCAGAGTAGCAGAGGACAGGATTTCGAAGCTGTGCGATAACTCTTCACGGCCATTTTCTTTCGAATTTTGATTCAACTGCTGCTAGAGCTAGAACGTTCAAAAACTTTGACCGAACCGAAGGCGAAAGTTTATTAAAATTGCATTTACAAAATTGAGCTCCTCGTCGCGCTCATTAGAGGCATCCTCCAGTGCAGCAACCGAACTCTGATACGGTCTTCTTCTTCTGGAAAATAGAACTTTGCTGTCCGGCATTGCCCCCTGTCTCTAGAACCAATGAAAAAGTTGTTCCCTTTACGGGGAACGCAGCCCCGGGAACTACCGGGAGAGTTCTCTTGTACCGGAAACGGCAAATTGAGTTGCACTCTTAATCGGGTTGGCCGAAAAGGCTCGGGTTGGTCAGCAGAGCACACGGGAGCACTGGCACCGGGCTCCATTACTACTCCAAAAAGACTTCAGGCATGACCTCCTAATGTGTCGTGCTAAATGCACTTAGCGTTTTACCATTTTACCGTTGCCTTTCCACCATCCACCCCAACGAAGAGACGGTGAGCCGTGTACTTACCAACACATTTTGCATAACATGACGGCAAAGAATGCTCCTGCGCTCTCTCTTCCAAGAAGAATGGTTTACAATTGCAACTTGTTACAGCTTCTAACACCACAGGGAAATCTTTCCACCGAAAGAGAGCCAACAGGGGATGGCGATGCTGCTGGGATGGCGCACCAGCTTATAAAGTGCTGGAGTGAAAAGTTGTGCTGATTCAATTTTTGAACTTCATTTATCGAATCAACGGCAAATCAGGTTCACTTGAGAGCCGATGAACTACTGCTACGCCACCCCATACGGTGGTACCGGTGTACCGGTTGCGTTTGTTTTTTGCCTCTCCATCAACTCCGCCTCTTCCTTTCAGACCTTGAGGGGCGATATGATGGAAATGGATTTCAAAAAGTTTGCTACCTCGTTAACCTCTTCAGCATACTTTCCACTTCCTGTTTTGCAAACTTCCGGCTCTTCCGGGGTTGTGGTTGCGGATTTATAACACTATAAACTACCGAGATCGACCGATGCTACCTTGTATACCAACGGGTTTTTCAAATAAAAAAAAGTCGCTGGCGCAAAAGTTAATCACAATTCCACGCCATGCTCTATTATCGTGTCACTTATAAATCTTGGCCGGGCCACAGACGCCATTCGCTATTTGCCATTGATTCATGATTATCGTGCTCGCACACAGCCGCACGCTCACATCACAAATGAGTGGCCATAATCATGTTAATCCATCCTTCGAGAAGCGGAACAGTGGGGATGCGCGCCCCGGCCAAACGCTGGGTTCCGGATTATCTCTCCCGGAATACATGGCGCTGCCTGTAGTTCATAAATTAATCCCAAGTGGTAGCGGTGGTCGTCGTCGTCGGAGCTGATGCTTGACCGACTGGAGGTCACTGGAGCGCGGGCGGGGGTGAAACGCATGGTAAGAACGATAAATCAACTCTCGTAGAAGAGGGAACCAGTGGTGTTGAGGAAGTTGAGGGTCATGAGCAATCAAGGCGCGCCCGGTGTCGTCGATGTCGGTTCACTGCCAAGCCTCCAAATTTCCATACATCGGAAGCCCGGGAGGGGAGGTAGCATGGTGAAGACGCATGTAGGCATCTCATCATCATCTCGATGTGGTGGTCTCCTGGTGTCTGAAATCCGGACGTGCCTTGGACTAAGGATATGTGTCTTACACAGGGCAGGATCCTTCCAGGACTTCCTCAGTCTCTTCCCTCGTGACAGATCTGATGCCCACTCCTCTTCCTCCTCCTCCTCCCAAGCAGCATAAGTAATAATGGTCCACGCAGTAAATGATTGTTTTGCTTGTTTCCGGCGAAATTTATGGCCAAGGCTGGCAGAGAGGCTACAAACCATCGGCTGCTGCTGCTGCTGCTGCTGCTGCTGGTCAGTAGCCATCATCGGTGTATTGGGTCGGTAGCCATCATTATGTGTTTGTGTGGTGCGGTGGTTCTGTTTGCCAGTTCGCAGGTCTCCATCAATTTCCGAGCAGCTCATAATTGCTATTGACATTAATTATTGCCCATAATTTACGACTACCAGCGGTGTGATGCGATGATATGGTGTGCGTCTCAGGCAAGAATGTAGCCTGTACTGCTGGCAGTGGCTGGAAGGCGGAGAATCAATACACATTTATGAGCAATAGATGGGGCGGTGTAGCTTGATTGTGAGTGATTAACAACAGAGTTGTGCAAGACGAGAGACATCGAAGCAGATACAAAACCGGATGGATCCGGTGAGATTCTGGATTCTGGAACGCAAAAAGAAGCGCAAAGATGAAGAAGCCACAGAGGGTGTAAAACATGACGGCGGCACATTATGCTAAATCCATAGATCGCCCAAAAACACATCGTCCAAGAACTGCTGGAAAAGATGGAATTTCAACACCGAAATTGAGAGACGGAGATTATGGGATGGGGTGGCGGATTTCTTATCAACCGGCAAACCTCCTCCTCCTCGTCTTCGCGAAGCCACATACACACTGCCGAAAATGATGACCCCAGGGGCCAGATTGCTCATCAGCAGTTTGCATATCTAATCGTGCGGAAAGTTAATACGTCGAAACGCCCTCTCCTTAGGCGCCCATTTGTACTTCTTCTTCTTCTTCTTCTTCTTCTTCTTCTTCTGCTCCTTTCCTCGCTCGCTCGAGCTTTCGCTTCTCGCACCTCCCAAAGGACACGTATTTTTGACACCGTTCCGATCCGATTCGATTCTCGAAGACTACGTGAGAATGTCCAATCTTCTTTCTCTCGCATTCGTACTCTCTCTCTCTCGCTCCTCGTGGTGCTTACAGCTCCAGCTGAATCCATAGACACCCGCCCGGAGGTTATCATTTGGTATGGTTATGATAATTTTAAGCCAAGGGCCGTCTTCTCCGGTTTTTGATATTGCTCTCCACAGCCTTTAAAATTACTGGCAGCTTCTTTTAACGAAGCAACTCGGCCACAGTGGCAGATTTTAAAATGACTTTCTCCCTAACAAATGATGAGATGAGAACGATTGAGTCCAGGAGAGAGACTTATCACTGGCAACGGATCAGGAACAACGCGAGTGGACTCGATGAGGACCAATTTAATCAGATGGAGCAACCGATCGATACACACTCGGGGGGGGGGGGGGGGGGGGGAACTCGATTGTAATTCTGTAAGAAAATTTGAATATTTTCGATTTTCGAACCCGAGTATATGCAGGGCATGCAAAATGCAAATTGCTTCTGCTGACCCTGGCTACTACTTTTCTTGGAAAGCCAAGCCAGATCAAGGCAGGCGCACGCACCACATGCACGCAACCAATCGGAATGAATAATTCATTCCATCGGCACTCTCGTGACGAAAAGGGGCCATCTTTTGACATTTTGGCAACCGGCATGCCTGGACGGACGCCAGGACTGTCCGAAGCCGCTAGGATGCTTTGAAGGACACATTTTCCTCCAGTTCCGATCCCGTTTTTTCGATTAGGCGGCTCTGTTCTGTTTTCGATCACAAGACGAGCATCAAACGACAACCGGACTGACGATGTTGCATTTAAAATGCATTAAAAAGTGCATCCTGGTGCTGCTGCTGCTGCTACTGATTTGATTCCTGAGGCTTTCCGGTTTTCTTGCGAGTGAAAGATCAAAGTACTGTTGTGAGGAGAGACCGTACATTACAATCTGCAAACTCACTGCAGGTCCGTTTTGACCCTAAAAGTAAAATACCACAGCCACGGTACATAATGCCCTGGGCAAAGTAATAACACCGCTTGCAACGTCACATCGCATGGTGCATAAGTATGATAATTTAATAAAATTTTCCTTCCTCTGCGGTAAAACTGATTAGCAGCGAGCACATGCTGCTGTTGGTGCTGCCAGCTCGAGAGGCTACTACTCCGTCGGCCGTGTGCTGTGTGTGCTCCGTTTTGTTGCTTCCGGCCTGGGGAGTTATCACGAATCTCATTTGCTTTGCATGCTAATTACAATCATTACTTCGTAATTTATCTACCTTCTTTTTTTCACCACGCTCCACTACAGAGCACTCCCCGGGAAAACAATCCTTCGGTCCTGACGACAGAACGGAACACGAACGAAGGTCCCACTGGTGGACCGGTTCGGGTTTTCGTCCTGGGAGTATTTGCACTCCCAGGCCGTCTCTTTACATTTTTTGAGGTTAGTTTGCGTTCCGTTACCCGCTCTCTCTTTCTCCGGAAAGCTCCATTACTATAAAAGCCGCTTGCGGTGTTATACGGGTTCCAACGGGAGCACTGGCCCTAGGAGGTCAGTTCGTTGCACCGACATACCGGCCTGGTACGGCATTTTTGCTCACCAAAAGACATAAATTACAACCTCCCCAGCTGCAGCTCCCCAGACACTTTCATCATCACCATCACCGCACCGGAACATTGGTGAGGCTTTCCTTGCTGAGGACACCCGGATCGTAGTCCAGAAACTGCAGCACAGGACGCGAGCGAACGCTACTGGTTTCCATTTCACGTACATTTTTCGTTGGGCAATGCAATGGCGTGGTGATAATGCTCTCGACCGGCCAGTACCGGTCTCACATGTGCCCACATGTGCCGCGAAGTGGATAAATAATGATGGTTTACGACAACCAGCAGAGGAGAGGAGTGCGACCGGCTGGAATGAAGTTGTTGTGGATCCGAGTGGTAACCTCCCGGCCAAACTGCCCGCTCCAAGACTAATGATATGAGCGAAGCTTGGAACGCTCGAAGCTCTCGAGTAGTGCAGCTGCGTTGTAGTGCTAAATGGGCTCCAAATACTCAACTCTAAAATGGGTAATGCAATGGCCGCCCGAACGGTTTAATGGTCGCTGCCAATGTTTACGAATAATACAGCGTTGGCCAACGATTGTCGAATTGGTTTTTGTCGCGCGCGAGTTCGTAATTGGTAAGAGCACGCGGTAATCTACTTTTATTATGTCCCAGTGCAGATGTCCTGAAGGCCCCCGTGGTCTAGGACATTTCACTATCAAGATGAAATCTTCGGGCCGCGCTTCTACTTTCGCGAAACCATTTAAAACCCATAACACAGAGCGCAATCATGCTGCTAAAACCGTTCTCATGCCCTCAACTTTATGCTAGCGCTTGGTTTCGGCCAACAGTGGTGTGGGCAGTGGACACGCGAGAAACGGTTCCAATCGTATTATGGCACTGTGCATGCAACAGACTGGAATTCCAATTCAGGGCGAACAGACAGACAGTCAGACAGACGGCCAGTCAGTAATGTTGCTCAAACACGGACCACGACGGACGATTGTTAGAGCGGGAAACAACGGAAGCAAAAGGATTCCGGCCCCTGAGGGGTATCGCTAATCACAATCGAGCCTAAAATAAGCCTCGTAATTTGATCCAATTTATTTATTAGTTCCTCTCCGCATCGGACTCCGTTCCGGCGAATCGTAGATGAGGGAGCTCATGTTCCGGTTTCTTTTCTTGTTGTTGCTCTGCATTCCATTTCTCTTCTTGGTTGGTGCTCTCTCTAGGTGGCAGGTTAATCTACTCCATGATGGTCTGTGATTGGTGGTTGTCGTAATTTGCTCCAAATTGTATCACAGAAGAGCAGATCTTTCCGCTCCTTGGTGCACTTGCTTTGGAAGTGGACGTTTTACCTTTTCACGTCACGAACCTAAGTAAAGATTCGTTGTCTGGCACGGAATTGAGCTAAAGGAGTTGAATAAATAGTGGTATAAGCATCCGAAATTACAAA
>NC_064878.1:8937500-8972500 GCF_943734665.1 Anopheles aquasalis | reverse complement strand
CTAAAGGATGTGTCACCGCCGTCCATCCCTCCTGCACGATGGGGATTCTTCATTCTAAGACACAAATCGCGAGACATTTGTTTCGTGGCCGCACACACCGCACCATGCCGCCGTCCGGGTTGCTTTTGACTTATTTTCGTTATCAGTCTCTCCTCTCCGTGACTTTGTTGCTTCCATTCGCTTGCTTTTGCGCTTCCTCTGTCTTTCTTTTTGTGTGCTTTGGCATTGTTAGATGATGAGGATGGCGCTCTCGTGGACTAGAGAAAAAGAAAAAAAAACATTCACTAGAGTTCGTGAAATCACTGTTGGTTGCCGGTGACGGTTGATGTTGTTGCTGCTGCTGCTCTGGAACAAATGCGAATGCTCCAGAATGGATGGGATTCCAGAAGAAGAAAGAATCTTGAAAGACATTTCACTGTCGTGGGACGGGTCAATGGAGGGCGGAAGCGAATGAATTGAAATTCGCAAATGATGCTAGGGACCCACAGCAGAACCGGACGTCAAATTCATTTTCTTATGATTCATTGACATTGGTGCGGTTGTGGTCTAGCGCGCACGGGTCCCTTCTTTCTTTAGATTCCTCGCAATCACCTCACAGAGTGACTCCCCCCGGGAGAGTCCTTCAATGGTCGTTAAAGAAGGAGAAGAAGAATGGTATGTGTAAAAAAAAAACAAAAAACCCAGAATCTAGTGTTCCCGGAAACTATCTTCATCATCGCTGCCGGAAGCGCTCGAGTGCGCCACCATCTCATTTGACTTTGATTAATCATGATCGCCTGCATACTTAATGTCGGCTAAGAAATTGCATTTGCATGGGCGCCGGGCCTGCCTCCTTGGACCCATGGCCTTGTGATGGTTTCGAAATGATGAATTTGATTGAATCCGGGAGTGGAAGAGAGAGAGAGAGAGATTCCGCCAAGCAGCTCATTGCTCCAAGATTGATCAGTTTCCGTCGACACAATGGCCCTTAGCGTCTCTCACTCTCTCTCTCTCTCTCTCTGTCTACTTTGATGCATTTCCTATCACCAGGGCACGCCAATGGGGTTGAAGATGCAGCTAAAGCATTCCCTGAATGCGCATCGATGCGTTCCTCCAGTCTGGAACGCTGTTGCAATCTCATAGACAAGCTACACGCCTGTCAGATGGTTTTGGCGTGACCTGTGAGGGCCGAGGTTTTGATTTATACCGTCTAGCTGCCATTCCTGTGCCCCCTCCCCCTCGGTAGCTGCATTGGCGAAGAGATTTATGCGCGCGTTCAGCTCCCGTTGATGATGATGATGATGGTGATGAGGTTGACTTTGCGCGGTGGACGGATTATGATTTGATTGTTGACAGGTTACACTGCGCTGTGTGCTGCGGAGTTTGTGATTTGGAATCCGCAGAACCACGTCACGGTTGTGATACTTTACGCCCTTTTGGGTTGTGGCCGACTTTAATGCAGTTTGTTTGCAGCATGCCACCTCACCGCGGATCGACCGGATGGTGCGCTGATGAGCGTAGTTGAATTACAGCATCACACGAGAAAGGGGAGCGAGAACTCGGTTTACCTCTTGCGTAGGAACAGAATGCTGTCGGGTATAATTTATGTAAACATTCTCAACATTCGTGCAGCCGAGGCAGCAATGTGTTTGTGGACTTGAAAATCCCCTTTTCAATAACTGCTATAAATCGCACCAAACTACGTTCCGACGTCGAATGCCGCCGCAGTCTAGGCACATTGTGGGTTCTGCTCATTGATTTATCGATTTCCTTCTACACTCCATTCGTTAGCAGGGAAGGTAAAACGAAAACTAACAGGAACAAGCACTCTCCCGGGGAACATTACATGGGCTCCTTAACATTCTTCTCCTCCATGGACGACGAGAGGGCTTCGGGGTCTTTCATTTATAAATAACCCATCAGCCAGATGGACTGGTCCCCGTGTGCCATGCAACTGCAGTTCTCCGTGCCGTGGTTGTCCCCACGAAATGGCCTTGGAAGTCGAAACCGAAGACGCTATATTTAAAGAAACTCCAGAAAGAGCGACGCAGCGACGGTTGCACTCCTCTGGACCATGCACCGAATACACGCTCTGCTCGAGGTATTGGTACCGAGGTCTCATTAGAAACTCCCCGTGGGACTATTATTTAGTGAAAGGCAATGAGGATAGGAGGGTAAAAAAAAACGGCTGGAAGAAAATCATGCCCAAGCCAGGGACGCAACGAAGACGAAAAAGAAAGAACATTCTCTCGCTCTCTCCCTTCCACTCACTAGGGTTCGATGTTTGTCCCGGCTTACGAGGAGATTCATTAAAGAAGCGCGGTACCACAACTGAAGGACATCGATAGACAGCCAGGTACAGTACCCTGAAAGAGGAGGTTTAAGGCCCTCCCGTCAAGAGGTCGAGTGCTCGAGAGCTGAAGGACATGTGTGCGAAGTGTCCAAGAGGTGTTTGTTAGAACATCAACATTCACGCAGGCCAACCTTCCGATCCCCGGTGTACCTGGCAGTCCCAGGCACCAGACCAGATGTTCCCGTACGAGCGAACCAATCGAGAAGCCGTTGCTTCAGGCGTTGATGCACACAGTAGGCGCTGCAACGCTATAGGCGCTGTGACAGGCCATAGCCAACTATAATCCTTAAGCTTGGTAATCCCAGTTCCGCAGTTCCGTTCTCGTTCGCTCGCTCGCTCGCTTGCTGGTCATCCCGGCAATGGAAAGTTTTGGCTGTCGACAGGAAAACCACAATTTGCTGTCCAGCGTGGAGCTGGATATTCCAAGGAAGGGGAGGTAGAAACTGTCTAATGCGACACCCCCGGGAGTCTATCACGAAGCCTGTGCAACGAAAAATTCCTCCCGTGATAAAGTTTTAATCTCTCCAGCTCCACCAGTCGGTTGCAGGTTTATCCCGTTTTTTGGGGGCGAAAGTATGACTCACCATGAACTCTGGATCCTGTGGTTCCTTCTTTGTATCGAGCAGCAACATTCCTCCCCGAAAATCTACTTCTCGCCGTTGGTACAAGCGATGTACAAAGGAGAACCATTCCGGTATCCCCCGTTACATCGCTTGATCCTTTTCGCTGGGATACAGCAGCAGCATCAGCACAAGCGGCAGCGAAACCTAGGATCGTTCCGAAACCCGAAACAAAAATGCGGGGCGAGAAAATGCAATAAAGCTTTCTTCGCTTCGGCAGCAAAACCGCAGAGCCGCACAAAGTTGACAGTAACGCAGTGCCGTGGCTGCAGCATCGCATCCCAGCTCCGTTGCTAGTGCTGCTGCTGCTGCTTCTGCTACCTACACCTTCAGCATACCGTAAAACCATGCTGCACCTCGTTTGACATCCGCCTGGCGCATGGAGCAGAGTTTGGTGATTTTTTTTTTCGGAAGAAACCGAAGCCCCATGTTCTCCTTACACTGTTGCTTCTCACCTAGCCTAGCGCTGTAGTTAGCTGGTGAACAAAGTTACCGTTTTTTTTTTTTTGGGGCAATGCTCTTCACTCACTAGCGCACCGTGCGGGGTAGCCAATGTTTATGAGAAATCGCGCACTCGATACTCGCGAAAAACCGCGCAGCTCAGCTCAGAGCGCGGTTCTAGCTTAGGAGGCAAGGGGGGTGGGCAAAAGCATGATTAATCCTTTCAGTTTCAACCGGGTTTCGGTCGCCGTCGCTTGGTTTCAATTAAAACTTTTACCCTTCAGCACAGGGCGAACGAACGAACGAACGGTACCGTGATGTGATGCAAAGTTGATTGTCATGTCTTTTGTTTCGGGTTTTTTTTTTAATTTTGTGATTGCGATTTGGCAGCCGGTGGGGTAAATAATTAACTCTAGCGAGACACCGTCGGTGGGTGGGTGCATTCCAATGAGTGATTTCGTCCCTTGCGAAGCCTCTCGAAGCGTGAGTTTGGAGTTTAACGAAAGTACCGCGAACGTTAGCGATGACATGGTCCCAACATCGTCGTCGACAACTAATATCGCTTTACTCGAGAAGTTCTAAGGATTCTCCGCCGTTGAACAAGAGTTGAAGGATTCTTCAACGAATCCTGGATCGAATATACGAGCTCTGTCAAATATGTAATGAAACTAACAACGATACGTGCCTCACTGGCATGAGTAAATTGATTGCATATCCCTTGACTTCATGTCCTGACTTCCGGAGACAACTTGCCAAGAAGAGAATCGAACAAGAAGGATTTTAATAACCAATGAATATCTTCACAGAATTCCTAATCCCGTGCAATGCAGTCAAAATGTTGGCAGTCAAAATGCTTGAGGGAAGAGTTCAATTTGAACCTGGAGGCTCGAAAAATATTTTTTAATCTTCAATTCAAGCCCTCGCAATGGTGAATGGAGGAGTCACCTCCAGTGTTGTGTGACTTCAGAAGTTTTATCCGGAGTTATTTTGATAGTAAAATAATTCTCAAACCAATTTAAAGCATCTCTATTTCATGACTCGAAGCCGCGTATAAAGTTAATTCTATAAAAAAGCATTCTACCACCCATCATAAGGAACCATCAAAAAACAAGCCCCAGATAAACGTTATCCTACCACACCGAGCCTTGTCACCGTCGTGGTCACGGAATTGTCATCTCAGGCTTAACGTTGCTAAGACGTCGAAACAATTCGTCGTCGCGAAAAATCGCCACGCTTCACGTTACAAAATTGCGCCTACTAGACCTCCGTGTTCTGTCGCTCTTTCTCGTGCGTTTTTCCCCGCGTTCGTTGTAGTTCCGCATATTTATCCATGCTGGACGAAATAAGCTGAAGCATGAAGTAGACAGCCATGTCGTGGTGGCGACGATGACGATCCCCAGGGCCTGATGGTGGAGTTCCGTGTTAAGCACACCAGAACACCCAGTGCGCTCTAGGGAATGTCTTTCGCAGGGCCACGGCCCCCGTTACCGGGCACATTCACTAATACCCGGTGGTTTCCGGCATTACGGCCGCCACCAAAAGGGGATGCCCTAGAGGGCTCCGTCTCGAATAAGGTTTCCGTTCAGAAATGTGACCACCCACCCGGTGATGAAATGTATGCAAATCCATTTGGAAGGATTATTCCCCGATGTGGGCACAAATGTGTGGATGTCTTCTTCCACCACGCCCCGTTCCTGGTGAATCCTTCCGCCACACATCCGCTACACCGACGGTGCGACAGCGACGTCAGTCGGCATCAACTGGCGGAACATGGCCGGACCGGGCCGCTCGGTCACTCCCGGCCCGGCCCGGCCCGGCCCAGTGGCTTCCACTCCAACGCCTCCGGACCGGAGTTTGCGCGCGGGATTTGTCCCGACGGAAATCAGCCCGTTTTACATCCGGATCCGGCCGGTCGCGAATCATGGTGATGATAGCTGGCGCAGTGGCGCTCCCTTGCTGGTGTGCTGTCGAGTGTGACGTTTCCGATGGCGGAAGGTAAAACCCAAAGCATCGCTGCGTCCTCGGCCCCACTCACGGTGGCTCGGTTGACGGATTTACTTGGCCGCTGGGAGTCACCCGTCGACCGGTGATAAGCGCGCCCTCTCTTTTCCATTATTCATCTTCATAGCACACGCGCCGCGTATGACAGAGAGAGAGTGGGACCTTTAGGTTAGCGGCGTTCTCCAGGGCCCTGGAGGAACCGAATATCCGGCACGGCACGGCCAGCAGTGCGCCGGATGGCCAAGCAGCTAGCCGCTTGTGTTGTGATCGGATCGGCTGCTGACAGATGAAACGAGATCTCGTAAATCTTCACAAATTGAATCAAAGACCCCCTTAAATGAAGGCCACCGGTCGTGATCATCTGCAATGCCATTTAGAGGATGCCCAGACGGAACCTTATCCTTAAAAGCACCTCCGAAAAGGCAATTCCCTCCCGCACTCGACGGGGCTGCTAGTGATTTACATATTTACCCAAAAACACAGCTCCTGTTTAGAGCAGCACGGCAGGCAGCCGGGGGGAAGCCATTTTTCAGCCAGTGGCAACCCGTTTTGGGATCCTCTTATCTAACTTCCCAGGGCCCATACCCTCTGTCCTTGCGCTCGCATCGTATGTTATTGATTTTCAAGGACGAAACCAATGTGTGAACCAGTCCTGGAAGTTTATCTGACCGCTCGCACGCGCTCTGGTCGCACGGCATTAACGACAGTGACACAAGAGTGGGAGAGAGAACGAGCGAGGTGCGTTCGAATATTGAAGTCATTTTGCGTGACTTTCCTCCCCAGGGGGCGAAACCACAAAGACCGTGACAGTCTAGCGTACCGAGGGTTTTGACCAAATCTGTGGCTTCCCTTCTGTTGACAGACACGCACGAGTGTGCGTGCTTAGTGGTCAATGCGGAACAAATATGCTAACAACCACACGGTACACAGCCTCTACTTCGGTCTACCCTTTATTGCATTCGGTCGACATCCAAAAAGGAAACTGTTCCTCGTGGATGTCCCAAACGAGGTCCATATACCAGGCACTACTGCAACCACTGTACCGTTGTGCCGTCCGAACGGAATCAGAAATTGACGTTTTGCTTCAGTTAAAAAGCGAGCCACTCTTTTGATGGCCGCTCTCGGTGCATCAATGCATCAATAATTCCATGGCTTCCCGTCACAACGGAGATGTCAAATGACTCGAGGTTCTCGATGCTCCACCAGCCAGCTCAGTTCCTGTGGATCGGCCAGGAATTACCATTTCCAGGGATCTCCTGGACCATGACGAGCGAAGGACGCATTGAATTCAATCGAATCCAACCGAGCAAATTATTGTTCCACCTCCACGTCCATGTAGCCATGGACAACCTTTGGGGCACAACATCACCGGAACGGAACGTCAAAGCATCGAACAAAGTGCGAGCGCCTCCACAAAAGGGACCACCATGTGGTCCGTCCAGTGGTCATTCATTCATCGTTTGATTGAATCCAATGTTCCTGGATTCCTGGCCTGGAACAGGACATTTACGAAAAATAGAAACGACCAAGCAAAATGTTATGAATGTGTCAAAAACCACAGAGCGCTTGGATCTACCCGGAACAACTCGGGCAACTGTGGGCGATTGTGATATGGTTTCAAGGTTGTTGGTTTCGTCCTTTTCATGCTCCGCTGGTGAGTTGGCGTGGTTTTGGAATATTGGGAATATTCAAATTTTCCACCCAGGCGCTGGATCGATCTTCTGCGAATTCATTATTTATGAGCCACCGACCGCGCTCCACCGAGAAGCGCCGCTGCTGCTGCTGCGAATGATGAATTCAATTCGTCCGACACATACATTGTTGTGCAATCGGAATATGGTGTCACGGTTGACCTGTGAAAGATAAGCTCCCAGGTCCAGGAGATACTGGACGCAGTCAGTCAGATTTCTAGGAATACTTGCCCCGTGGTAGCGTAGGATAAGAACGTTGCGGCAGCGGCCATAACCTCAAATCAATAGAAATCACGCAACGAATTGCATCTAATTTCACAGCCTCTGCATGTGTTCCTGCCAGGAATACACCGTGAAAGGGGAGATGTGCTGTGGATGTGTTTGCTCTCTGCTTTGGCAAACGGCAATGGTCGCGCAAATCCGTTCGAGGAAAACAATCGGCTGTGTCCCTGTCGATGCCGCTTTGTTTGTCACCACCAATGGCAAACGGTGGCCAAGCCAATCTCATCGGAAGGTTCGCCAGAAATCCGGAGAAGCATCCTGCAAGCTGCAAGCTGAACAGCGGCCCAACAACCTTGGCCTTAGACCTTCGATTAGCCCCTAAGGTTGCACCTTCGGGAATACTTACTCCAAACGCCAACGGATGTGCGAGCCTTAGGTCAATCGACTCGTGCTGTTCCTTGTGCGGTGCGGTGTGTGAATACCGAAGGTCCTTACCAGCCACTCGGTCATGCCGGTCGTCAGGTGCAAGATAAGGTGCAACAACGACGACGGTACGACGGTTGTCCAGGTAGCAATTTCTAATACCGAGGCGATGGCCGAGGCTTTGGCTTACGGACACTAGCAGGTATCCGGGATCCTGGCAGATTGTGAGAAGACAAAATTTTAATTAAATTTATCGCATTCCTCGGCACATCCACTCCACCTAATCCTCCTTTGCCCCCGAAACCAGCCAGAAGCAATGGAGAGTGTTGTTTGCATTTCAACGATTTGGTTCCTGCAGCGCCTGCGACCATCGCAGCTTCTCGATTAGCCCAACGACGGTCACCGGACGACGGACTTCCTGGGAACCTTGGGCCGGACGTGCGCTGGACGATAATAAATTTTGTTAGGGGGCTCTGGCGAGAGGGGGGGAGGGAGGGGAGGGGTATTCACTTCCGCCAACCACGGCAGCATGGCATTGTGGCACTGTAAACATCCTGGCGCTGGTCTTGTCTTGTCTTTTGTCTCCAGCCAGCCAGCCTGGCTGAATGGTGAAGCTATTCATGGGTAATGTGGCGACGTCGTCGTAAGTCGACGGTTGCATGGATGCACGCGCTCCAATCTCACCGAAGAGACCGCATCGATCCGCATCCCGGACGGATGAACACCAGTACGAGGGCCATCGTAGCGTTTAGTTAGGTCGATTGAGATGATTAAGTTAATTTAGATTGCAGAACAGAGAATTTGGGTTACGGGGGTGACAAGCGACCAACAGGGTGACTGGGTGCAGGGTGGGAGTGTATTCGGTGGCACCGACTATGCCGTAGATTACGTGTTTGCAACTTCGCCGGCACGCGAGCTATAATCGGATCGATTGCAAGCATCGCTTTCCATAATCACCTGTAATCCCGTGTTTTGATAAAATCATTCCATTCTAATGCTGGCATTTATGGTTTGGATAGCTCTGCTATTATACGCGTATGGGAGTATTCAATTCAATGAAGCTCTATCAAATGTGAAAGTTGGTAGATTAAAAGGAAATTATACATTCAAAATCGGTGATGTGTTATTTTGCTTGAGCTGAAGTCATTTAATGACGCTTAGCTTTCAAAATATTGTTACAAGTTTGACAATTTTTCATGTTTTGGTAGCATTTTTAAGGTAAAAAGTTATCACTCAATAATGGATGATCAAACCGGGTTCGTCGCTTAAGCGGGCAAGTCTTTTGATTCGGACCAATAACGATGCCCATCGTAGCTGCATGATGGGTCATCAGAAAAAAATGCAAATCAATGATCTTTTCATAGATTGTAAGTTTATTCACTGCTTGAGTTTTAGTTGAATATCCTATTTTTCGATTTGTGGCAGATTTTTGAAGTTGGAAAAGTGATGCTTTTTACGATTTCACCTAAGAAACCAAAAATCAATTTTTTTCTAAAATCAATAATCTTGTGAGTTTATTTTTGATTGATTCAAAAAATTTACACAATACTCTTGAAAAGATCAGCAATCTTACAAAACTATGAAAAATACATGTCACTAAACAAATATGTATCTAAGTACCTCTTAAAGCAGCTTGCTATAATTGAGCTACTAGATCAAACACTTCCAACTTGTAAAATGTCATACTTTGCTGGAAGAACTTTCGACTTAAAGAGTTCGACTTAAAGAGAACTTTCTCTACGTACATGTCTTCTACTGCTTTCTCGATCGATACAAAAAAATGTTCTACCTCAACAAATTCAGTTATCAACTATCAAGAATTTCGAACCAGTTCCGGTGCCTTGCTCTATTTCTTATCATTCTCGTGTGCTCCAACTGGGTACCGGCAACATCTTCATCTTCACAGATACAGAACGCAAAAGGGGGGGGGGGGGGGGGGGGGGGAACTACCATTCATCTACCGTTTGACTCCGGATGTTATGTATTTGCTACATACACACGTACACACAAAGACAGCATTCACGGAAATCATCAAACCGTCCTTTCTATGTTTGCACGAAAGAAGCAAACTTTCAGTCACGTACCGTACCGTCGGTCGCACCAGAGTAAAACATAAACGAAAGGGATAAAGAAATGTAGCCCCCCTGCTTCTGTCTTCCACTCACTGCTTTGCCCTAGCAGCCCCAACAGAAGCGCAAGGATGCGGCAGCAACACATTCCGGAAAGTGTCATTTGTTATCAAGAAACCGCGCGCTTGCCGGCCGGATCCATCTTGACCCGTTGCTTCCTCTTTGCTCTTTAGTTTTTTGCGTTTTAGTTCACAACCTCGTCTGCGCTGGCTCCACACGCCTGCCCTTCTCTCTTCCGTTCTTAGTTGTTTATAATTCCCTCTTTATTTGTGTGCCCGTGCGTCTCTCTTTTACTCCGTTCCATTGCTTGCTTCACAGAACTTTTTGTTCTGTTGTTTCTGCCTTTCTCTTGCACATAAAAGTGGCTACCGCTCGTCACACAGGACGTTCATTGTTGCCACGATGTATGTGTGTTTGTGTCCCGTGCAGCTCATTCTTCTCCATTATCAGCGGCGCACACACAGAGCACATGCGACGAACGTTACACGCGCGCCCGCGCACATTAAATGTCCCGCGTGTTTTCTTATGCTGTCTCGCCGCACGACCAGCAAGAGGTGAATAGGATCCCGTACGCAATAGGACCTCGTACTTCCGGAAATGTGCACAAGCGGGGGTCCCTTTTTACCCCTTTTTACTCTTCCTCATCTTTTGTTGATGTGTGCGATGTGTGTTTTGAAAAATGGTAACGATAGCAAGCTGCAAGATGTTGCTAAATGTCGCGCGACTCTACCAGACGCCCCAGATGATCGCGTGGTCATGTACACTACACCGCGCGCCTCATTTCCGTTCCGATACCACCGGAACGAGGGTGCATTTGTGGTCTGTTGCTGGGGAATGTACCGGCGCTTGTACTGGCGCACCGGCTGCACAGTCTGCTCGCCATAAAAGCTTCGAGCACATGAAGCGTGGGTCGTCGCGAATGCGTTAAGGATGCGTTTCACGTTTCCGGGCGTGTGTTTGCAATTTATTGTTTTTCACAAAGCAGAGCGTTTCCCCTCCTTTTCATTGTTTGAGTGTGTTTGAAGGAGACGCACATCACATTTTGTACATGGCGGCATTCTTAAAAGATAGCAATGAAAAATGCTTAGTAAAGAAAGTAAAGAAACTTTCGTTGGCTCTTATTTGGCGACTAGCGAAATTTTATTTCGAAACACCACGACCACGATTGCAACTTTATTTAAATCTCTTTGATCGTAGCCGTGCACATTAATACGTCTCCGTAACATTAATCCGTACATTAATACGTAATCCGACACCAGAGCGCCCTCTCGCAAGAGGAATTACACTGCGTACGCGGAATGGAGTTTGATTTGGAAGTTTCAATCCAGACCGCCCCGAGCTCGAGATTCCGTTTCGTCGGCTTGTTTATGGCCTCTCGGGAGTTTTGCGCGCACTCTTTTGAACCGTGGTGTTGCAACATCCGCTTCCGCTATCCGCCGCAGCATCAGCTAGCGATAATTAACACATTTTATTGTCGATCCCGGTGCTGGTGTGCTTGGTGTATGTGTGCCTGGCCTTAGGCCAACCCTAGGGCCTCCTCCCTTGGGGCAGAACCACTTCCATTCCATTAAACCATCAGCGGGCGCGTGAAGCTGGATTTATCACCTCATAATGTGTACCGTGATCGTCTGTTTCGTAGCGAGCGAGCGAGCGAGCGATATGCCGCGAACAATTGAGTTCCTTCGCTCCTCTGCGTCTACACCGGGGACCAACGTTCGCCATCTTTCCTTTGGGCTGCGTCTGCAAAAGAAAGCAAAGACCACGCCGAGCCTTTGACGCCCGGTTTGATGAAGATAGAATACGGCTAATTTATTTAGGGACCGCGTCGCGTCCACCACAATTCCCAACCGCCCTTTCCCGCGCTAGAAAAGGAGGGGTTTCCATCGTGGAAAATGCCCTCCCCTGCACGCTCTCTGTTCTCCATCATTCTCGCGGTACCACAGTACGACGATTCGTTGCGCCGCACAGTATTATCGATTTCACCCAAGGCAATCCCGGCGACCTTCGTCTTCAATTCCACGGAGCGAGAGAGGCCGGTGGAAAAGCAGGAAAAAGCGGGAAATAATGGCCAATTTTCACGCGGCGCTCGTGAAAAATAACGCAATACGACGGCTCGATTTCAGAGTCGGCCGTTCCAGAACTGGATGCTCTCATTCGTTCGTTCGTTCGCTCGCTGCTCATCAACATTTGTGTCTCGATTGGAACGATTGAAACTCGCATGGTGCCGGTGAGACCATAAAATACACTCTAAACACCTCGATGGAATAAGCTCCTGCTCGCGTGCGATCTCGAGGATTTAATGAGGTGCGAAAGAGATCCGAGATTGAGTGGCTGACGGTATTCGAAAGGGAAATGGTGGTACGCCGGTGAATTCCCGATCGATCTGTTACACTTTTTAATTGATTTCATTTGTGCTCCCGTTTCGATGGTACTTAAGTTGCTGATGCTGCTGCTGCTGCTGTGTCTTAATTAAGACAATCTTCTGTCGGTGCTGCCAGAGATTGGAACAGACCCCGACAGTGTCTTCCCTTCAGAACGAGCTCCCCTTTTTTGCTCAGAGAACTCTCATCTCACCTCAATTAAGATACTTTTGCTGACGATCTATCATCTTACACTGCCAGGATACCGTAGATTCCGTCGAAAATTCTGAGCCCGAGCTCCCGAGAATTCAAAATGTTTGCCACTTTTGAGGGAGCGCTTCAAGTGACGTGAAATGGGATCCGCTACACGCGCACCTGTTCGGTGACATGTTCGCGCGAATGTAATGCGCAACTTTGTCCTCTGACGAGCGCTTTCAATTGTGTACCCCGTGGGGTCCTCTCAAGGGTAAACTCATAGCGAACGCTTCAGCATCGTCGCTGGAATCACTTCTCTTTTCTTTTTCTTTTTTTTTTTGGTTCTGAAAATAATTCGTGCACGGCGATATCGATTTACATAACGTCAAAGTTTTATCGAAAACGAAATCGAACCTCTCGCCAAAGTTGACCCAAGTTGGAAAGTTAAACAATTATGCGGCAAATTTATTTCCATCCATTGATGTCGCCATGTTTTTTGTGCTTCTTTCGGAGGTGGGAGTTGGTTGGTTGGTTTTAAAGTGGCTGCGGTTGCTGCTGCTCCTACTCTATGACGAGCACACTGGCCGCTGTGTGAAGATTGTGAACTGCTTGCACCGTCATCCATCGTAAGGTGGGCTTCAATAACTTCTCATTCCATTCTCTCCCTCTTGGGCTCTCTAGAAGGGGAGAAAGAGAGACAATGTGGACACACGTGTGATTCCGAACCGGATGGTCGTTGACAGACAGGCCACACGAGAAAGAGAGCATGACGCGACTGTATCCGTCGTCTGAACTCATCATCTGTCAGAGCGTTGCAGTAGAAGGAGAAGCAGGACACCGGATACACAGTTGCGTCTTATCTTGCGAACCGAAAACGAAAGTCTGTCCTCTGGCTTCTGTCCTGGCACCACCTTAACTTGGGCGTTTTATTTTTATTTCATCGGCCAGTCTGGCAACCGGCCTACCGACCGGCGGGCTCCTGTTCCATCGTTGACGTTCGTCCTGAAATGTCAACGTGTCAGCGCGAGTGCGCCTTGGGTATTATCATTATCGTTTGCGACCGGCGGAGGCGGAGACCTTCTTGTTTTCTTTCGAAGAATTGTCAGCAGACTTACGAGAATCAACGTGCGTGTGCGCGTGTAAGTGTTTGTGCTGGTCGCTCATTGTAATCACGCTAATCTTGCCCCCATTCTCCTTTCCGTGACAAATACCATTTGCGAAACCTTCGCCATGACCTCCATGATGTTCCGTTCGTTGTCGCCGTCAGCGAACGAGATGACATTCATCTTCTGACCGGGGATCGAAGTGATGGTACCATCGTCTCCAAGGGACCTGAGGGGAAAGAAGGGAAAACAGAAAGATTATGCTAGTCTGGTCGAGGTTTTTGTTGGCCAGGACGTATTGTCCAGACTCCGGTTCCCTTCTCGAGGAAGCTCTACTTAGTGACAACCTTTTTGGCACCACCAACATTCCGAACAGGTGCCAGGAAGAAGAATTGAGGCAAGGTGGGAGGTGAGAAAAGCACAAAAGAAAACTCTCCTCCAAGTCACCTCTTGTGTGGCTTCTACAAAGTAGGGCCCCGGTCACAAAACGTTCGGGCAAATGATGACAAAAGATGAATTTCACTCACGCGGTCACGGCCCCCATCCGCGCAGCGCCACACCGTCCACGTGGATGAGATTTAATGAGCAGCTTTTTACTGCACCAACAAGCAGTCCGGCCCCCTTCGCTTTTTCCCTGTACCTTTTCCCTTCAACAACAACAACTGGGCGACTGACCAGCCGCCACCGGCGAGCGCTCGCCACAAGAACGCGCACAGCATCATCGCTAATGTCGTTAGAAGAAAAGAAAAAAAAACTGTTGGAAAGAAAAACGCAAAATTTTCTCCACAACTTAAAGCCCTGAGGACAGTCAAAAGGACGGACTCAGAAGGAAGGAGGGGCGTACGTCACGGTGTAGTTGATGGCCGTAGATCATCATTTCTTGGCGTGGAAATTTGTGGCCTCCGCTTAATGGTGCTCCGGTTGCTGCTGCAAGTGATGATGGTAATTTTATTCGCCTTCGCACAACGCAATTGCTGCGTTTAACTGGCACTACGTAGGAAAAAAAAGATATCTTAGAAGAGCTGTTCTGCGCGAGTACCATAGCCCCCATTGTTACAATTTTTTTTTCGATGGAGAGACAACATAGGTTTTGGGCCACAAATTGTTTGCGTCCCCCGCGGCAGACCAGCTTAATGCATTTTTAAATGGCTCATTACATTTTGAGGACAGGGTAACGGTAAAGATTTATTAAAGTGTTAAATGCTTTCACATTCACGCGGAACACGCACGCGGGATTCAATTAGAGACGACCTGCGAACTGGACGTTGCTATCGCAGATGTGTTATACAGGGAAACTGAAGTACTTTATTTGTTTTAGGATAATTTTTTTGGGCAGGTCTTTTATTATGGTGAACCTTTCAATAATATTGATCAAATCGCATAATGGAGTTTGAGATTCTTGGGTTTTTTTCGCTATTTCAATTTCTATTACAAACTCCCGGAAGTATGCAAGTAGGCTACCTGGCGCCTCCATCATCGTGCTTCGACAACAGTGCTCCATCATTATTTTTTCTCTAATATGAGTTTGAGGCCACTGTTCTAAAGAATTCATACAAATATAAAACCACTTTCGAACCTTCCAAATTCATTCAAAAACTTTCTCCGATTAAATTCCGATTCCCTTTTTCCAGAAGCCATTAGCATCGTTCGGGTGGGCTGATAGTTCGGAAACCACTGACCAATTACAGTGGAATCCGAAACCACTATTACACCAACCCCCCCGGGGGGCTCACTCTTAGCTCCATAATCGATCCAACGATTTGATCCATTTCCCTGATAATAACACTCCCTTTTTTCGCTTCGTTTCTTTTTTGCTCCTCTCTGGCACAGGAATCATACGAACGATGGCCACACTGGACCTGGAGACGAAGGCGAGCTACTGGTTAACGGTCTGTGCCCAGGATCAGGCCAGCGTACCGTTGCACTCCTGTGTGCAGGTAAGTGTCGACACAATGCCCAATCGATGGCCAAGCAAAACTCTAACCACTCCGTCTTTCCATTCCGCCATCGCGCCACCCCAGGTGTACATCGAGGTGCAGAACGAAAACGATAACGTGCCACTGACGGAGCAAGCCGTGTACTATCTCTCGGTGAAGGAAGGAAGCCTGCCCGGCACGGAAGTGCTGCAGCTGGTGGCCGAGGATAGGGATATCGATCCGTTGCAGCAGATCTCTTATCGCATTACGTCCGGTAATCCGGTGGAACACTTTGTCATCAACAGTACCAGCGGTAAGTGTTTACTTTCAGGAACGGGCGCTCAGCAGGAGTGCTTCAGCGACGTGGTTCTGCGGAGTTTATGGGAAAGATTAATGGTGCTCGGTATTTAATTACCCGTCGACAGTTTGTTTGTTGGCCCTTAGACGTTTGTTAATGCAGATTGGATTTCTTTTTTTGAATCTAATTTTGCATCACAATTCATTTAAGTACTTGCTTTTGTTGTTAATCTAAGATGTAGTCTGAGAACAGGAATGGTCGAGGCATCTGCTCGACAGACAAGATCCATTTCCATTTCTTTCGAAACGTTGCTTGCATCGACTCTACGTCAAGTGCCGGTTTTCCACAAAGGTTAACAAGAAAACTGGAATCGTTTCTGACCAACTCAGCTGGAAAGAGCTGCTTTCGGTGGAATGCTGTGGCCAGCGATGTGGACGTAGAGATGTTCATGCAGAGGTCCAGCCCAGTTACGGTCGATTGATCGTTACATGCCTCACTATGAATGAACGCCGTTTCTTCTCTATTTGAGGCTTAGGCCACTACCTTACTGGATGGACGGCCGGTTTGTGCACCTGGACAGGCACACACCGATTGGTAAAGCGTAGAACAGAAAAAAGGGCCCAGGCAGCTGCCTTTAGCTTATGGGATGATTTCGATTTAGAGCAACCTGCAGCAGGTTGAGAAGAAGTCTCACAATCGACGCAGGTGCAAGCCAACCCATCGCCACTACTCTTGTCTGATTCTTCGGAAAAAGGGTATTGCATTACAAATAGGAATGGAAATGAGATTTCCCGAGCCATCGCTTTTCTTGCCCCGGCTACGGCAACGGGAATGATGAATTATTTATGTTCCCTTTTAGAATAGCGGTAACCGGTGGACCGGTTGTGTAGCCTAGCTGGCTGGCTGGCTGGCTGGCTGGTTGGCAGATGTAACGCAGGTTCGTTCGAACGAAATGAGTGATGAAAGATGCACCACCACCGACCACCGACCGGCATATTTCTCAACGTTGTCGATCGGTTCTTGTGTGCAATTTTCATTTCGAAGCAAAACTCTCCATCGTCGTCGAGTGCCGCCTCGCTCCCATTCATTGATGCAAATATCGTGTACCAAAGGACCGTTTTCCATTTCGAATTCCCTTTCGTTCGCAGGACTGATAACAACAACCACCCGGAAGCTGGATCGTGAAACGCAACCGGAGCACATACTCGAGGTAAGGCTCTCTAAATCACTCGCTTTCAACCGAATCGCCCTCTCTTTCTCACTTCACTCCACTAGCAATGAGGAACAGTTCTTCGTACTGTTTTTTCTCATCGGCTGCCATTCTACCGGAGGGTAAAACTCGCGTAAATTCCCATAAAGTCTCTACCGCGCAACTGATTGCAAAGTACGGGTTCCAAGATTATCCCCGTGCTAGAACAGCTTCTTCGAATCCTCAAACGTTTGTGTCTTCATCACCATTGGCATGTCAGCCGATTCGCCGAATCGAGCGCCCCGCTTCGCTTCATTGGAATTCATTAATCGCGTTTGATGGCTAAATTAAAATTAAATTCATTCCAACCAACGCTCAACGGCGGAAAGATTAATTAGCTTGCTGGCGCACTGTCAACTCAGCTTTTTTTTTTTTTTTTTTTTTTTGTTCAAGGTGGAAATCGTTAAGACGAACTCCAAGGGTACAGCGGGGTGCGACTGCCGCAAACCAGTCCACGAAAGCCCCTGACCTTGGAGAACAGTGTGTGGACTTGCCCAAGAAGCTACCATATGGGCCATACCTCACTAAAACCACCTCGTTTCTCTTCCCCTGGTCCTTCCCGGCTGGCGCCTTCTTGGGCTACTGCTGGGAAGGGGAGAAAGGCTTAATTAGCCGACTTCATACGGTGGTAGCACATCATGAAGGTCTCTTATGGGCGTGCCCAGGCATGTTGTAATTTGCCCGGGCTTCCGCACCATAACTAGAATTGTCTCAATCATCAGCGCGAGTGTCTCGGCCCCTGATGTTCCTCGCTTGTCGAGTTCCCGCAGCTCCCGCAGCAGGTGTTCCCGTCGCTGCCTCAGCTGCCGCCGCCGCCTCACGAGCCTCTGCGCGGTCAAGGTTCCATTTCCGCTGCAGCTTTCCCATGATTTGCCGGCACGCACGGCTGACCTCCGCCCACCGCTCGCGGCTACTAAGGAGCTCTGCCTCCAGCGTATCCGGAGTGACAGGACGTTCCCCTCCGTGGGTTAGCTCCGCCCTGATGTCCGCGAATCTTGGGCACACGAACATTACGTGCTCCACGGACTCCACTACCCCTGGGCAGTGGGTGCAGTCCGAGGACCCCGCAATCTTCATGACTTCCAGGTACTCGCGGAAAAATCCATGTCCGGTGAGTACCTGGGTCATGAAGAAGTCCACCTGTCCGTGTGCTCGTCCAACCCACGCTGCGACATCAGGGATTACCCGGTGCGTCCATTTGGCGTAGCGACTGGCTCTCACCCCAACGGCTGCAGCGTCCCATTGGGACTGCCATTGTTCGAGAGTCGCAAGACGCTCACGTCTCCGGACGATCTGAACCGCTGTTGGTGCACGCTGCATGTGCAGGTGCACGCGCTGATCTTCCAGCAGCAGCAAACAAACTGGCGTCATTCTCGCGACCAGCACTATGTTCCAGTGTGCCACGGTGCGGAAAGCGCTTGTCGCAGCAATGGCCATCAGCCGTTGGGCTGCGTTCAGCATACCGGGATTACCCTTTTGCCTCACTGCACGCGCCCAGACCGGAGCCGCGTAACGCAATGCTGAGGTGGCCGCATTTGTCAGCAGCAGACGCGTCGTGGATGACGGACCCCCATGTCTGGGCATCAGGAACCGAAGTGCTCCCGAGGTCCGGGACGCCTTTTCCGTGGCGTACTTCACGTGCGGCTGCCACTGCAGATTTCCCTGCAGCACGACGCCGAGATAGCAGATAGTCTCCTTCGTGGTGCATTCCACGCCTCCCGCCTTGAACTTCAGCACTGTCAACTCAGCTGTTCGCGTTGAGTTTCCAGTGGCAGAAGGAAGGAGCTGCTCTCTGGTAAGGAAATGAAGATGGAGCATTAATGGAAGGAGATTGATTTTGTCACTTTTGATCGAAGATTTATAAGATTGAAGTATAAATTTAACAATAGTATTGGTTAACGTAAAAACCTCCGCGATGATAGAAGTATTATCTGCATTCCAATGCATAATTGAATGCAGTCCTGGTGCAAACTAAAATGATACGCACACAACCCGTCCATCGTTAAAACTTTTCAACCTCAAACTGCTGCTGAAACTCATGCGGTTAGGCTTTCGAATCTTGTGCTTGTTCGAATCTCATCACACGCCAATACCAGGAAAATTGTTCGCACAAGAAACCCAAACTCTGCTCCGCCCGGCTACTCATTAATCATTCGAAGCAAAAAAAATAATAATTTACCAACCACGGAGTTCTCCGGGGAACGTTCCCCGGGGCTCGTTGTAGTCGAAAGCAACCTTTCGTTCCCCGTTCCGTCCCAATGAATGAACCACCGCAATCAGTACCGGACCGTATAGTACTAACGTAGTGATGCCATTTTAATTACGCAGGTCCTGGTGATGGACAACGGTGAGCCGCAGCTCTCGTCGACGACGCGCGTCGTCGTGCAGGTCGAGGACGTTAACGACCATTCGCCCGATTTCGAGCAGAAAATGTACAAGGTCCAGATACCGGCCAACGCGCGTATCGATCAACCACTGTTCCAGGTAAGTCATGGTGTGATACTCGACGGCACGTGATGTTGCCATTCTGTTATCGTTGTTGTTGTTGTTATTGTTGCTGTTCTGTCGGTCGATATGTTTGTTGTATCCTGTTCTTCCTCAGCACGACAATCACGACCTGTTTGTGGTGCATGCGAGAGAGAGCGAGAGTCTCTTCTCTTTATAATCTTGCTCTCTCTCTCTCTCTCTGTCTACTTCGTTAATAGGGGTGGGAATTCGATAGCATCCCTTTCATGATTCATATGAGTCCTTATCGTTTCCTTCTTACCATTCTCTCTCTCTCTCTCGCTCATTGAAACACAATTCATTAACCAACACATTCGCGGCAATCACATCAGCATGACCTACATCTTTCGTTTGCTCGAATGTCACATTTCTCACTGCCTCTTCCCGGGATCCATCCGGATGTCACGGGGACACACATTAATCATGTTTGTCACCGGTTCAGCTCGTTCACCCAGTAATTTATTCTAGATTTATATTTTTCAAAATCTCTCCGCATCGGCAACGCACCCCTGGCCCGTGTATGGGCAGCCAGCCAGTGGTGCCAGCTGTTGCCACCGGGTGCTCCAGCACCGGCTGAGCCGTGATCAAGGATTTTGCATTTAACGTCCCTCCTGGAGCGTCACACGCGCGGACCACCGCACACGAGTGATTAAACTCTTTTCGGTGGACAACATTTTGAGGATTTTACGGTACTTTTCACGCGCACGATGACACAACCGATAGCGTGCATAAATTAAGTCGAAATTTCACCACAAAAGCGTGAGCACGTAGGCGCGCACATCGCACCGAAATCCACTATCTAAACACTGTGGCTGGACCCCAGCTACCGAAAAAAAAGACACAGAAAACGAGGTGGATAAAAGGTGCCGCGGCATAACTTTCGCAATACGGAATTATGCGGCGAGTGGAGTGGCCTAAGGGGCGTCACCAGAACCGAGCCACCGTCATTCCGGGTAGGATTAGTTTCATAAAGCGCTAATCCCCTTTTTTCGAGGGTTCCCAAGCCTCCCAAGTTTTGCTATTAAGGCAGAAAGAGAGGGAGAGGAAGAGAGAGAGCGCGCGCACTCACGTGAAAATGGCGCTCGTGGCAGTAGCAGGTGGTCTATTGTCCTTCGCAGGCCTTTCCCCGGGGGGAGGATGAGTTTTCGATTTTCAGCGAAACGTTGGCGATCGGTTGCTGGCCAGCAGGTGGCCAGCAACCATCCGAAAAGAGAGTGCGGTGGTCGGTTTGAGTTCTGTCGAATTAAACGGTGGGCCTACTTTCGGGCGCCAACTTGCCATCAGCTGTGCGTTCTCGACACCTGCACATTTGCACCTTTTGCTGCTTTGCTTTCTGATGGTAAAACCTCGTGCTACGCTGAAGCTCACACCATGAGACCGTGAATCCTTTTTGTCCTTTCTGACGAACGGCGCTAGGTCCTGATTGTACGCGAGGTCAAATCCAACTGGCTCAATGGTCCAATGGTGCTGGACACACCCGTGTCCCACTCTCATTAAAATCTCATTTAGCGGGCAATAATAACATCCGGGACATTGGACGTCCCGAGGCCAGCCGATGGCCAATGGCACTGCTTGGAAGTGGTCAGGTCGAGCGAGCGAGCGGGTGACATCGGACCGACATTCAACAGCAAAGGACTTTGAATCCTTTCCACCACCAGTCTTCTGCATGACCGGTTCGCGGTGAAGTGGCTTCGGCTTTGTGATGATGGCAAGGGAAATATTTGGAAACTCGGACAGCCCCTTCTAGGAAACAGTGGGCCGGGCGCTCTCGGTGCCTTTTGGCACTGGGAGAATGAAATTCTGACCGGGAAATGATGCCGGGACTCACAATTCCCTGTAACATTCCGTCCCGTATAGCCTCCTTGGAGCTGCAGCCTTGATGCAATCTCATCGCAATGGCAATCCACTCCGCACTTGCGTAAACAACTTCAACGCAGTGGGCCTGGTAGTGGGATGGCATTTGTTGAACATTTTCTGAAACAAGGCAAACACGGAATACAAGCGATGGTTGCTTGGATCACCACCAGAAGGCAGCGTTGAGATGTTAGAAGGAAAGATAATAATTTGCCATTTTTTATTTCAACTTTTATGAACGATTGTTACTTTTATAAAACAGAATATTTGCTAGGAATCTCTGTTTCTCTTAGCTGCAAACTCTTTGTTAACGAACAAAAATTACAGTAAGAAAAAACCGCGCCAATAACGCTAATACAAGCACGATTTTTGTGAATATCTCTATGCATAACATGAGCGTCTATGGCAGTCTTTAAAATGCCTGAAATATGCCCAAATCCGCCAGCACCATCCGCTGCCATCAGGCGGAATATTAAAACAGAAAACAAAATACAGAAAAAACCCACGCGCATCGGGCTACCGGGGATGTGTCATTCTGTCATGTTCCGTACGATGAATAATTCAATCCGGCCTCAGCAGCCTCCCTCTCTCTCTCTTTCGTAATTAATTTCTTCCATCCGTTCGTCCTGGGCCGACCACCGGTGCACCAGCCTGGTTCACGGGTCATTAAGTAATGAGCGATGAAAGCGATGACCCCAGGTAGGCAATGAAATGCAAAGAAGGAACTCTCTCTTTCTCTCTCTCTTTCGGTGTGTGTCTGTGGCGTCAGTTCCTGAGGCCTCACCCCCTGCCAAAGAAAAAGCCCGAATGATTTACCGACGGATGTTATTGATGTTGTAGTAGTTCCACTTGTGCGCTCTCGCAAGACATTCCATTAGATCACACGCTGTCTCTTCGCTAGCGGCGGTGGTGACAATTTTCCCACGAGACTACTCCCATCTTAACGTAAGACACCTCCACTCCACTACCGTACGCATTTCCTCTCGCCGGCACCACGATGGCGAGTGTGAAGAAGATGAACGGTCAACGGAGCAACTGATGGGACGGGAGAAGGAAACTCTTTGGTTTGATTAATTGAATGATAAAGCTCCTCCGGCGGCCGGTGGAGAGCTTGGTTCGAGTTTGCCGGCCGTACGGCAGTTGAATTTCAATTAGGAGGACCGCTCGGACTTGCCGCCACTACCACACATACCAGCGTAGTGGACGTCGTCCTCGGAGCGGATCTTGATTTTTCTCCAGGCGCCTCCATCGCTCAGCCTAAAGCTTCGTGTACTCGATTCGAGTGGCATAGCGTGGAGAAGAGAGAAGCAGAAGTGGAAGTGGAGGGTGAAAGATTGATGCGACCGGATATTGGTAGTAGTAGTCGCTGGACAGCGATAGTAGTTAGGATGATAAGAGAAGTCATTTTCCGGTCGGACGGACCAACGGACGGACAACAACATTGCTTGCGTGCGTGCCTAGAACGGAAGTAATTACTGGACCCCCCCCCTTCCCCATTGAAGACACGCTCTCACTCGCTCTCGCTCGATCACTAATTAAAGCCAAACAATCCGTTACACTTACCAAACTCTTACGCCAAAAGAAAGCACACTCGAGGTAATTCGGTCAAGATCCGGTTCCTCCGGGAAGGATATTAAATATCACAACGAAGATTGTGCTTACCAGGAGGCAGCATAACCATGCTTATGGCTCCCGCAGCTATTTTTGGGGTGGAAAATCTTAAAATGCCAGATATTTTTAGCGTCACGCCACCTCTCGAGCCTCGATCCTTTACACTTCTTTGTCACCTTTTCCTTTTTTTGCGGAGAGAGAGAGAGATGACTTCGAGAGCGAGAAATAAATCACCAGCGGGGCATAATGCGTTACTGCGGGCTTCCCAGCGCCTTCCCAGCGTTGCTCTGTGCCAGCTTCTTCCCCTTCTAGGCGCCACCGGAGCAAAGAGTGAGGAGGGATCCGCCGTTAATTACAAAATGCTGCTAAATTATGCAAAATGCTTACACGTGGAGCAGGTAAAGCATTTCAAGCTCGTGCTTTTCCCGTGCTTTCGTGCCTTGGAACAGGGCCGGGCGTTTGCTGAAACGCAAAAATCAGGCACAGAAGGAGCGCGCGAGAGAGAGGGAAAAAAAGGCATGAAACATTGAAACAACATTGTAGGCCCGGATAAGGATGGGTGGGACCAGGAGCGGGAGCGGGGTTGAATAATGTATCGCCCGGGTTCACATACAGTGTTCCTCTCGTGTTTCCCTCTCCCACCGTCGTCTCTCGAGGCCTGCACGAACTGAACACACAAAACCAGTGCCAGCGAGCCGTGATTTCGAGTGCGGCCTAGGGCACTAGTCATTCACACCGTACCAGACCGTAGCACCATCATGATCACACATCCGACAGCGTGTAAAGGAAGCAGCAGCAGCAACCAGAGAGAGGAGGAGAGAGAGAGAGCGAAGGGGCTGCGATGTAGTGCGTGCGATCGCACACACGTTAAAGCGCTATCTGGCTAGTGCAGGGGCTGCATTATTCAAACATCAATTACGTGTTATTGTAGCATAAATTTCCGACTTAATTTTGCCCACCCTTTGGCGCACACCAGTGGCTAGTTTGTCCAAATTTGCATTCAGTGGCATCCGGTTTCCGGGTGCTTCCGGAGCACGGTGTCGCTGTTGTCGCTCGCGTTGTGTGTGATGGATTGTCGAACCAAACCAATGGCCCCCGGTGCAGGATATGGTGGTCTCGTGGCCACCCCGACATGCACCCTGTTCCGTCACAAAGTTGTTTTTCGATTTTCGGCGAAACCACGCAATCTCACGCGGGGCGTTTTCGCTGGTTTGTGCTATGCTGTCAAAAGATGATGAAATTCCAGTTTCATTGGTAGCACTGACCACTGGTCAGGAGGCCAGTAGAGTCGCGATGGCTGTGACTCTGCGCTAGCGTTACTGGTGATGCTGCTGCTGCTGCATACCAGAACACCAGAGATTACTATGTGATAGAGTTTGACAGGATGCAACAGACCCCACAGTCTGTGCCAGGCGCAATATCGATGCAAAAACCCTTTTCCGCTGCGACTGCGACATCAAGCCACGGTTCGATGAACTGGAAGAAAGGACTAAAATGGGAAACTTCCGCCCTTTCCCTTACGGTCGAGACGAGCGACTCAGCCAGACAGCAACACAAAAACACAGAAAAGAAAGGAAAAAGAGGTTTTGCAAATTTCATCCCTTCCGGTTGGCTTCATCGGAAAGACATGCAGAGTCCAGTCCAGTATCCTATCGTCATCGGTAATCGGTTGTGACAATGTATGGGTTGATCCGGGCGGACACTGTTTGCGCACTGAAAGTGACAAGTTATTAGAAGTTGCACTGCACAGTTTGGTTGTTCGCCACATTCACTCTTCAGCATTTGGAGTGACTTCTAGTAACTTATCACCCCAGGCTACAGAAAGGAAACCGGAGCTCAGCAAAAACAATCTTTCCTGCCGTCGATCGATGACCTACAAAAAAGGAAAGCATGCAAAGAGACTGTCACGAGCTTCTCATATCACGCAGTCAGCGTCGACGACGATGATGACAATGGGGGTGGAGTGATAATCATGGTTACAATGATGATACTGTCACCGTGCATAACACATACCACGTTCCAGGATCAGTCCAGACGACGGTCCAGTCTCGAGCGCACATGTCGCTCTTCTCACTTGGTCGCGCGCCCCCCCTTCGCTGCCCTTTTGCCGTTTGATGATGATTATGATCTGTGAGTGCGAGTAATGACACGTGTCCTGCGGGTTAGTTCCGGTCTGGTGGCAGTAGCCGGTGTTATTTGTACCTTGTGTGGTGGTCCAGCATGTCGGGAGACCAGGACCAAACGAAATTAATTATCAAACGCAACGACGTAATGGCGTGTGGCGTGGCATGTACGGCGCTCTTCTCTAGTACCTACTTGTATCACTTTACCGTTAACGGTGGCACCAGCAGCAATACCATTGTCATCGAGTGATCGTCTATCTGGATCTAAACGATGAGAAGCGTAATTGAAGCGGACACCACCGGGCGGTACCTGGGAACTCGTCCTCCATCATCAGCTCATTGATAGCATATTAGTGAGCCTGACCGTGGCCCTTCAGTGGCCGCTTGTCCGAGATACCTATGATTACCGAGTTGATTGGATTGGATTCGTGGAAGTGTTTTCCGAAGAATTTATTATACAAAATGTGACATTTACTGAAGGGGCGTGCCTTAGTTCCTGGTAAACGCATTTAAGGTTCTCACAACTAACACACGGGAGCACACAAACACAAACATGCACACCATTGCATTTCGCTTCATTGCAGATCCATAACACGCACACCCACAGTTCAATATTTATTGTTTAATCGTGGTAATTTTCCCCATAGACGTTGATTTAATCCATCAGATTTTTGGATCTCGGCCAACAAATTGATGTAATTTCGTCCATGGATTTAGGCTTTTCTTTTCTTCTCCCTTCACTATTCCATATTTCGAGTGTGGTGGATAAAATGAACGTCTATGGGGCGCTTTCTTCATGCGCGTGGGATTCGTTCTAAATCAAAGCTGATAGCATTTCTCATCCTGTCTCATGTCCGCTTGTCTGTACACATGGCTTGACCATCACGACACATCGTCCATCGCCCATCGCCCATCGCTTGCAGCCTCTCATTCATATGGTTAATGTGCTTGTTTGCTACTGATCGTTGTCAGTGTGGCAGAAAATGGGGCGAAAAAAAAAACTCAAAACTAAGCAAATCCCTAAATTGTATCTATATTTCCTTTTTTCATTTCACCTGTGGTGGTGTCTGTTGGGCGCTTCTTCGCAAAAATCGCAATCGACTCCCAATTCGGCCGCAACCGCCAATTATTTGCACTCCACCCCCCCCAAAAAATCGCGACACACAACACACTTACACAAACGATTGGGGGAGGGGCGCAGAACGATTACGCTAGCAGCGGTTACGGAGCGCCACCACCGGACCTGGAGCTGATCGAACCGATGCTGTCCGATCCGGACGCCGGCCTGGACGATGCGACGGCGTGGGAAACGTTTCCGGAGCGGAACTTTGACGATCTGCAGGTCGTCTTTCGGGTAATGATGATGATGAATGCAGCTGCAGCATCACGATCATCATCGAGGCTGATGATGTTCAATACCATTTTCATTCCTCTTTCTCTCGTTGTTCGTTCTTGTGTATCATCGTCACTGTTTTATGCAGTTTTTCCATCACGTTGAACACTTTTTCGCTTTATTAGCACTCTTTCTATTCGCTTCTAAATGCAAGATCATCTCAACACTTTTTTCGTTTGCTTTTCTAGATTTTTTAGTGTTATCCTCCATTCACGAGTATTCTGCTAACTTTTATTGCTTTTTTATTGCTTCGAGGGACTAGTTTCTTAATAATTCGTACAAAGCACCGCTTCCGAGTTAGTTCTTAAGTGGTTACTCTAGATTGCTGCACCATAAATCTGCTCCCATAGCCTGCTTCGCTCACACTCAAACCACAGAAACACCGTTTCTGTCGAGTTGCTGTCAGTGACAATTCCTTTACAGACACTTCAGACCGACCAACCATTCACTGTCAATTGCCGGCTTTATGAAATCAATGTTTAGGCGTTAACACGCGAACGATCCATCCATCCACCGGTACAAACACGATGTCCAGCCAGCCAGCCAGTGGGTGTCTCGTTCTATTGACTGCGCGCCCCGTTATAATCCGCTTAATATTGGTTTACATGGGCTGGGGCAATCAAACGCGACCGCGGCCACCGTACGACGGTCACATCTGGGCGGTCTCATAAACAAACAAGCTATTAGCATCACACACACATACAAACACGCACGCACACAGACATGAGCCATGATTTACAACCGGCATTCGGCAGGATTTGTGACACTTGATGGAGCTGTAGCGGGGATTAATGGGTCGCGGAACCCACCAATTTGCTCCGCTGATGGATATGAGCGAGATATCGGTAGGCAAAACAAGACCATAAAGTCGTTGTTGCAGGACACGCGCTGCATGTTTAGTGGAGGAGGACGCTGGCGGATTCCAATCAACTCCTCGTTCGCCGGCGTGCTCGCTTCATCGCTTGCTAATTTGTTCGCTAGCTCATTATGGACAACCGTTGGTGGACGTGATAAGATGGGCAACAAACGACAACGACTTGTATCGAAGCGGATGAGAGGAGCAGCTTGAAATGATGGTCCTTCTCGATTGGCGATGAAATCGTTCCTTTGAAAAGAATGTTCTGGTGAACCGCCCCCCATAAAAGATGTGCCCTGAGCTCGGAACTAGAACGAACGGCACTTCCGCTCTTCGCCTTAGATCTGAATTCTTCCTCACCCGCCGGTTGTACCGGCCCGCCGCCATCGTTTCTTGCTAAATAGTTTACCGAAACCCAGCATGTGGTGTGGACCGAGAGGTTTTAACCGCTTTTCTTTTGCTTCGTTCCTCCTCAAAAGGCTGTCTAGCATCAGACAACCCCGAATGGGGGCCAGGGCTTCACTTGGAAAGCGATCATCAACCGCAAATGTTATATCGCTATCAGCTCCGCTGTCTTCGGAGACGGTACGGTCTTCTGTCCCGGAGGTTGGTCACTAGGTCCTTCCGCCGCAAAGACGGCACGTCAGTCAGAGTTGCTTCTGCAACAATTTTCCCCCTTTTTCCTCTATTCTGCAGAATATATAGGGTCCGGTAACGGCCATCGTGAAATACATATCCGTGTATCGCTTTCCACCCTTCCGAGGAACTCTGCGGCGCATTGTGTCCATTTTGCTAGGTCTGCCCACTGGTGCTGAATGATGCAGGTGGCTCATTCACATTGGCCACGAGGAGAGGGGCGCTTTGCACTCGACTGCTTGATTGGTTTTCGGTTTTCCAAGGGCTGCACTTGAAGGTTTTTCCGTTCCGTTCAGGACCTTGATGGACTGGAAGCCTGTCCTGGTGCTGCTGCTGCTACTGCTGCTGCTGGTAGCAAACACCTTTGGCCAGGGGATGAAAGAGCGACCAAAGCGCTCGGTATAACCATATCCGACCGAATCTCATTGCGGTGCGGTTGTGGTGACGCCATTTAAGCAAGAGTCCTGTGTGTCGCCCCTCTAGTGGAAGGATATCGAATCGCTTATCGGCCTCGTATTACGAACGGTACATAAAAGTGTATCCGTGTGGTTGAAGTGATTCCTGGAAGGTCCGATGAAGCCTGCCAACTTGACGCTCTGCTGATGAGATTGTTCAATTTTCGTCAAATTCTTTTGTGGCTTCCAGGGCAATTCCTCGCTAGTCTATCCATAAAGAGCACAGACCTATGGTCAGCATTCGTACCATTGGTTAACTAAATTCGAGCACGCGATGCATTGCTGATAATAGATTACAGATAATTGCGTACCCCTGGAGAGCCTAACTGTCAGTGTCAGGGAACCATTTCACCGGAATTCTTCCACTTTGCACGTGGAGCATCCCAAAAAGATCTATGAGACGAGATAGCGCCTGGTTTGCCCGAAACGTGGTCCGCAATAAATTGATGACCAATCAATTCCAGTTGCCATCGCATCAGCTATATGACAGCGTCACTAGCGCCAATTTTTTGTGTGGATCCAACACGGCAATCCAAGCAGCCATTGTGATTCCATCTGTCACCTGTCAAATGCCCGTAAAACCCTGAGCTAGACGACTGAAGCGAGATGCAGCACTCCATACCACCGTTACTCTTGCGTCACTATCTCTCGGACAACATCGAAAACCTGAACCTGAACCTACCCCCCGGCCCAACAGTTCATCGCGGCCGCCCTTAACGCTTGACCCTTTAATCACATCCAATTAACGTTTCGCGCGTGTTACGCGAAATCAAATCTGCATCGATTAAACATTTATATTCAATCTTGCCTGACCTGAGCCCCGACTCTGGGGGTGCTGCAGCTGTCATTTATGACAAGCGCGCCGGATGATGATGGCGAATGGGGCCGTGGAATGGTGCACCACGCCACGCGACAAATGCACCGTGACCATACACGTAACAGGACGGAACGGAAACCAAGTGAACCGTGCTCTCGTGCTCTCGTGCTCGTCGTCCTTGTTGCTGCTGTTGCCGCATTGTTGTTTGTTGCTTCGTTGACATTTATTTCTTTGACAGATTTACGGTTGACTGATTTGACCTGGGGTACAACGTCATCAACCCCCCCCCCCCCCCCCCCCACAGCATCACCAATTCCCTGTCCGCGATGTAGCGTGTGCAGCGGTTGCTTTGATCGATCAACCATCGCGACCGTCGTCGGCATCTAGTAGTTCGTTCGTTCGATGTCCGTTGTTCGACCTAGCATGCTGCGTTCAATCGATGCCACTGACCATAAAGGCCATCATTATAATATACTCGGTCGATCAATGTTTAGATTTACCGATGGGAAAGGCGTGGTGGGGTATGAAAAGGCATCCAGCCATACATCCCGTTCGGTGGGTCCCTTTGTTCGTCTCTGAAATCATGGCCGTCATGGTAACACTGCCATCGAGCGCATAATGCTTGAAATGATGTTTTGCTTACCTTGCTCACTGCCCCCGCCGCGGGAGGTGGATGCCAATAATCCACCACCTCACCGGGGTTGTTGTTTACCTAATGAAATGAATGGTTACAACAACGAGCCCAGCTTAAGCTGCCAGTACTAGTGGCCGTCCCTATTGAAACGCCGCAATAATTCGAGTTCACTGGACCAAGGCCTCTCTATTCTTGGTAGTTTTGGTTGTTGACCATGTAAACAGTGTTGGTAAATTACCTGACCGAATGGAGGGCGGTTGGATTACTATTTGATCCTTCTAACCAACCAACACACTATTCATCATGCACCATAACCAGCGAATCATATGTTCGATGCAGCTCGATGGTTTATGATAGGGATTTCAAAGTAATACTAGCTTGCGGGCCGCAGTTTAAAGTATCAGTCAGTCTGTGGACCATTTCACCACATAATTTGGAGGTAGCCAGTCACAGAACCGGGATAACGAAATTATGAAGCTCCGTTGCCGAAACCATATGATGGAGGCGCCAGGTAGCCGGTATAATTGCATACTTTTAGGGGTTTGTTGTGTTGAAATATTGAAAATTTTTTTTCTTCATTCAATTTTTCAATCATTACTTTCATTGCAGATACATTATTGCAACACAATAGAATTACGTGGGCTTTCCTTTGCCCCAAACTATGCGCTCCGTATCGCGATCGAAGCTACATCATTTGTAGATGTCAGATGATTGGCTATTTGAGGGGCATTTTGTTTGACTTCCGTGCAACTGGTTGCCTTTTCACAGATTAACTGAATCCCAACATGCTAAGATTGAAAAGTCAAACTGGCTGCCCACTTACCGTGCCCGGCGCGTCGCGTACACACTGAGCAGAAACAACACATCAACTCCTCGCCTCTATTAGAGCCACTAATTACTCCCTCTTTGACCATATACATAAATACGGAGCACCATACCATCCCTTGGCGTAATGAATGCAGTTCTGGCGGCACTCTCTCTCAAGATGCACGCCGTCTCGCTACTTTGTGCTCGTTGCTCCCGTGCCAAAGCTGTTGCATCACTCGCACGGATTCACTGCTCGCATGTTTCGCTTGGGGTAGCGCTTGATGCAGCTGCAGCTCAATTAAGGTGCTCCTTTCAGAGTGACATGCACACCAACACATACTGAGATACAGTGGCCGTGGGGTGCAGTTTATGATGCCAAGCGTGTGTGCGCGCGCTCTGGTGGCGCAGCATCAGAAGTTGGAAGGAGGAGTGGCACCCCATTCGAGTGGATCCAGTGCAGTGGCATTCGTAATGACCACTCCCTGCGCCCCTCGGTTTGTGCCTTGCCTCGTGGTGCGTGGGTCGTCCACTGTTTTACATTCCGTGTGGATGCTTAATTTACCAGCGAAAGCAGAAAAGCTCGGCGTTTTCTCGAGAGGGATGATACAATTTCGAAATTCGACAGACCAGACAGGTTCACCGGGGGCGGAGACGCTGATTGCATTACCATTCGGAGCAGTAGCATCGTTCAACAAGCGTGCCACATCATGATGCATTGCGCCTTCCTCCAGGGTGGTGGTGGTGTACCAAAGGGGACCAGTGCCGTTCCGCGTACTAATGCCCATCTTCTGGACAGGTGCAATGTACAGTACGGGGTATTCAGGGGCCCATTTCCATTTAAAGAGCTTGGCAGAATGTTTACCTAATGAAGGTGATTTATAGTGCATTCACTGGGCACTAGGACACCTGATGAGTCCGTTTTTTATCGCTACAGCATAAGTTCAGGTGGGAACAAAATAGTTCTCAGTCCATTCATTGCGACTATCCCCTAGCTACTGCCCTGATGAAAGTTGTTAAGCTGCAACTAGAAGTCAATTCAATTCAGGGTCCCTAAGCTCTTTAAATGAATTTTCAATCCCCATTCATTCTCAGCAGAGGATGAGCTTAAGCTTCATCAAATATCGTATCTTCCTCCACCAAAAAGGTTCTTAACTCGGGGTTTGGACTTTAAGGAAGCAGCCCACGGTTTAAACACAAAAAGATCCAATTTTTTATTCACCGAAAAAAGGGACATCTCATCCATCCCTTGCCGTGATATAGGGGGAGTCAATCTTCGAAGAGTGAACGCACAACCGGGACTTAACTTTTTCGTGCATTTGTTCATCTCTATTGTGTGGTGTTCGGTCCCCGCCCTGCCCTCCGTTTGTTGACGTTTGAAGCGAAGCAAAAGAACGAACTTGCGGGTCCCGGAAACCGGGGTTGCTACTTTCTTGTGGGTCACTCGGACCACGCACCACGCAGCACCTTCATCAGTGTCAATCAAAGCGAGGATTTGGACTCAAAAAGGACCAATAAATTATGTATGAAAAATGACAGTTTTTTTTGCATGGTGCCCTCGGTTAAAGCCTATAAAACTACAAGGCGCGAGAGAGAGAGAGAGAGAGAGAGAGAGGGAGAGAAAAGGCAATCCAAAGGAAAGATTTAATTTTTTATTTTCCCTTCCCCCTCTGCACGGAAGGACGTGGATCCCATCAGTAGCCCACCAGTTTCCGGGTGATCCAGGATCCGGGGCTGACGTCGGTGTCCGGTGCTTGTTTACTTTTGACCTCTCACTATACTGTAAGCCTCGAAGAGGGGCGGATCACGGCGTTCGCATAAGATTACTGCACGGGCCTTCCAGTGGTCCCTAAATTTGCGCTTTAGTGCGGCAAATAGGATTATGATGGGCATTTGATAGGCTGGCAAAGGACTGTTTACTTATGTGTCACCAGTAGTGGTGGCCTGGGACGAGAAGTGAATGAAGAGATTGAATCCAGACCCCCACAAAACCCTTCCTGAATTAGGCTGCCACCGGGAGGTAAAGCGACAACAGCAAGACGGAAGAGGCGCAACTTTAAATTCGTTTACCAATGAATCACGGCTTTCCAAGCGAGGTCATTCAATTTCTGAGTTTCTCTAAGCTCTAGCTTCGTTCTAAGCGATCGTTTCAATGCAAAACTAATGCCACCAAAAGCGGAACGTGCAAAAAGTGCAACTCAACTTGGTGCATAAGATCATTTCTACCGAAACCAGAGTTCCTTCGTAGTAGTTGCAAGACCCATGAACCTTTTGCGCACACAGGAACTGAGCAACATGTTTATGGGCAGCCATAAATTGGCATAAACGAAATGGTGGTATAACCGTTCCCTTCTGGGCGCTCGGTACAAAGCTGCAACTGCGTCGTCGTCCTCTAGGACACTCTCGTGCACTCCAAGATGAAGCTGGAGAAAGAGAGACCGGGAAAGAGAGAGAAAGAGAAAGAGCGGACACGCCATGACGGGATGAAGGATTCAATTGTCGCAAATAAAAAGCTTACCATATAAATAGAACAATATTTGAAAAGCATCCCTTATTACGTATGCAGAAACGTCTGCGTCTGCAAACGTCGAACGACGAACTCTCCCACCTCCTAATAGATCGTTTGGTGGGATGAGATTTTTTCCCGGAGGAAGAAGCACAAAACGAAAAAAAGGGGAAAAGAACTTCCCGACCAAACACACAACACTGCACGAATGGTTGTGGTGATGCGTTTGTCGTCGTTGTTCTGTTCACAAGAGACATGGGACACGCGAAATGGAACCACGAACTCGTGTCTTTCTACATGCAGCCCATGGCCGGCGAGGGAACGATGTCACTTATGATTTTATGTCGCCAGCACCCGGACCGGCGAGGCGAAAAACGCGAAACACCAACGCCAAGCTGGAAGCGTATGTTAATGCACGGGGTGGCCACCCATAAGAAAGGGCTCCACCGGTGGGAAGGCTGAGGTGTAGCTCCAGCTCCAACGCTGGTGCCATCAACTGTCTCGTCGCCATTTGCACTCTGTTTTACTCTGGGTGGAGGTGGAAAATGGTGCAAACAATGCAAGGGAAGGAGAAGGAGGAAAGTCAGTTACGGGACGTGTGTCATCTTCACTTCACGATTCCATGGAACCGTGCGCAGACCCCCGGCAGACGATGATGACGAATGGGGCGCTCTGTGTAGCTGGGAAACCCATTTGTGTAAGGGTGCCGCCTGGTGTGCTAGACCTGGTGAAGGAAATCCGTATTCACAGAACCACCATCACATATTCGCGGGGGAGCATGGGTGTTAAATCTTCGCCGGAACAATATCCCTTTATTCGCGGCGCCTCGATTGAGCTCGCGAGCTGCAATGGAAGACGGCTACGTTTCCATCTCCTGATGCTCGTTAAAGGAGAAGAGGACACTATGGAATGTGTCTCTGGCGAGCACACATCGTTCACGATGAAATTGTGTTACTTTGAAATGTTTGTTATTTGAATAAAGAATGTATTTCCGATCTGCGCTCCCCTGCACTCTGCACGGAGAGCACTGTGTGAAGGGCGCCCCTGAACCGGTTCACCATCAAAGCACTTGAATTGTTTTGCTCGAAGATCTCACTCGCACTCAAGGGCCACTTCCCCCAAAAAAAAAGGGATGAAAGGAGCACGAAGGAAGATGGAATTGTGTATCAATTTGAGTCACAAAATTGCACTAGAGCGCGTGCCAAGAAAGGAATGCTTTCCAGCACGGGGACCAGCAACCAGTGACAGATGGCTCCCGTCTTGGTAACGACACTGTTCGTCTTCAAAGGAAGTCCGCACTCTTGACGGAAAACCCCGGGAATAACTTACCGTACGGTTGATAAATAATCAATCGGCAGCTTGTGTCGCGCGCACAACTGTGACTTGCGTCAGGTGTTCTTGGGATGCGACTGAGGGTTGCGAACGTTCTCTTTCCTTGTTGTACCTGCTAGAATCTGTTCCACTTCCGTATCTTTGCACTGGAATGAATTATGAATTTCCCGTTTTCCTTTCCGACACTTTATTCTCTAGTTGTCGTCCCGCTTTTGACAAGAAGCTCTATCTAGCCCGCTCCACTAATCTGACACATGTTCTAACACGTCACATCACAGGTACTGGCCACGGATAAGGACATCGGTGAGAATGGGCGCGTTTCGTACTCGATCAAACCGGGCCGTGGTAAGGCGAAGAAGTTCCGCATCGATCCGGACACCGGTGTAATCTATGCAGCGCGCACTTTCGACGTGGACACGGAGTACGATCTGTTGGTACGTGCAGAGGACCACGGTGAACCGAAGCGTTCGCAACAGGCACGTGTCGTTGTATCA